>NC_091663.1:3207083-3527291 GCF_042453785.1 Malus domestica | reverse complement strand
CAACGAATGAGCTAGTCGACAAGTTCAACACCGCATATGATAGGCACAGTCGAAGAGGTGGACGGACTGCTTATTTCTGAAAGTTTCTTTGACAACTTTTTGGGCTGCTGGTTTCGTTTGACTGCATAGAGGCGTAGAAATTGAAGTCTTAACGAGACCTAGACCATTCGGAATGAAATATAAATTTCAGTCACCCCAACTGTCAATGCCCATTATTGTTTCGTTTTAGGTTGTAGTTTTTAATAGGTAATATATGAGCCGATTGATAATCATTTTGTTTTTGTTATTTATTATTATTTTCTGCTATAGATTGATGGAAGTGGAGAAAGATTCATGGAAGTGGTGGGAGAACGAGAGGGAAGTGAAGGAGAATGTACGAAATAAAAACTCGAAAGTAAAAGCCACTCTAATTAAATTAGGGTCAGGATAGGGGGGCCTATTTTTTTGACATACATTCTGATACACTTTCTTAGAGCCTGCTTTATAATTTTTTTCTACGATCCAAATCATTTATATTTTCATCGTTTATTGAAATACAAAAATTATTTTCCGCTCAATTTAACGGTCATTTTGATTGGCTGAAAAATTATTAACAAACAACCCTTCTTTTTTTAAAAAGTTCAAATATCATATCAAAGGAAAAAAAATATTATATCAAAGGAGACTTGTGGTCAGGGGAGTTCCGCAGATAAGTGAACACCGCAAGCAACAATTCAAAAAAGGAGATCATTCTCCCACAATAATTCCTAATGCCATTTGTACTAAATCATTTACTAGAACTCACTAAAGGAGAGTTTGAATCTATGTATTTGTGTAAACCCTTCACAATTAATGAGAACTCATTTACTCCGTGGACGTAGCCAATCTGGGTGAATCACGTACATCTTGTGTTTGCTTCCATGTCTCTATCCATTTACATACTTATCCACATTAATAATCGGAGCAATCTAACGAAGGTCACAAACTTGACACTTTCTGTCGTACCAAAGTCCTCATTGATTTTGTGCATCAACAACATGATTACATAGTTATATTATCAGCTTGTACCATGTTCATGACCGTAGGACGTAGCTTGCATGTGCATGAGTATTCTCAGGTTATCCACATTGTGGACATATTCTTCCAGCTTGTATACTTAAAGATTACTCGACAATGATATGATTATGTCTTCAGTTTCCACTAGCTACGGGGTGTGTCAGTAACCACTTGAAGAAATTTAGGCTTTTAGAGTTAAGGCCTTGTATAATGGTTAGGTGACTTTGGTTCCTATACATAAGAATTATAAACACTTCTTATGGGCATGTGATTAATTAATTAGAAAAGATGAAAACTTGATCTCATTCCTTTCAAGTTAAATGAATAGTGCAATGAAAAATGAAGCCTAGACCACACAAGCAGCAGAATATAAAATACAACAAATCCAAATGCATTTGATGTTTTTACTAGGGAATTGATTTTTGCACACTTATTTTTTTAATTTTGCACACCCTATTTATTTACCAGGGAAGTGCTTTCTGCACACATATTTTCTAATTTTGCACACCCCTGTTTATTTATTAAGCAAACAAACATTTATGGGGATTCAAATAGATAATTGAGATGTGGAGACAAGGATGCCATCACCATCTGCATACAACCATTGTCCATCCTGAATCCAGATTCCTCCAATGTTGATAGGAACATGCTTTTGGCCACCACCACTTTTGATTGGTCTCACAGGACAAGTTGCTAAAGCTCTCACCCTAATCTCACATCGATTTATCTCATCTACATCTCTAATGCACCCATTTATCACAATCCCAGACCATCCCATAACTTCAGCACACTTTGCCATCATTCCTCCGGTAACGGCACGCCTCAAGCTTCCTTCACCATCAACAACCAAAACCCTTTCCTCACCTTCATTTAGTGTTAAAAATGTTACAATTAGTATATTTATATTTATGACTAAATTTTTTATCATATATTTTTATTTTTAGTTTGTACCTATTTTTAATTGCAAATATTTTTTAATTTGTACCAATTTTCTTTTCATTTTTAATTTGTACCCATATACTAGTTTCTTTTTGTGCCCAATTTTTTAAAGTTTTATTTGTGTTTGTACCCTTGTGTATTGTCACATCCCGGCCCATCTGGGGAGTGCTCTGGCCTCCCAAAAACAAAACCGTGAGGGAATGGTAAGCCCAAAACGGACAATATCGTGCTACGGTGGTGGAACGGGTCCGGGATGTGATGGACCCGGGCCGGGATGTGACATGTATACCGTCACGTGACATTGTATATTTAATCAATGATAGAAAAATTACATATGGTATATTTATGTTTTATGCCTAAACTTTGTATCATATATTTATATTTTTAGTTTGTACCCACTTTTAATTTGTAACATTTTTTTAAAATTTGTAGTATTTTCTTTTTAGTTTTATTTTGTACCCATGTAGTAATTTCTTTTTGCACCTATATTTTTTTTAAATTCATTTGTACTCATAATTTTTTAATCTTTTATTAATTTATTTATAATGTACCCATTCTTCTTTATTAATGTACCACTTTGTTATATGTGAAATGTACCTATTTTTTTGTAAAATGTACTAGTTTTTTTTAACACTATGGATACATTCTTTTGCCATTTATTATTTCTTATTTTTCCATAGCTTTTATCCATTTATTAAATCAAAATTTTTGAATTTTTTTATTGTAACCGTTTCTAATAGTATTATAATGAGGGATTTTAAATTTATAGGATTATAAATCTCATAAAATATCAAACAATTAATGTCAAAACTGTAAAAATATAAATATTAATAGTAATATAATGAGGTGTACAAAGTTAATGGACTTTGATCAAACTTTGAATACTATTAAGGTTTTAATCAAAGAATGTTAAGAATTAGAGACCACATCCAAAGTATCCCTTCTTTTTTTTATAATCTTTATTGAGTTGGGAGTTATTTGTTGACCGAACAATTGTTTTTGTATTGCTATAAATAGATCTTTATGTTTCTAGTTATGATTTTACATTTTTTTCCATTTGTATAAAAAATTGTGAAGTGCCCACTTTAATTTTCCACAACAACCTTGCGGTCTACATTACTAGAAATTTTAGCAATGGCCACGGACGACATGTGGCCACTGAGGGTGCCACGAATTGGCCATATGCTTGATGAAACATAATAGAACCTAAGATCTATCACTATAATATATATTATATATGAGTATAGGGTTAATTTTGGGACAGTTTACTACCCTCAAGTTTCATGGTTTTCAACATTTGGTACATGAAGTTTCTTTCATCCCAAAGTCATACCTAAAGTGTTAATTTTGGGACAGTCTCATACATCCATTAGTCTGGTTGTTAAATTAGCCGTTAACTGATGACGTGATGCCCATGTGGATAATGACTGGATGTCATGTCACATCCCGGCCCAGGTCCACCACATTCCGGGCCCGGATGTGACAATTGGTATTAGAGCCAATCCCTGGCCGGAAGTGTGCCGACGAGGATGTCGGGCCCCTAAGGGGGGTGGATTGTAACATCCCACATCGTCCATAGGAGTGATCCTTAAATGTATATTCCCATCCCTACCTAGCACGAGGCCTTTTGGGAGCTCACTGGCTTCGGGTTTTATAGGAACTCCGAAGTTAAGTGAGAAGGAGGCCAGAGCACTCTCAGGCTGGGTGACCCACTGGGAAGTTGCTCGTGAGTTCCTAAAACAAAACCATGAGGGAATGGTAAGTCCAAAGTGGACAACATCGTGCTACGGTGGTAGAATGGGCCCAGGATGTGGTGGACCCGGGAATTTACGATCTAGGAATAATTCTCAACTAAACTAAAATTCTCGATTATTTAAGTGCAGTAAAGGTAGTAAATTGATAAATATAATTGTTATGCTATTCTATGAGAATTAAGGTTATAGAATGTGTGGAATTAAGGAACTTAATTAAAGAGTCGTGAATATTGGCAACTAAATAAACGAGAGTTTAAATTTTGGGCTTATCACCGATAATTATTGCCGAAAATAAATAATTTCGGGGGCGGGGTGTTACACGCCACGTATCAATATGGGCCCATGTTGACATTAAAAAAATAATTAAAAAATGATACAAATAATTTTTTTTTAAACATCCTTCTTCTACCTCCCACGCCCACCCCGACCCCCCTCCCCGGATCCCACCCAACCTTCCATCCCTCCGATCCCATTTAACCCTTCATCCATTCTCTCGCCCACCTAACCCTTCGTCTCTTCTCTCTCCACTGCCGGCATCGACGTCCATCCCACTGCCCAACTCTAAACTTCATTCCGACCTAGCCCCAACGAACGTCTATTCCCATCAAACAAGAGATCCAAATTACCCAACTCTTCATCCACATCCAATAGTGGGCGACACACTCCACATCTCCAAATCCGAAAACACACTGCACATTCACGATTCAGCCTTGGAAGATAGAGAGAGAAACTAAGATATATGAGAGAGAAAGAGAGAACGCTCAAATCTGGGGGAGCTAATCAGGTTGTCGGGGTTGGCAGGAGGTGAACCGGCATCAGCCGTGGATAGAAAAGGGACGAAGGGTTGGGTAGGCGAGAGAATGGATTGAGGGTTGGGTGGGATCGTAGGGATAGAGGGATGGGTGGGATAGGGGGGAGGGGAGGGGAAGGGGCGAGGGATTGTGGTCAGGGTGTGAGGTAGAAGAAGGATGGTTTTTTTTCATTTGTATTAATTTTTGTTAATATTCATGTGGGCCCACATTGACATGTTGAGCCCAGTCATTGTCCACATGGGCACCACGTCATCAGTTAACGATTGATTTAACAGCCAGACTAAAGGATGTATGAGACTGTCCCAAAATTAACACTTTAGGTATGACTCTAGGACGAAAAAAACTTCATGTACCAAATGTTGAAAACCACGAAACTTAAGGGTAGTAAACTAAGATTTACCCAATTTTCTAATAAAAAAGTTTTTTTATTGAAAAGAAAAATTATCATCATATGATTTTATCTGTATTATAATTGATTAAGTAGAGCTTATACTTAATACATTAATGTTCCCCTTTTCTCTAGCAATAAAAAAAGAAGCTAGTGTATTACTTTCTTCTACTTTTCTTTAGCAATAAAAAACTAGCGTATGACTTTCTTCCACAAACACAAGCGTATTTCCGTATCTCTCTTTTAGTTCTACTCCTTTTTTTATGGATGAACCTTAAATCATAATTTCATGGCAATTCAAGATTATTCATTTAGTTAGAGTGAAGATGCTAATTTCAATTAAGTTTAAATATTGATTGTTGAATTCTATATGAATAAATTATCCAAAAAAAATTATTAGATTTTAAATAAAGAGGGCCTTTTTATTAAATTCACACAAAGGCCCCAAGATATGAAAGACGGCCTTGGCTTGCATACATATGTTTGGTTTTTGGATAGTATAATTTACTTTCCAACTTGATGATAGCTTCATCTGCAGCCAATTTCTATACTAGTCTGTTTAAATTGGTGAATGGGAAGGCTCTTAGCCTTGTAATCACGCTTGCTGAATAATTAATGCTGTGCTAGACCATGACAGGGCTTGCCTTGGATTTTCCGTCTCTTGACCATGTCCTGGTGTTCGGAGAATGCGGCCGATAGATCAGGACACTCAACATCAATCATACGGCTTCATTTGTCCATTTTACAAAAATTAAAAAATATGAATGATTCTGATCTTTTTGTCTCTTTTAAATAGTTTAAATTTCTCATTCCGTGAGTTTCGAAAGTAAATCCCATTCCGATAAATTCATCGTTATTGGAAGCATAATTTACTGAACAATTATGGAAGTCATATGGAGAGAGAGAGGGTGCGGCATATAGGGAGAGAAGAAAGAGATGTGTAATTGTGAGGTGTGTATTATTCCACCTCATTGTGCCTTTATTTATAGTTGTAGGAAAGGTTAATTCATTACCCTTGAAGATTACAATATTTAATAAGGAAAACTAATGAAAATGGCTTGAAAACTTTGAGTTTTAATGATAAGGACAAAATAAAGGGTAAAGTGAATAGTACCAGGATTGACTTTTTAGTGTAAAAATGTGGTTTTTCGTTAAAGTGAACAGTACCGGGTGCTTTTCGTTAAAGTTCCCTATTTAATAAGTAATCTACTCCTAATAGGAATATAAGATACATTCTCATATCTACTAGGATTTACACAATTCCCATATCTACTAGGATTTACACAATCACATTCCTAATCTAATAGGATTGCAACACTCTCCATTGAGTGTGTAAATACTCAAGTAAATGGCACATCAGGTCTTCAACGATGAAGTAAGTACAGTTGATGAAGTCATCGGCACAATGAGCGAATGTGAGTCTCAAATCAATGGAAGAATGCATAAAAAGTAAAACTCACAAAACCTCGCTATGGTGGAAAAAAAACTCATAGTCTAAGGAGAAAAGTGAGAAGTTGCACTAAGTCAAAACTATAAGTCTTTTGGATGCAAGTAGAAGAGCCCAAGATGGGTGCCTCGTTAAAACATAGTTAGGTAGCAAAAACCTAATGGGAAAATGCTTCTAATCGTAGGGAAAATAGTACATTAAAATCAAGTGAATATACTTATGGATACTCCCCCTGATTGACATAACTTCCAAATGAGAACTACAAGCATTGCATATGAATAGTTAGACATACCAATTCCTCGGACAAGCTTCTGGAAGGTTGACTTCGGTAGTGACGTTGTGTAGAGGTCGGCATTGTTGTCTGGGATCAGTTTGCATGACTTTAATCTCCTGATGCTTTACTGATGTAAATGTAGGCGCAATATGTCTTGGCGTTGACTTCATTGATGTATCATGGCTTGGTCGGGTTGATACATACGGCATAATCTTCATAGATTATTGTTAGGACTCAACGATGGATGAAAACACAACAAGTACTTCGAATATGCTCAACAATAACTCCTAACCATGTCTCACTTGTGGCGTATTAAAGTAAGTTGAGTCTTGGAACGATTCGAAGATTTCGCAACTAAGGTCATATCGTAGACCTCCAAGAAATTACAATATCCCTAACAATAAAGACATAACCATTTGAGGATTTTTCCTTGTGCGGGTTTGATAAGTAACCAGCGTCAACATAACAAACAAAGCAATCATCATTTCAAGGATCAGAGGGGTTGGATCTTCTCGAGATGCGTTGGGATTTCCCTTATAGTACCTTCAGGGTACATCTTTAATACCAATTCAGTGGATGCGTGTAGGCGTGGTGTTGCATCTTTACCAATATCAACAGTGAAGGAGATGTCCTGTCTAAATACAATGAGCTAAGTACAATGAAGCGCAAAGTTGAACTTAGATATCGTTTTTCGTATTCCATAACCTCTTCAAGGGTCTCATTTGTATATAACGTATGGACGATCAAAGGTATACTCAAAAGTGACACATTTAGGATGTAGACTAAAATACCGTCAAAACAATGCTTCAACTTCAGGTCAAGGCATAAACGAGTTTTCCCAAGATCCTTCATCTCAAATTCCATCTTCAGGTGCGAGACAATTTTCTTAAGCTCTTCCGGAGTCTTAGTGAGATTCATGTCAACGATATAAACTGTAAATCTAGCAATTCGGAATAAGACTTCATAGTTTAACATGCAAGGGCATAATTCATCCTTGACTGATCAAATAATCACTTAGACGAATATACCACATTTGTCAGATTGTAAGTGAACTCCTCAAACAAATTAAGAGGGTGTTCCGTGGTTTAGAACTATTTGAACCAATCCATGTAATTCTTCGGGAATTTACATGTAAATCTCCTTATCTATATCCCTATGAAGAAAACACTAACCATATTTCATAATGCTGCTATCAATCACAGGACGTTTGAGAGAAACCTTGAGTCGTAAGGTGTGAATCATATCGCACTATTTCATTCATCTCATAACGCATCATTTCCCATTTGTAACGCAACAGGGTTATCTTGGGCAGTGTAGGAACGACAGGTTTAATACACCTTTTGGTAAGGAATTTGACCTGGATTGTATTTTGGTTGTCAAATCAATTCTACATTGTCACTTAATCAACGAAACACGGTTCGATATCGTCGCTTTTCATTTATGTCAGTAGCTCATATAAGTGAAAACATCATCGATGTTAATCTCATTTCAATTCCATTTAACTCATCCAAACCAGTATACTGGACCAAGAAGTGAATTTTGAATTTTGAACTTTTTTTTTTCTGTTGCAACTCACTTTCTCTTGTATATTATCAGTACCTCATGTTGTTTATCTCCGACAGAGATTTTGCAGAACTTGAGGTACGTTTCATGGTTCAACAAGTATACCTAATAATTGGTTATGCTGCTTTAAGGAATGGTGTAACCATAAACGTATTGGTTCAAGTAGAGCATTAAGGATTTTTTGATGGAGAAGAATCCATCATTTTTTCATTTAGAGCTGAAAGAAGAACTCTTGCTTTGTATGTTGTGATCTTTACAATTACTATGCCATTTGAACACTACAAACATCTTGATTTCTTTCCCAAATAAGGAGTTTCTCAAAACGGATTCATGAAGAACAAAGAGGAGGTTCCATTAAAGAAGAGGATTGCATATATGGTTAATGTGTGTTTCTCCGTCTATCCATATGCCTAATTTGAATTGTACCCATGTCATGTTGAAATGTACTAATATTGGCTTGAGACATACCAATGCCAAATTGAAACATACCGATACTGATAGAAATGTACGTGTGCCAATTTGAAACGTACCAATATTGGCTTAAAACATACCAATATCAAATTGAAATGTACTGCTACTTATAAAAATGTACCCATGCCAAATTGAAACTTACCAACATATCGGCAAGAAATATACCAATGCTAAATTGAAACATACCTTTTAACATCTATCACTAGACTCTATTTCTCAAATGTACCATGGTAAGGATCCTCAAATGTACAATGCTAAATTGAAACGTACCTAATACCATGTACCACTATAATCTATTTTCCAAATGTACCATGATACGGATACTCAAATCAAGAGGTGCATAAAACGAAAATACAAAGGAAATGAATATAACTGACAAGGGAGAACGGAAGAGTGTCAACTGACCTTACAAAGAAATGTCACGAAAATATTGTTGAATAGTCGTGGAAGAAAATGGTAGAAGTATATATCACGTTAGAAGTAGAAATAGATCAAATTTGAATAGTTTTTTATTTTTTAAACATACGTCTACTAAATTCTAGGAGATTTGGAATATTAATATAATAATTATTAATTAATTAGTACGTTATATATAATGGAAAATTGTGTAATTTTGAAGTAATAAAATGCTACTTATAATACATGTGGCACCTAAAATGTAGAAAAATATTTAATAAAAAATCTAAAAGCTATAGATATTTAATCTAACAAATAGCATAATGAGGCATCTAATTCTAAATGCCCGTAGTTTTATATGTATCACATGCTATGCGATCAACTTCCACAAAGGAGGGTGTTTTCATATTTTAAAATGCATGCCAACTGTAAGAATGATGAAATCAAAGGATCATAGAATGCCACTTGTCAGAAGATCTTATCCTTTAAGATTAACTTACTGAGTACATTTCTTGTATTGGAAGATATCGAAATCAATGAGAAAACAATCATCTTCTTGCAATTCTATAAACTCTTCTCTCGGTGCTTTCACTCTCTTTCTGTAGTTCTTGAATTCTCACACCAACATCTTCTGTTCTTTCACATAATTCTGCACTGCAATTTACTAATCAAAATTGTCTATTCTTTTGGTCGTTCTTGAGGTTGAGGTTGAGGTTCATTCTTGTGAAAATTAATAGAACCCCAATGAATTGATGAGATCATCTACACTGTGCTAACGACAAATATAGCCCGTCAAACGAAAAAAAATCATGTCAATCTCAACTATCATTTTGGTTAAAATGTCTATTATTAATAATTTTAGAATTTTTTTATAATCTTTATTGAGTTGGGAGTTATTTGTTGACCGAACAATTGTTTTTGTATTGCTATAAATAGATCTTTATGTTTTTGGTTATGATTTTACATTTTTTTCCGTTTGTATAAAAAATTGTGAAGTGCCCTCTTTAATTTTCCACGATAACCTTGCGGTCTACATTACTAGAAATTTTAGCAATGGCCATGGATTCTGATGTGGCTATTGATGCCAATGGCCACGAACGACATGTGGCCAGTGAGGGTAGGCCACGAATTGGCCATATGCTTGATAAAACAGAATAGAACCTAAGATCTATCACTGTAATATAGTATATATGAGTATAGGGATAATTTTGGGACAGTTTACTACCCTCAAGTTTCGTGGTTTTCAACATTTGGTACATGAAGTTTTTTCCTCCCATAGTCATACCTAAAGTGTTAATTGTGGGATAGTCTCATATATCCATTAGTCTGGCTGTTAAATCAGCCGTTAACTAATGACGTGATGCCTATATGGACAATAACTGGATGTCACGTGTCAATATGGGCGCCACCTAGTGGGAAAATGCTCCTAATCATAAGGAAAAATAGTACATTAAGATCAAGTGAGTATACTTATGGATAATCCCCCTGAGTTTGACATAACTTCCAAATATAACTACAAGCATTGCATACTAATAGTTAGACATATCAAGTCCTCGAACAAGCTTCTAGAAGGTTGACTTCGACAGTGACGTCGTGTAGAGGTCGGCAAGGTTGTCTGGGATCAGTTTGTATGACTTCAATCTCCAGATGTTTTGCTGATGTAGATGTAGGTGTTGTTGATAATTGCAAGTGTACAATATCGTCCAAGTAATATAGTGATAAGTAGAGTGTCGTTCAAACAAGGATCGGATTAACCTAAATTTACTATTGAGATTGACTTCAAACTAAACTTAAATAAAAGATGGATAACGATGACAAATTCAAATATGCAAAAACCCAAACGAAATTGAAAGTATCAATTGAACAAACACGAAGTAAAAGTGAATGAATTATGAAAAATTAATATATTGAAGCACTAGGACATCAGGTTCCTCATTCTCAATCCCATCTAATCCCGTTATTCATATTAAACTCAAATTATTCCCATGTTGCTAGCAATTATCCCTTGATTCGTCAATATTTCCTTTCAGAATATACTAACTGTGTTTCTAACTATCTACCCATGCTATGTCTAGCCACAAAAGTAGATAATTGAAGCCCTTTATGCTAAATGGATAATTTCACAATACTACACAAATCATAACCAGTATGTCTGTAGACATCGAAATTTCGGTAAATAAATGTTGACCGATAAATCAAAGTGTCAACGCTCATGTATTACATAAATTTTACACGTAGCGTGTGACTCAACGAAAATTGAAATGAGTTGGAAAAGTCATCAAATAGGACACGTGTCAACACCTGGCAGAAACGACTTATTTCATCTGGAATATTATATTCAAAATTAGGCCTTGGAAATTTCTATAAATACAAGCCCATTTCATTCATTTGGAGGGACGAATTCATATTACACCTTGAAGCTCTGAAGTTCTGAAACTCCGAAGCTCTCAAGCATCCAGGTTCCCGAAGAATCAAGAAAGTGTTCTTCGTTCTTCGTTCATCGTTCTTCCAAGATCAAGCATCGACGGCCCTTGGATCAACAATCATCCACCTTCAAGATCAAACCCCGACGGCCCTTGAAGAAAGTGTTCTTCGTTCTTCGTTCATCGTTCTTCCAAGATCAAGCCCCAACGGCCCTTTGGATCAACAATCATCCACCAATTCAAGATCAAGCCCCGACGGCCCTTGAAGAAAGTGTTCTTCGTTCTTCGTTCATCGTTCTTCCAAGATCAAGCCCCGACGGCCCTTGAAAAAAGCACCATCGTTCATCATCCGTTCATCCAAGATCAAGCCCTAACGGCCCTTTGGATCAACAACGTCGACAAATCCACACATCCAACCGTTCTTCAAGATCAAGCCCAAAAGCCCTTGAAGACCCGTTCATTACTGTTCTTCAAGATCAAGCCCAAAAGCCCTTGGAGATTCGTTCATCACTGTTCTTCAAAGATCAAGCCCAAAAGCCCCTTTGAAGATCCGCTCAAATCCACCTTCAAGATCAAGTCCACAGCCCTTGAAGAAACGTTCATCCTTAGATCAAGCCTAACGGCCCTTTGGATCAATCACACATCCACAAATACACACCTTACGGAGATTGAATCAGAGGATCAAGATAGAGAGAGATTGTAACCCAAAATCATCAAATACAAATATTTGTTTGTGCGCGTTGTTCTTGTCTCATTCGTTTCAGGAATTTTCCGTGTTCACAAATTGGCACGCCCGGTGGGATAATCTCTGCCTCTCATCTCTTTCTCCGTTCAAGAAATTCAAGCGCACTTCCAAAATTAATGGCATCAAGGAAGGCTCAAACTGTTCCCGCAACCGGCGCAAAGAACTACTTCTGCCACCTCGTCGCAACTGGTGTCACTTTGGGCATCACGACTCGAAGCATGGCAAGAGCTACTTCTGCCACCTCTTTCACCTCTGCATCAACTCTGCCAAGGGAACAAAAGCACCCAAGGCACGAGCCTTTGATCACCTTAGCCTCACTAAGGGCACCAAGGGGGGAAAGCCCAAGGAAATACTCCGAATCCATGCTCTCCGATGCCGATTCAAGCGACAGTTCAGCCATGCAAGTCATGACCATTGGAGCAACTTCAATCGATGAGCAGCTGGCTCAAATGAATGAAGCAATCACAAGGCTAACCCGAACTGTGGAAGAAAAAGACTTGCAAATTGCAGCACTAGTCAACCGACTGGAGGCGCAGGACGGCGATAAACCCGACCCAGAGGATGATCCACTAAAAGGAGGAGCTGGCGGAGACGAAGAACCCCCGATGAAGAAAATCGATGGGAAGCCGGAGCCAGACCAAGCAGCGGCACTCATGGGATCTCTTTCTATCCAGCAGCTGCAGGAGATGATCACCAACACCATCAAAGCACAGTACGAAGGGAGCTCACATACCTCTTTGTTCTACTCGAAGCCCTATTCCAAGAAGATTGATGCCCTAAGGATGCCAAGGGGTTATCAACCACCAAAGTTCATGCAATTTGATGGAAAAGGAAACCCAAAGCAACACGTTGCACATTTCGTCGAAACTTGCAACAACGCGGGAACGGAGGGAGACTACCTCGCCAAGCAGTTTGTGCGCTCGCTAAAAGGAAATGCCTTTGAGTGGTACACGGACTTAGAGCCTGAGTCCATCAACAGTTGGGAGCAATTAGAGCGGGAATTCCTCAACCGCTTTTACAGCACCCGTCGCACTGTGAGCATGCTAGAGCTAACAAGCACAAAGCAGTGGAAGGACGAGCCAGTCATTGACTACATCAACAGATGGCGCACTCTAAGCCTCGACTGTAAAGACAGGCTCTCGGAAACCTCTTCAATCGAGATGTGCATCCAAGGCATGCAATGGGGTTTGCAATACATCCTTCAAGGCATTAAACCGCGGACCTTCGAGGAATTGGCCACTCGCGCCCATGACATGGAGTTGAGCATCGCCCATCATGGGAAGAAAGAACCGATCGCCGACTACAAGAACGACAAAGTTCTTGGGACAAAGGTGGAAAAGGCTGCATGGAAACCCACCAAGGAAGCGATGACGGTCAACACATCTCCCATCAAAATATCCACACGAGGCAAGGCGATTCAAGCCGAAGGCTTTCGTGATCAAGAGATGCGTAGACGCACTTTGAAGGAGCTTGAGGAGAAAACTTATCCATTCCCCGACTCTGATGTGGTTGCCATGTTAGAATACCTGTTGGACAAGAAGGTGATCAGTTTGCCTAAGTGCAGACGGCCAGAAGAGATGAATCATACCGACAACCCAAGATACTGTAAATTCCACCGCTTCATCAGTCATCCAACGGAAAAGTGCTTCGTACTGAAAGATCTCATCCTGAAGCTAGCACAACAAGGGGAAATCGAGCTTGACCTCGAAGACACGACTGCGGCACACACTACTACTATCGTGTTTGAATCACTCGATCCTGTGCATCTCCGAAGCATGCATGATCATTCCCGTCAATGTTCAAGTCACATGGCACCTCCTACACAACCATCACCGGGGGCAAGCAACCAAGATGCATCTACTGGTGATAAGAAAGGGTGGACATCGGTGACCTACAAAAAAATGAGGAAGCCAAGACCACAAGCCATAAGGCCAAAAGATAAGCCTAAACCCGCCCTTCGAACTTCAGTCTTCGAAAGGCTGAATTATTCAAAACCTAGAATTGCAACACTTGATCGCATCAGTGGTCGAGACCAAACTTCCGTCTTCAAAAGGCTTGAGACGCCAACACCTCAAAGATCAGTCTTTGAAAGGTTATCAAAACCCAAGAAACAAAGCGGCACAGCTAGATCTCCTCCGCAACGGTCGGCTTTGGACAGACTTGAAGAAACTAAGAAGCCTTCTAGAAACAGGAAGACAACACCAAAGGGAGAGAAGCTCGACAGTCTAACAGGAAAAGACGATGTTCAAAGCTTGATTCCTTCAAGGATGAAGCGCCAAGCAACTTTGGAAGTCGACACAAAAGGACCACTGAAGGTAAGGAGGCTCACCATCATCTACACCGGCCAACCTTCACGGCAACAAACCCAAGAAGACCGCACTGAAGAGAAGGCCCAAGAAGACAAAGAAGATGAAATCCTGGAAGAAGACGTCACTTTCGGCTCTGTCAACTCAAAATTTTCACCTCAATCGCTGGGGGCATGCTCCAAAAACATGCCAGTCAAGCCAAGTGAAGTTGAAAGATGGACTTATGTCACTCCGAAGAAATTGCACAAGAAGCATATGTCTTCTCCACAAGCTCACCAATGGGAAAGGGGGCAAAACAACTTCTGTTCACCTCTAGAACAATGTGAAAGTGTTGGAGATAATGAAACTTTGACACGAAGTTCATCCATCCCCATCACGATGCGTGACATCTTCCCAGAAGACTTCTTCAACTACTCAGTCAAGGCTCCTTGCTATGAAGATTGCGAGGAACGACTCTCTCAGATTGCTTGATGAACCAAAGCTCCTTGTTCGCATGAGCCTAAACTGCACGAACCAATGCTCCTTGTTCGCACGAGCCTAAACTGCACGAACCAAACGCTCCTGGTCTGCACGAGCATAAAAGGCAACACCAACGCTCCTGGTCTGCACGAGCATAAAAGGCGACACCAACGCTCATTGCCTGCACGAGCTAAAACTGCAACACGGCACCAAATGCTCCTTGTCTGCACGAGTTGAAACTGCAAATGGCACCAAAAGAAAATACCAAGAAAAAAAAATGTATTTTGAACTACGTTACGACTTGATCTCTTCTTTGGAGGGGTACGTAGGCAGCTCGAATGTTCAATTTTTCGAGTTCAGTCACATCAAAATTAAAAATAAAAAAAGAATAAAAAAAAGAATAAATGTTTTATTAAAGAATGTCAATTTTATTACAAATTTATTCTGTTAAGAAAAATTTGCAATTTTCTTTGTACAGTTTCTTCGAAAAAAAAAAAAAAAAAAAAAAAGATACAATTTCTTCAAAAGAAAAAAGGAAAAAAGGAAATATATATATGTGTGTGTGTGTAGGCCCAGCAGTAACAAAAGGCACCAGCCCAGGCTCGGTTCTCTCTCGGTCCGTACACCCCTCAAGCCCAACATCGTCGAGCTCCACGTGGTGCGTGGCGAATGGGTAGGCAGGGCTGTCATCGGAGTTCCAGTGAAGCTCGGTGCCGTTGCCGGAGCATGGAGGAGCCATCCGGCGCCACTGAGCGAGTCGAGTCCGTTAGAAGACATCACAGGTCCCATTTTGAGGCGGTGCTACACTTCTAGACCTCCGTACCTCACCACTTGCCACCCGCGCTCTCTCTCTCCTTTTTGGTTTCACAAATTTCAGGTATAAGAGAGAGAGACAGAGAGAAAGAGTCAAGCAAGGAGAGCTCATCGATCCTAAAGACTCTCCCCTTCACAAATCCGTCGCCATGATGTCCTTGAATAGAAGCTGTTTTCTGGGGAAACCGGGCATTGCTGGGTCTTCAAGCCCATTCTCTCAGAGCCAGAAGAGGCGGTCAACGTCGCTAAAAGTGGTGGCTGTGGTCCCAAAAGTCCGGACAAGCGACCGAAACGGTAGCGTTGTGATGGAGAACCCATTGCAGGACGTGAAGGCCGAATCCGAGGTGTTTGAGCTGAAATCTACCGTCCATGGTGGGGTACAAGACGTGTACGGTGAGGATACTGCCACCGAGGACCAACTTGTCACGCCCTGGAGTGTCTCGGTTGCTAGTGGATATACATTGATACGATCTCCACACCACAACAAAGGTCTTGCTTTCACAGAGAAAGAGAGAGATGCCCACTACTTGCGTGGTCTTCTTCCCCCAATTGTTATTTCTCAAGAACTTCAGGTTAAGAAAATGATCAACAGTATCCGTCAGTATCAAGTTCCACTGCAGAAGTATATCGCTATGATTGATCTTCAGGGGAGAAATGAAAAGCTATTCTACAAGCTTCTTATTGAACATGTTGAGGAATTACTTCCGGTTGTCTATACTCCTACTGTCGGTGAAACTTGCCAGAAATATGGAAGCATCTTTACGCAACCACAGGGTCTTTTCATAAGTTTGAAAGAAAAGGGCAAGATTCTTGAAGTATTAAGGAACTGGCCTGAGAAGAATATTCAAGTCATTGTTGTCACTGATGGAGAGCGGATCCTAGGGCTTGGGGATCTTGGCTGTCATGGAATGGGTATTCCTGTGGGTAAACTTGCTCTATACACGGCACTTGGAGGAGTTCGTCCTTCTGCTTGCTTGCCTGTAACCATTGATGTTGGTACAAACAATGAGAAGCTGTTGAATGATGAGTTCTACATAGGGCTGAGATAAAAGAGGGCTACTGGGCAGGAATATGCCGAACTCCTACAAGAGTTCATGACTGCAGTCAAGCAGAATTACGGGGAGAAAGTTCTCGTTCAGTTTGAAGACTTTGCAAACCACAATGCTTTTGAACTGCTTGCAAAGTATGCCCCAACTCATCTTGTTTTTTAATGACGACGTCCACCAAAACGGCACCGTCTCAGACACCCCAGCAGAGCAATGCCAAGCCTGGTCTAAGGAAGCCCGTGTTCACCAAGGTCGAGTTGCTCAAGCCGGAGACCAGCGACCACACGCTCGTCGCCAAGGTCCTGGGCTCGAACCCTGTGCTGCAGAAGGGCCGATCGGTGTCACAGCACCTTCGCCAGACTCGAATCTCTGAGTGCTTAATTGGGGACGAGACTGGGACCATTCTCTTCACTGCCAGGAATGATCAAGTTGACTTGATGAAGCCTGGTGCAACTGTAATTCTCCGCAATGCAAGGATTGATCGATGAGGCTAGCAGTTGATAAATGGGGACGTATTGAGGTCACTGAACCTGCAAACTTTGTAGTCAAAGAGGACTCGACATCCGGAACTCCTCGCAGAAGCTGACGTGCCGCCTCATCGCCTCCTCCGTGCTGATCTTCCTCGACGACCTCGAGTTCTCGTCCTTGATCGCCTCAGCGCAGAGCCCACAAATCCACCGGTCCTGGTGCCTCTCCTTCACCGGGCCATGAGCATGCGCTTCTCACGTGACTGCGACGCCTGCGACGGTGACGGACAGTGCGAGTTCTGCTTCGTCGAGTTTCATCCTCCATGCTGCCTCGACTTCGTCCATCCCTGCAAATTCCCCATCCCGTCATCAGAATTTATACAAAAAAAATATAATTAAAAAAAAAAGAAAAAAAAGGTGGTGGAGCAAAACAAAGTGGTGCTGTCACCACGTGAAAAAAAGGGGGTGCATCAGGCACCATGTGCAAAGAAAGAAAAAATAAATAAATAAAAAATAAGAGAATAAAAAAAAATATATATATATATATAATAATTATAAAGTGTTTTGGGTGCTGGATCAACACCATTCTAAAAAAAATATATATATGTATATAAAAAATGTTTAAACTTTGGTGCGGCTGGCACCATGATTAAAGTCAATATATATATATATATATATATATATATATATATATATAATTAAATTAAATTAAATTAAAATTTAAAAAATGTTTTATCGTTGGTGCGTCTGGCACCATGATTAAAAAAAAAAAAGCATTAAGAGAAATAAAAGTCCATTTTATTTATTTTTCTAGAAATTTTACATAAATTTGCATTATACATACATTTAATAAAAAAAAATAAAAAAAAATAAAAAAATAAAAAAAATCAAATCAAATCAAATTTACAAGAGGGGATCTTCAAGGACGATCAGATGGCGCCTCAGTACTCGGCGGAACCCCAGGAGAATGAGGCACTGAAGGTTGATCATTTGAGGCTTCATTACGCGGTACAGCCCCAGAAGAAGAAGGCAAATGCTGCTGGAACAAACCCACAAACCTCTGATGATCAAGTAAAATCTGACCATCAGATTCCTGCATCTGGTCAATCTTCCTCTTCATGTTTGTCGCATAGCTATGTGCGAGCTTATGCAACTGTTTATTCTCCTGCTTGAGCCCTCTAATCTCCTGTTTGAGACTCATCACTTCAGCCGCCAATAATTCAACTTGACGGGTTCGAGCAAATAGGCGTTGGGCCATATTAGACACAGAACCTGCACACTGCACACTGAGAGCCAGAGAATCCTTAACAGCCAACTCATCAGACCGTTTGGAAAGTAGTCTGTTATCTCTGGGAGTGACAAGGTTCCGGGCCACCACCGCAGCGGTCATATCATTCTTCACCACCGAATCCCCAACGGTAAGAGGACCAGTAGGGGATATGAAGGATGGGCGCCATATGTTGTCTGGAGAAGGCGGAACTGCCTCTTCACCAAGATTCAAGTCAAAACGACGGTCGGAGGGTCCAGACATTTTCAAAGTGTTGAAGAAAGAAGAGATCGGACAAATCAAGATCTTAGAAGTGCAAGAAGGGAGTTTTCACAAGCGAAAATTCAAGTGTGCTTTGAAACGAACTGCATGCCTCTATAAAAATCAGCACTCAACGGGATTTCAGAGATCGAAGAGGCGAGCTCAGAATTCGAAGAGGCCATTCAAAAATCGAAGAGGCAAGCTCAGAAATCGGAGAAGCATCTTGCTTTTCCAGACGCGTCGGCACCCGTCACACGCAAACTCAGCTTTGCGAAAATCACGGGCAATTTGTCGAAGCGTCGATCCCAGATATCGAAGAGGCGCCAGTCTTTTTCAGCCTCGTCAACATCTGTCATATGTACACTCAACTTTGCGCAAATCACGGGTAATTTGTCGAAGATTTTCGGTGAAAGAGAAAACACGTGAAGTTTACTGTTCAATCACGCGTTAGTTGCCGACACGAGTGAAAGAATAGTACATCTACAGGTATTAATGGACCTCCTATAACTGTCCACCTTCACCTTCCATAGCAAGGCAGACATACAGAGCATTTCTTCATCTCTAAAAATGCTTTCCCAACGAAACCTCTCGAGTAATTCAGTGTTCCTTATTCCTTGGGGTACCTCTGCAAGCCAATGACTCCAAAGCAAAAGTATCTCATATCACCAGGGTAGAAAGCAAGAGTATCTCATATCATGCACTCTCCCTGTCCTTTCCTTTGTCCTTGTTCCTACCTACAAAGACAAGGATAAAGAAAACAATATGCCGGAACTTCCACTCAAACTCGGGTAAGGATCCGACTGCTTGGAACCCTTCCCTGATTGCCTACCTAGCACTGCTCTCAAGTACTCGCCTTCCACTGCTGCTGTACTTTCAAAGAAGCTGTCACATCTGCTTGGAGGACAGATAAGGCAAGTGAAAATGATACCTTGCAGCATGTGGAGACAAGGTGCAGAAAGAACAAGCAGAGAAGAATGCGGTCTGCACGATCAACTCAGCAGAAGGAGTCTGAACTGAGGAACTCGAGAAGCTGCCACATCTGCCTAAAGAAACAAGCAGAGAAGAATGCAGCATGCACAGTCAACTCAGCAGAAAGAGTCTGAGATGAAGAACTCGAGAAGATGCCGCATCTGCCCGAGAACGGTGAACTCGTTTTGACCCTCAAATTCTTGGGTCGACTTACTAGGTGTTGTGGGCTGCACGTGCCGATTCACCACCCTTGAATCAAATCCTTAAAGATCAAGTCACCAACTGGAAGAAGAGTTCATCAATCTTGAAGATCATACCGTTGACCAAACTGCTCAGGTGTGAATTAGAAAGATTGAACAGAGCAACAAGTCGTCACCTTCATCTCGTGCCTGCTTGTCATGTGTTCGAGTTAACCTTCAAGAATCAAGCCTCAACGGCCTTTGAATAAGTTTCCAGCCAAATTCAAGATCAAGCCTCGACGGCCCTTGAGGAAATCACAAGTCCGATTCAAGATTAAGTGTCTACCACCATTGAATCAAAACCTAGTTCAAGAATAAGCTGTGGAAAATCAACAATTGGAGGAATCCAGAAAATCCTCCAACCCAGTTCAAGATCAAAGCTGTGGAAAGTCAACAAGCGCAACAAAATACGTGCCGATTCACCCACTACCAAAGCCAAAGATCATCTACCACATGAAGCTCCTTGTGGTCCAAATTCAACCTTTAAGATCAAGCCTCGACGGCCCTTGAAGAAATTTCAAACAAAAGTTCAAGAACAAGCCTCAACGACCCTTGAAGAAATCTCAAGCCCAATTCAAGATCAAGCCTCAAACGGCCCTTGAAGAAATCTCAAGCCCAATTCAAGATCAAGCCTCAACGGCCCTTGAAGAAATCTCCAGCCCAATTTAAGATCAAGCATCGACGGCCCTTGGATCGACGTCTACAGTAAGGGACTTTAAAACGCATCTCCTACACGTGACAAGCACATGTATATGACGCGCCTTGAAGTGGGGGCATTTGTAGACATCAAAATTTCGGTAAATAAATGTTGACCGATAAATCAAAGTGTCAACGCTCATGTATTACATAAATTTTACACGTAGCGTGTGACTCAACGAAAATTGAAATGAGTTGGAAAAGTCATCAAATAGGACACGTGTCAACACCTGGCAGAAACGACTTATTTCATCTGGAATATTATATTCAAAATTAGGCCTTGGAAATTTCTATAAATACAAGCCCATTTCATTCATTTGGAGGGACGAATTCATATTACACCTTGAAGCTCTGAAGCTCTGAAACTCCGAAGCTCTCAAGCATCCAGGTTCCCGAAGAATCAAGAAAGTGTTCTTCGTTCTTCGTTCATCGTTCTTCCAAGATCAAGCATCGACGGCCCTTGGATCAACAATCATCCACCTTCAAGATCAAGCCCCGACGGCCCTTGAAGAAAGTGTTCTTCGTTCTTCGTTCATCGTTCTTCCAAGATCAAGCCCCAACGGCCCTTTGGATCAACAATCATCCACCAATTCAAGATCAAGCCCCGACGGCCCTTGAAGAAAGTGTTCTTCGTTCTTCGTTCATCGTTCTTCCAAGATCAAGCCCCGACGGCCCTTGGATCAACCATCCACCAATTCAAGATCAAGCCCCGACGGCCCTTGAAAAAAGCACCATCGTTCATCATCCGTTCATCCAAGATCAAGCCCTAACGGCCCTTTGGATCAACAACGTCGACAAATCCACACATCCAACCGTTCTTCAAGATCAAGCCCAAAAGCCCTTGAAGACCCGTTCATTACTGTTCTTCAAGATCAAGCCCAAAAGCCCTTGGAGATTCGTTCATCACTGTTCTTCAAAGATCAAGCCCAAAAGCCCCTTTGAAGATCCGCTCAAATCCACCTTCAAGATCAAGTCCACAGCCCTTGAAGAAACGTTCATCCTTAGATCAAGCCTAACGGCCATTTGGATCAATCACACATCCACAAATACACACCTTACGGAGATCGAATCAGATGATCAAGATAGAGAGAGATTGTAACCCAAAATCATCAAATACAAATATTTGTTTGTGCGCGTTGTTCTTGTCTCATTCGTTTCAGGAATTTTCCGTGTTCACAATGTCTACTCAATTATGTAATTCATGGTAATCGTTATGAGAAGCAATCTACTAAACTCAACCTATCAGTCCCAATTTAGTTCTTCACACAAATAATGGCCAGTTATTTGATAACGATAAAGCACAATAACAATTACTCAACATGGAAAACAACCGAGATCAATATGAAATAATAAGAATTAGATGTTCATGATAAGAGTACACCCTAATCCTAGCAAAAGGACTTAGTTCATGATTAAACTAATGACAAACATGGATGAATTCGATGACATAAAGAAACCCAAAACCCCAATTTTGGAACCGTATGCGATAAACCCCAAAACTGCCACATTCTCCCTCCTTGCGGTTGCAGGATTCTTCCCCCTTTTAATGTGCCTTTTGTCTTTCCTTTAAAATCCCCCTCCTATTTTATTTGTGCTGCAACCTTCTTGATAAGGGGATTAAAAACCTTCCCCTCCTTGGAATAGTCCAACGCCAGTTTTTATGAAGCCCAAATTGGACTTAATTTGATAAAGCCCAAATTCCAGCACCACTCTCACATAGCATCAGTCCACTTCGTTATTCTTTCGTGCTTTCCTTGTAATTCTTCTAAAAAATCCAGTTTTCTCGAAAAATAACTTCTATAAAATTCACACAAAATACATCAAATCCAACTGTTTTATATCAAACCATGACTAAATTAATAGGTAAAAGAGATACAAAATATACCTATTATATCAACCTAACAGTAGGCGCAATATGTCTTGGCGTTGACTTCATTGATGTATCATGGCTTGGTTGGGTTGATTCATGCGACATAATCTTCATAGATCGTCGTTGGGACTCAACGATGGATGAAAACACAGCAAGTACTTCAAATATGCTCAACAAGAACTCATAACCATGTCTTGCTTGTGGCGTATTGAAGTAAGGTGAGTCTTGGAACGATTCGAAGATTTCGCAACTAAGGTCATATCATGGACCTCCAAGATATTGCAATATCCCTAACGGTAAAGACATAACCATTTAGGGATTTTGCCTTGTGGGGGTTTGATAAGTAACCAGCATCAACATAACAAACAAAGCAATCATCATTTCAAGGGTTAGGGGGTTGGATCCACTCAAGATGCGTGTTGGGATTTGCCCTCGTAGTACCTTCAGGTTACATTTTTAATACCAATTCAATGGATGCTTGTAGGCGTGGTGTTGCATCTTTACCAAGATCAACAACGAATGAGATGTCCTGTCTAAATACAATGAGCTAAGTACAACGAAGCGCAAAGTTGAACTTATATATGGAATTTCAGATTCCATAACCTCTTCAAGGGTCTCATTTGCATATAACGTATGGACGATCAAAGGTATACTCAAAAGTGACACATCCGGGGTGTAGTTTAACTGGTAGACCAAAATACCGTCAGAATAATGCTTCAACTTCAGGTCAAGGCATAAATGAGTTTTCCCAAGATCCTTCATCTCAAATTCCATCTTCAGGTGCGAGGCAATTTTCTTAAGCTCTTCCGGAGTCTTAGTGAGATTCGTGTCAACGATATAAACTGTAACTCTAGCAATTCGGAATAAAACTTCATAGTTTAACATGCAAGGGCATAATTCATCCCTGACTGATCAAATGATCATTTAGACGGATATACCATATCTGTCGGATTGTAAGTGAACGCCTCAAACAAGTTAAGAGGGTGTTCTATGGTTTGGAACTATTTGAACCAATTCATGTAATTCTTCGGGAACTTACATGTAAATCTCTGTTTCTATATCCTCATGGAGAAAACACTAACCACACATCAATCACAGGACGTTTGAGAGAAACCTTGCGCCATAAAGCATGCATCATATCGCATTATTTCATTCATCTCATAATGTTTCCTTTCCCATTTGTAACGCAACAGGATTACCTTGGGCATTGTAGGAACGACAGGTCTAATACACATTTTGGTAAGGAATTTGACCTGGATTGTAATTTTGGTTGTCCAATCAGTTCTACGTTGTTACTTAATCAACGGAACACGGTTTGATATCGTCGCTTTTCATTTATGGCAGTAGCTACCATATAAGTGAAAACAGCATCGATGGTAATCTCATTTCAATTCCATTTAACTCATCCAAACTAGTGTATTAGACCAAGAACTTCAAGTTTCGGGAGTAATCCGGATTAATCTAATGAGATGGAAATGATTTGAGACAGCAATCGAGTTTAGATTCATTGTTGTGTTGTGTCTTCCTTTTCCAAGGAAGTTAATCCTACGAACCAAGTGATCTGTCATGCTCCAAGCCAAGACAGATTGATTGGCTATCCGTCAATGTACCGGACCGTCCAACAGGGTGGTCCAAATGGTCCAACAAGGGTGGCACACCGTCCAGGGATGTTGACTTGATGTTCGTTAGGTACATTTATCTTTGCATGCATGTTTGCAGTTGGTATATGATCTCGTCACTTTAGCTAGATCAAAGGAATGTGTCTAGAGTAACATTTTGTAAGCTAGAATTCATCGCACTTGTTTATCACACTTATGCGATACGGAGATCGAGATGAGACATAGTGGGCAACGTCCGCTCAAATTCGCCCCGTTCTCTAGGAAAGTTGACGTTCTTATCTCCCCCTAACAACAGGAATACTGTCTCATTAAATTGACAACCCGCAAATGAGCGGTAAAGAGATCGCATGCAAGGGCTCGAAAAGAGCTGGAGTGAAAGAGAATCATAATTGACAAAGATTCACATCTTTCGTTGAGGACCTAGGTTGGTACGTTGCGGCAGCGCAACTTGGCACATGGTGTGAAATCCCATCCCCAGAATTTCACTATTAATTACGTATCTCATTATTTAAATTCGTATTACAGGTTTACGCAATTTTCATTAGTTAATTTTAATTCCGTTCATTTTAGGAATTAAATCGTTTAGTTATCGGGTTTGAATTTTTGTATTTTAATCTTTAAAATTCATTGACCATTCGAGGTCACAATTAGTGTCTTCGAATAGATCTCGTAACTACGAGAGCATAGGCTAAAACCGTTTGTGAGTCCGTATTATAACGGTATAGTTACGGACATTTGAAGCTATTTTTGTAAACTTTAGATTTTAAGTTATTTGAACTCTCACCTTGTGGGAAAGAAGATTAATCAGATTAGTGATTGTGGACCAATTAGACAAATCCCAGGAGGTCAATTAGGTATGTGTATTTATGGACCAATCAGAAAATAAGGTGAGGAAGGCAGCAACCAATCAGAGAGGGGGAGAAAAAAAAATTCCCGACTTTCCTTGGAGGAACTCTCTGGAACTCTCTCTGTTTTCTAGTCCCAGATGATCTCATCAACTCCAAGTCTCAAGAAGGAAAAGGATTCTCAAAACTTAAATCCCCAGAATTGTAAAATATTGAAGGGGAAGTTCACGCTCTCACTCTTGCTCTAAGGCAGAGCCACAAAGGGAGAATTTCGCTTTAATTTGCAGCGGTGATCATCCAATGGCAACAACAACAACAAAAGGTGCTGGCAAGTGGTGAGGTTTTTTTTTATAAATTTGGAATTTTGTTGATCCGTATGATTATGGTTGTTGATATTTTTGGATGCTGAAGAGTGTGAAACTGTGGGTGTTGGCAAGTGGATATTTTTGGTTGAGTAGATAAATTCATGTATGCTTGCAAGGTGTTTGATTAAATACCCAAGAGAACTTACGCTTAGTTTGTTCTATGAAATTGTTGTATGTGGATGCTGAAACTTAATTGTTAGTAAACAACCAAATGTTAATGCGGATCTTTATTAAGTTCTATTATTGATAAGGTTATTAAATTGAGTTAAACCAAACCACTGTTTTGTTATATTGATTAACAAGCAAATGGTATTACCTTCTAGATTCAGAGTTCTGTTATATGAAATGCTTCTTTCGTTACCAAGCATCTAGACCTAGAAGGGATTTCTAGTTGGAAAAACATCCTTGTTAATTTTGTGCTTATTTGAGTGTGTTTGGTTGGGGTTTAAGAGTTTAGATTGTTTACTATTATTTATATTCAAATTAATAGTAAACAATCTAGTTTCTCTTAATATATATTTGCTGCATATACATGTCAAAAAGGGGTAGTGGCAAGAGTGAAGAGGTAGTGTTTTAAGTTGAAAACCATTAACTTTAAGTTGGTTTATTAAAGGCTAGAGAAATAAGGTTACGAAGCATAGGAATAGAACTTTACAATGTTGATTGAATAGATGAGAAATAAAATGTATGGTTACTAGTATGAAAATGTGAGTCTGGAATCTAGCAGAAGAATTTACTTGTAGAACTTGTATGTCTGTTTGACAAGATAGTTATTAGTCATGAGAAGTTGATTGTGTAGGTGCCCACGTTGTAAATCATAGGGATTGAGTTAGGGGTAGATTGTGTGTTGAACTGATTACACCAAGTGGCAATGGTACTTAGATGGTCCTGCTTGGTTAATCCGCGATAGGCGATCCTTATATCTTTGGTATGGCCATACACACACACTTAGGGGTGATCATGCTTGGTTAATCCGCGATAAGTGATCACTGCCTAACAGTTCCATAGGTGTGACTCTACTTGGTTAATCTGCGATAAGGGGTCACTACCTACTTGGTTATCTTGGTCCTGCTTGGTTAATCCACGATAGAGGACCATGGTCCTGCTTGGTTAATCCGCGATAGAGAACCATATTATGGATTGTGCTTGGTTAATCTGCGATAGGCGATCCCTATGGCTATATATACTTAGGGGTGATCATGCTTGGTTAATCCACGATAGGTGATCACTGCCTAACAGATGCGTAGGAGTAACCAATTGTAACGTCAAATAGGTTAGGTGGCAATGTGCCTCAAGGCGGACCAATATAGCTACGTACAAGATTGCATAGCTCTAGGCAGAAACTGAAAACTTGGTACGTGCACCAAAATCTAGGCGATCATTTAAATTGCACTTTATAGTCGCTAGGCAAGGCTATTTGGCGTGAACATGGGAATTCGATGTTCAATTATAAACCCAAAATACATGCAATACTTTATCAAAAACCGTCGATATAAACTATCCAGCATTATCCAGTCTTCCGTACCTTAAGGGATAAATAGGGTGGTGAGCCCTTAATCGACCAGGAGGTTTAGCAGCAATGTGTGTGGACAAACATGTGACCAGTTTGTCGATTCATCAACCAAAACCATAAGTATTTATATGGTCTACATTTTGGTTGGATTAGTCCATATATATTCCCTTGAATCTATTGATAAAACATAGTCGTTTCGTATCTTTGTGAGAGATGATTTAGAAATTAAGTTTCCCATAAGGAGCGGGCTTTGGCAAAGTGTACTTCTAGGCACAAGATCCTTACTTCGAGTAAAGAAATGCATTGTAGCATTATTGTTTGACCTGAGTGTCTCAAATGGTTGTGCCAAAGCAAGTAAACTGCTCAATCATTCGGCTCTAGGATGGCCACATATGGTTTGTTTCCAGTTGGGAGATAATCCATTGGCCCCAGATCAAAGCTTCAGGCTCATTCTTGGAGGTGATGCAAAGATATTTCACTCTATTTTCTTCAGTTGTTACATTTATGATCATTGTTCTATCAAATATCCTTAAAAACTCAATGACATAGATAATTTAAGGTCCTTTAAATGATAATTCAATACCATTCATACAACGAGGAGCGTGCCAAATGCTCTTATTTAGGTTGGATAGACCTAAAGTCATTGTTAGAGATGTGATTTAGGTGTAAAGTTAGTGTGCGTAGTACGCATTCATCTAGACAACTAACTTTCCCACATTCCTACATACCTAATCACATGTTTAATTGAATCGACCACATGTATTAAGAAACATGATTCAATTAACTCATATTCGAGGACAATACCAATAACATTATCCATAAGTAAAACATACACCAAACTTGAATCCAAGAACATGGGAAAATGTTCACAAAGTAAATGATTTACTAAGGGGATTCAGCCAACAAGGTCATCCATGTCAAAATTTTACTCTTCTAACGATGTTTGGTGGAGTAAAATCAATCTCATATATTGACTATTAGAATGGTACTTCTCAACAACAATGGTAGAGGCACGAATAGATGCATAACCAATGATCTATTCTATCGAGACGAAAATAGATTCTGCAGGTTTGAGGTTCGGGAATACTATCTCTTATTCTTGAAGTTTTAGGTCTTAGGTGCCAAGGATCACGCTTCTGGTATGATGCCACACCTTGGCAAGCCTTGATTCTACTATATATTTATGGTAGTAATCAAATCCGAGAATTTGGTAAACTTTCGCTTTCTACATTGCTACTTCAGGAGCTAGTTAGAAACATGGAATGACGAGAAAAGTATTCTCAAGTCAAAATTTGATCAGATTTATAAACTTTATAATTGTACTCATTCATGGACGTAATCATAGTGTGCTTCAGGCAATGTCTTTCATGATCAGAAGGTCCGTAGGAGCGAGCCAAAAAGCCATGGAATCCTCATTTAGGAGGTACTTCCGTTTGTAATGCTTCGGGCATAAGTTTTCTAATGAAGATCATGGCGGAGACTTATTCAGCTCTTCCATGTCATTGTTAGCTTCAATGGTTTCTCAGCTACTTGATAGTCAAGTTGAAATTCACGTCTTATATCCCAGATGAAGTGGTTTCTAATAGAAACGTTCCAATCAGGAAAATTGACGGTTTGATAATCCACTGATTTGGAAGGAACAAGATTGTGATTGGTGTTATAAGAATGAATCATCCATAAGCATCAAAGTTAGAACATTCTAGTTCTAAGACATGGTTTTCATGAAAAACGTCGGGTTTTCATGGGTGTATTGTTTTATGAAAACTTCGGGTTTCAAAGGCACTAAATTTGAAACTACAGGTTCAATTTAGTTTATAAATGTTTAGTTCATAAAAGAGAGGACCATGTAAGAACATAGAATGCAATATACAACTAAGTGTAGTGGATTTGAGTTTCTTCGGGAACTCAAGTGTGAGAGCTTCGTTACTACGAAAGTATGTCAACGGTTCAAAGTATAAAAATAAATTATTGAATCGCTAATGTCCAAAAAGTAATTTTCAGGTCAATAATTTTGAATTTCTTGTCAAATTAATAGACTGCATGTCACTTTTAATTAATTCAATAAATCAAGACTATTCAGGATCGATCGTAGAAGCAAAATAATACAAAGTTTCAGGCCATATTTTAAGTTAGACGGTTGCGGGCCATTTGAAAGAAAAAAAAAACCCAAAAACAAATTGGTTGGCCGTGAAATTGGGCACCAAAAGATAGGTGAGGGCTGGTAAAAAAAAAAAAAAAAACAAACCAAAATTGCAATGGGCCGAGAAATGGGGGCAGCTCAGCATTAAAATTGCTGGCTACTGTTTTGGGCTAGGCCTTGCGGCTGGGCTCTTGTAAGGTTGTGGCAGGCAGCCCAACATCCTGCAAAAAACAAGCTAGCAGGCTTGCTTTCTGTCACAGGCCGAGAAAGAAAATTCCCAAGCAGGAGCCCAGTAAAGGGCTTCGGGCCGTGCTTGTCTTGGACTTGGGGGTGGACTATGGGCTGCAGGCCCTTGGGTTAAAACCCAGGGCAAAGCCTGGTGGGTTTCGAGAAAAAAACATCAAGCCCAGTGTGTGGGTTTTGGTTCTGTGCACAGAAAAACAAAACCCAAAAAGGAGCCCCTGAGCAGCGTCTCACAGTTTCGGCACAAGCGCGAGCATGTTTTCTGTTTTTGTTTTTTTTTTTTTCCAACATAGGTAGGGTTTTACCAACCTTAGATTTGCTTCTAATTTATTTTTTATACATTGACTCACAATTCCACATATCAAAAATTGCGTAATGCAAGAAACAAATATATATTAACAAAATATATGAAACATATACAATATATATATATATCGGAAGGTAAATATAAATGTAGGGGGTTAATGCTTCAAAGTCGTTTCAAATATCTTACTTTATTTTAACAGTACCTAATTGGCAAAAAACAACAAAAGCCTTTGAATTTGTAGAAGATTCTTTTTGGAAAGCCGGAATTGCATCTCCAATACATTGTATCACGTTCAACACATAAAAATTAAATTGAATTAATAGCATGTAGATCAATTCAATAAAATAATAAATTAATCATAAAAAGAATGATTAAAACGTAATATTCTCCTAATTGAAGAATAAACTCTCTTTAGAGTAGCGTCAAAAGTGTGCTGATAACGTGTTGTAGGCATAATTTACTGAACAATTATGGAGGCCATATGGAGAGAGAGGGTGCGGCATATAGAGAGAGAGAAAAGAGATGTATAATTGTGAGGTATGTATTATTCCACCCTATTGTGCATTTATTTATAGTAGTAGAGATATCTTTAGGATTACAACATTTAATAGTTAATCTACTCCTAATAGGAATATAAGATACATTCTCATATCTACTAGAATTTACACAATCACATTCTTAATCTAATATGACTGCAACAATCACATCACTATTTTCTATTTTATACAATATAATATTAGAAAAACTAATGGAAATAGCTTCAAATCTTTACATTTTAATAAAAAAAATCACCCCCAAACTTTATTTAATAATAGGGACAAAAGACTAAAAAAATAAAAAAAACTACCACATCCAACTTGCGCTCCCCCCCCCCCCCCCCCCCCCAAAAAAAAACTTCAAATGCTCCATCTATTCTTCCATCTTTTTGTTTAATAGATTTTTGCTGGAAAGGGTTGTGGGCGGAGGTTTTTTGCAAATGCAATTCGCGACAGGGCTGCTGGCGGGCACTTGAGTTTCATTCCTGGAGGGGGCTGCAAAACCTTTGCGGCTAGTGGAGTGACACTGCTAACAGCACCGCATGACTTTGCTATCGGACAGCTTCCAGATTGCAGCCACTCATTACCCAATGCGTCGTGATTAGAATCTTTTTTCGAGGAATTAGATTTCCTTTGCTATTTCTTCCATGCATCGAAACTGAATGGCCCTCAGGACCAAAGACTGAGAGACAAATTGTAGCTGCCTTTGTAGCTAATGGATTAAACATGGGGGGTAGGGCTGAAGGTTAAGGCTCAACTATGTCAAAAGAATGCGAAATCCAAAATTGTGCACTTGGTTCTTTAAGCACATTGTTAGAGACATATTTCGGTAGCCCCATATATATAGTTTAGATTACTTGCACCCAAGGTATAAAATATCGATGATATCGGAAATATCGGTAGTCTAAAAACACAGAAATTTCAATGAAAATATCGGGATATTATCGATATCGATAAAAATTGAATAAAAACCACAGAAATTGTAAGAAAAACTTGGAAATTTTTATTGAAACTATGCATGATGTTTATTTAGTCAATTATCTATTAGTTTATTACAAAAAATTGGAAGGAAATGCATTGCATAATGGATTTAACTGATTTAAGTTGATTATATAGAGTGTAGAAAATATGTAGTAATTAATGAAAGAAGTTTAAACACATCATAATCATTTATACATAATGAATTAGTACAATATTTTACACTTCATACATTGCATGGTAAGATACATTAGTGACTTAGTATCACATAGAGTTCCTATCAAGGTCTAAAATATCGATGATATCAGAAATATCGGTAGTCCAAAAACACGGAAATTTCGATGGAAATATCAGGATAATATCGATATTTTAGACTTTGCTTGCACCTAAAGTTTTATATTGTAATATTTTAGTTTCCTACTTCTTATAGGAAAACTCAAAAACTCTTCTTCAGTGTTGAGCAATCTGGTTCAAAGAGGGAGAAGAAGGTAGGGGAGAAGGATTTATGTGCAGAAAGAGATGACCCTTCAGAGTTTCATTTTAGTAAGTTTTCATAAACAGTGTTGTAAGTTTCATAAATAGTGTCGTAAGTTTCATAAATAGTGTCGTAAGTTTTCATAAACAGTGTAGTAAGGTTTCATAAACAGTGTAGTAAGTTTCATAAACAGTGTACCGTGAGTCTGCGCGTCAGATTTTTTGTCCTTTTTATTAAAATTATATCTTTTTCATTAAAATTTAAATTCTTTTGTCCTTTTTATTAAAATTTAAGGATTTTTCATTAAAATTTTTAAGTCTTTTTAATTAACTAAAGTTATAACATGGTTTTTTATTAAAATAAACTTAGTCCAAATCCTTTTCATGAAAGTTTCCTATAATATTTTAAATTATTTAATTAAAGCTTTTACCATGATTCGTTTTTGAAATTTGACTCAAATATTATTTTTATCTCTGACCTTCCAAATCGATTATGGTTGTACTTAAAATTTGGTATTCCTAATCAAGTCTCAGGTTGACGGCTTAATATTTATGTTGAGCTAATATACAATTATAGATGGCTCGTTATGTGGTTTAATTCCAATTTCTTACTCTTAAGTCTTAATATAGTTGTTAAAAAAATTAAAGGTTAACTTGAAATTTGGTGTAAGGTAATGAGCACACAACCTTGACTAACTGACCACACAAGTCTACAAACCCATCACCAATGTCAACAGCGTAACAAAAACAAGGTTAACTTGAAATTTGGTGTAAGGTAACAAGCACACAACCTTGACTAACTGACCACACAAGTCTACAAACCCATCACCAATGTCAACAGCGTAACAAAAACAAGGTTATTTGATATGCTAACAAACCTACTTAAACAAGAAATTCCAAGTACAATTGAATTTGAGAACTCAATCCCTCTTATTGGTAGCACAAGAATAAAATGTGAATCAATCAACGATGCTGATTCAAACAGACAATTCAGATACTGAAATAAGGATGCCATCATTATCTGCATACAACCATTCCCCTTCACGAATCAAGGTTCCCGCAATGTTGATCAGAACATGCTTTTCTCCGGCGCCTTTTTTGTTCGATTTCACCGGATGAGATGCCAAAGCCCTCACCCCAATATCACACTCATTGATCTCGTCTACATCTCTAATGCAGCCATTCACCACAATACCTGCCCATCCCATGTTTTGAGCCAACTGTCCCAAGTTCCCTCCAACCAAAGCACATCTCATGCTTCCTGCGCCGTCAATAACCAAAACTCTTCCCTCGCCTTTGGTCTCGAGAAGCTGTCTGACTAAGACATTGTCCTCAAATACCTTTAGTGTGGTAATGGGGCCTGAGAATACTCGAGATTGTCCGTATGTCTGGAAAATTGGTGGCAGCACACGCAAATCTCCACTTTCCAAAAGAGTTGTATTCGAATCACAAATTTCAGCAGTTGCCAAGGTAGCCATATTTTGCCTGCAGATACATACAGTCGCAGATCATTATTAAAATGTGGTAATGCAGATAAAAACTGCCTACGAATAAGCTCAAGCAAAAAAACAATAATTTCTCGTCGCACTTACAGATTCCTAGAATTCTAGTACACTCGAGAAAATAGAGGGATAGAAAGAACGGACCTCGTTTGGCAGGTCGGAATGTACTGACTATTTCAGTTGTATAAGATAAACAATCGTCAGATTGTACTGACCTAATAATCGGACGTTTGGTGCAACATTGGACTAATAGTCGTATTATTTATACTATGTTTATTATTATCTAGAAACCTAAAGATTTTCAAATCCTATCTTCAAAACAAGAAGCAAATAAAAAATCCCCCATATTTGAGCAAAACCTAATTTCAACTATGTTTGATTGTGTGCTGGATTAACAAAACTTTAGATTATAATTATTATTGTTTAATAATTTTTAAATAATGATTGATGGTAAAATGAAGAAAAAAGGTAACTACACATAAGAAAAATTAAAAAAAAAATCAGAAAAAAAGAACAGCATAGCGTAGCACCGCCACCATTGTGCTTCTCACCACCAACTACAAACCATCATCTCCATGACTTCTAATCCTTTGAAACCGAAAAATAAGATGAAATCTCTCCTAATTTATTGAAATTTCCATATCGAGTGGGGAGAGAGAGATTATGGTTCGAGAGGATTTCCAAGGAGTTAGACAATTGTTGAGAATTTCTAAATTTGCTGAAATTTCCAAACCGAGAGGAGAGAGACAGAGAGATTATGGTTCGAAGCTTCGAGAACCTAGAAAGAGGTTGTTGGGTTGGAGAAGAAGATGAGGAACTAGACGGCAGCGTGTTTCTGATTGAAAGAGGGAAGAGAGAATGCACAACTTGTTTTTGATTCAGTGTCCGGACTAATTATCATTTTCCTTTTGAGACTATCAGTAAGCGGGTGTTGACCGTATAAAAGAGGTTGGACCATGTTATTAATCCCACAACTATTTTATACCAAAATGCACCAATTACCTGAGTCCGTATAATTAATCCTATTTGATTCATTATACGAGCTGCCAAACGAGGCCTTAGTGTTTAGACGGATATGGCGCCAGCATTGTGCATACTGCAGAGTACTGGTTTATATAAAAGCAAGCTCGGTAAATTCATCGACCATATTTGCATTCGATATAACCAGTTAAGTGAAAAAGTATACTAGGACACAGTTTGCTAGGATCCAATTTGTCTCACAATCTGAAAAATAGCGTATCTTGGAGCAGTTTAAGAACTCTTGAGCACGCTTCCTTGGTTCCTACAAGCCGGATTTTTGGGGCAAGTTCTACTCAACAACACCGAGATTCAAGAGAGACAGTGACAATCTCAAAAACCCCCGCCTTCAAAAAATTTACTTTCCAATGTATGTATCAAGGTTAGCAGCACGAACTAAACTAATGGAAAGCGAAATCCCACATCTTCAGATGGGAATCTAGAGAAACCTAATGAGGACAAGCTTAAATCTTCCTAAATGCCCCAAAAGTTGAATGAGCAGCGGGAGATTGTTAGTCTTTTAGTTAGCAAAAGGAAAGAGGAGCGGACAGGGTTGAATAATTTAAGTGATAGCTAGAGGCACAAACTCACAAAGTTTTACCTAGGGACAACAAAAAAAACCAATAAACATGAGGAATTCAAATAAAATAGAACAGAAAAGCCATGCATCTAACATCTTTAATCCATTAGCACTCATTTAATCATATAATGGATTGATCAGTGACATCTGACAAGATGCTAAAGGGTAGTTTCCCCCAGTCCCAAGTTTCCCGTCTGCACTCCTCTCGGACCTCTCCTCGTTTTTGTCCATTGATTCTAGTAAGGAGAGCGGATGAGAAAATGAGAATGCGAAAATCATTTTCTAAATACCAAATTCCGACGTAAACTTATTTATACCTGGAATGCTACGCAAACTTATCGAAACTTGAAACGCTACAACGGTGACAGTATTTGAAGTCAATAACATGCCGTAGCATCTAACACAGACAAATTTACGTAAGGAAAGCTGAAAACAGGGAATTGAAGCTTACCCAGAAGAGAATGAGATGACTGTGTTTGCTCTTCTTCTTGTTCTTCTTCTATGTTTGCTCAATCGGTCAAGTCTTTCATTCTTTTTAAATAAAATAGTTAAAAGATAGTCAAAAGCAGCTGATATCAGCCTTGAAGAGTCTCAGTAGTAGTTACCAATTTGACAACAGATTTGCAGGGTTCTGTGCCCCCTGAAATTTCCTTGAAGTTGCAGTACCCGCCAATGTTAGTTATTAGCCTTTCCCTCCTCTATGAATATTCTTGGGCTAGTCCAAGTTAAGGAAGGGTTGGGCTACTAATTTCCTGAGGTTTCATGGGTCATGTTGTGGACTAGTCACTAACCCTAGGCTGAACCTGAAAACGTGGCTCAAATGTTACAAATAAACGAGGTACATAGGCCGACCCAGCCCTGTAAATGCATCGAGCCAAGTCGACCCACAACTGGAGAGCCGGTTTAAGTCGATTTTTCTATTTTAGAAGGAGACCGGTTAGTTTTGTCACAATAATTTGGGGTTGGTCCTAGGAATGAGTCAGAAAAAAGTACTTAGTTCGAACGAGACTCGAATTTAAGTAGGGCCAAAAGCAATTGGCTTATGGGACAGACAAAATTGGATTTGAATCTAAACTAGTATGAGTTCTCCAAATTATACGTACTAAAGTCCTACGGCAAAAATCACTGTTCAAAAGAATAGTGTAATGACGGAATTACCCCCGTTTTCGGTTCAAATTGTTCTTTGTTTTTCTCATGTGAACAATAAAATCACGAGATTGTCCCGCGTTAAAATTTTCTTTACGGGAGGTAAGCAATTTATCATACTTTACATTTTAAAATTTTCTTTACAAAAGAAATTTATCTTCTGGTGATTTTTTCTGGATACCCAAGGATTGAAAGAAATATGGGTTCTTGAAGGATTGGAGTGGTGAAAGCGGGTAATCAATCAATAAAAGAAATAAGGGTAATTTTCAGGGAAAGTAAAGAGAAAGAGAGGTAAACTAGTAACGAATTAGCTGCAAATACCCATTTTCGCTTTACGTTTCTTGATTTCTACATTGCGGTGCAAGAGAAATTTTTAGTAATGACGGAAACACGGATGGTACACCATGTGTTTTTATGCAAGTTGTGGAAAATTTTAATTTTTAAGTTTTTAACATTTTAACACACATAAACTCACCATTTATATAGACACACATGATGACAATCACACTAAAAAATCTCTCATGGTGCAAAGTTCCCTTTCTCGATTAAACCAAGGCATAGCATTGGAAAAAATATGTAATTATCAGGGTTTTTTGTTGTTGTAATTTTTCTAATTTTGAGGGTTTTGTTTCCAGCTCAAATTTCGTGTCGTTGTCTTTCCAATCCCTCTCTACTCAAGGTGAGGAATTTAAACTTCTGGGGCTGTTATTTATTATATTCGAGTTGAATTTAGTATTCTGGGTTATTGAATTTGAATAACTGTTGGGGGTCATTGAAATTGGTATTCTATATTATATTGGAGTTATAATTGGTTTGATTTCAATAACTTTTGGGCTTATTGAATTTGTATGCTTTGGTACTGTGGTTATTAGGGCAGCGGAAGAGTCAGTTTGGTGTTCTGGTTATTTTGTCATTTGACTTTGGATTAGAATTCGAATTTGATTCAATCGAATAGGCTACCTTTTTTTTTTACTGGTTCTAAAGTTTCCTTCATGCAAAGCAATCCATCAAAGTCTTCTTGAGCAGCAGTTAAAAATTTGATTGTGGATTGATCGCTCGAGCAGCAGTTAAAAAGAGAAAAACTAACGAAAAATCCTCAAAAATTTTAGTTTTAATCCAAATGACAAAATAAAGGTGTAAGTGAATAGTATTAGAAGTGACTTTTTAGGCTAAACATATCTTTAACGTTAAAAGTAAACGGTATCAGAAGTATTTCATTAAGACTCCCTTAAAGAAATTGAAGGTAGAATCGAATAACAAATAGGAAACTTTAGAATGGTGGATGACGAAGTTGGAATAGCATCAAATTGATATTTTTGGTTTTTAAAGAGTGGTGGGCGAAGTAGCGGGAGTGAAGTGCTAATCCTGCTTCAAACATGATTCCAATATAATTAGACAATTTTCAATTATTTGCAGATGGATTTGGACCTTGACTTATGTATTGTATTAGGATGATATTTTTTTTTTTTTAACCTTTTGTGCATATTCTTAGACCAATGGTGGTGACAATGTAGAATCCTAAGTTCTTTGTGATGAGAATCAATGGTTCCAATGCAACATTCTGGCCATTTAATAAATCAGCGGTTCAAATGCAGCATTCAGCCAGTGGTGGTGACATGTGCTTCAGACAATTCTCTAAATCAGGTTCAACATTATCTCAAATATGCATAAGTTATTGTTGATACCTATAGAAAAGTTTTAGTTGAGCTTTGATAAAAGTAATTTTACCATTGACAGATTGAGTTGCACCACCTCCTTTTCTACTTATGCTACAAGGAATCGTACTCAATTTTGAGTCTTCGTTTTAGCCACATCACCACCAACTACTATTGCACCTTAGATACCAATTAAACAACCATCACTCACAAATTTGTATGAAAAACTCATCATGTAAACTGTATATAGCTGGTATGTAGAAATCCACTTTTTTGTTGTACATAGGCTCTTAATATAAATTCAATAGAATATAGATGCAAATTTAAAGACTTATTTTACCATGTGAATTCATCTGCTTTGATTGTTTTTTGAATTATTTAGAAATGGATGTGTTAAATTGTGGTTAAGGTTTCAAAACCCGCAGCGGAGCACGGGCATTTTTGCTAGTAAGGGCTAAAATATCACTCACATTTAACTAAAATAGTTTAGTCCATACCCAACCACCAAATAAGCCTTGATTCACACTCAAATTTTTTTTTTTTAACAAACGATATTATCCATACTAATGGGTTGGAGAGTAAGTTAAGCCTCATAATGGGCTAACAATAATGTAGTTCAAATTCGCTTTTGGTAAGAATTGAACCTAAGACTTCTCACTTACAAATGAAGAGGAATGTAATTAGACTATAGTACTAAGTGGCAATTCTGACACTCAAAATTATGATACCCTGAAAGACAAATGCAAAAGAGTGGAAGTTGAAAAAACAAACGATAACTTCCCCTTCTTGATTTTGTGAAACGTTTACATGTAAGCGACTAAACATAGCACAACTCTTTCTTATATCATTTAAACATCCGTTCCAGCCGCGTTTGCTTCTCACGGGCAGGGAGCAGCTGCAAATTTTATATCTGCAGCAGCTTTTGTTGCTAAGAAATAGTAGCAGCTGACCCTTTCTGGTTAATACATTTTGTTCCATTTTTTTTTTCCCTACTTATTAAACTACAAGAAAGCAAGGTATTAGCGATCAGGTTTTGTCTGCGGTTGTATTCGGATTTTTCCTTACTCAATATCGTTAGTTTTTAAGAAAAATACTAACAAGAACGAACTTGTACAAGATTGTTTTTATAGGAAACACTTTTACTTATAAGCATTTCTGCTAAAATACACTTCAATTTAGAAGTACTTTTTAAAGAAGTACATAGCAAATGCTTCTTAAAAGAGTTTCTACGACACAATCACAAACAACTCCTAATTGACCTTACCAAAAACAGAGTAAAAGAAATTTTAAGACACATGTATATTTCTATTTCTCGAATATTCAAATGTTCATGAAAAAAAAAAGAACAGTTGTTTATATCAATATCATGAATTGATATGGCATGTGACAATGTAGTCACACGAGCTTGGTTCTTATCTATTGCTTTCACTTATTAATTTGGTCGGCCCAAAATGTCAAAGCAAATAGGTTATTAGGGGAAGAAAAGAAAATTTGAAGACAACTAATGGTATGGTAGGTCTGAAGAAAAATATTTAAGAAATAAACGTGGTACCCACGATTTATAACTTTTGAAGAAAATTAACCTTCCCAACCCATGATTATATTTCATGATTTACAGGTAAGAAATATGGATCCATTTAATCTTCCATAATCCATATCACTTAAAAGTCTTAGCTAGATATAAGCTATTTTATTTGATCTAGTCGAGGCCAAAATGGTGACATGAGTTACTCAATGCCCTTCACATAGCTCAAATTATCCATTGGATATTTTAGTTGGTTAGAAACATATAATATGTTAATTCATAAGGAAAACGAATTGGGCAGTGCTACATACATCAAATTCATGCACTAACTAATATGACACATTTTGTACCATATAAATTTTTGGGATTAGCTACAATACTTACATGTATTTAATACAATCATCATCTGACCATTAGATATAATTCATGTAAATATATGTATTTAGTACTATCGCCATATGACTGTTGAGATGGTGATTATATTAACTGCATGTAAGTATTGTAGCCAAATCTTAACATTTTATTATAATTTATTAATAAAATTTCAACTTGAGTTAAAGCACAAATTTGATTGGTGCCACATTATTCTAATAATTTTTAAAGATTTTAATAGAGCCAGGCATGTTCACGCAAGGATGAGTAAAAACTATTAAAGGGAGATGTTAGTAGTCTTTCACTCGTGCATATTTATTTTATTTTCTCAACTCTCTTTTTTACGCAAGTGACCCTTTATTATAGTGGTGAAGAAGAGTGTTGCCCTTACATTACGGTATATGTATCAGTAATTTTATATTTGGTTATTTTCTTGAAATGATCTTTAAAGGCTAAGCAAACGATTCAGGTATCAATATCATTGTGCAACACTTGCATGATGAAAAGCCAATAAAATTAAATCTAAAAAATAAAAAAATAAAAAAAATCTAAATGAGTGAATTGCTGACGTACATTGCCATTAACATAAACCCTGCAAGGATTGCATTCATCAATTAACGACTATTAACGTAACCCTACCAAAGATAGTATCCATCAATTAACGAATATTAACGTACGTAAGCCCTACAAAGTTAACATCCATCAATGACTATCAACATAGACAATCAGAGTGTGTCAGGAACATAACTTAGTATACAAAGTATTATTATACAAGTGGTTGAAATTTTTTTTTCAAGTATCAACCGTTTGTATTATGACACTTAGTGTACCAAATCGTATTTCCGGCACACTAAAAAATCTCACGAACGGTAAAGCTCTAGTTTCATATACTTTTTAAAGAAATCAAAGTCACGATTTTAATTATTTATATTTAATTCTTACTATTGTTATTATTTGCTCACTTGACTCACATCCACAAAGTTAAAATCGCTTGATCCCCTCATCATCAAAGTGATCGACCTTGGTCCAACATTAGAAAAAGCACGAGCAGACAAAGCTTTTTTTTCTTAGTATTAGAGACAAAAACCTCATAATTAATATCAACATCTTTCGTAATCTTTTGAAAAGAAAAGCGAAAAAACTATTCGTGTCATCAAACTTTGTTCCATCTCTTGTAAACAGTATCACCCAAGTAATGATTATATAGCTAAGGAAGGGTGTATTTCACGAGCTAAGGCGCTTTTGTTAACATTTCATATTTGCTTTAGGTTCTCATCAATTTGTCACATGCAGTTAAGAGCATTAATTTATCGTATTCAAATACGTTAATTATATTTTGTGAGTAAAACAATGAGTTTGTAGCTTGAGCGATATATATGAGGCCTTATGTTAATTTTTCCGGTCTTAATATCAATTGGATAGAAAAAGAAAAATCCGAAACAACAGAATAGGATAACGTCAATAGGACTTCCGTGCTGGTGTGGAAAAAGCAATTGAGACATCTATTTACAAGCTAACCAATATTTCAACTAACCCTAGCTAGTGTCTCAAAGAAACGTTTTAAAATTTAGAATCTCCCATGGAAAACGCAATGTACCAACTCACAAATAAAGTCAAATATTTCGGAGGGTTCCACCAGCAATCGACCAGGCTCCACTTCTTCGGTTCTTTCTTAGACGTCCCTACTTTGGGGCAGACCAAAGTTCCTGGCCACCGGAAGAGTCTTGGCACGTTTTGTTGATTTTCCCTTTTGGAACACTCCAAGCTTTCTATTCGTTTGATTAATCAAACTTAATCACATGTATATCTAATCAGATTGTTTATAACATCCTTTTGCACAGGTGAGACTCAGTCACATTATTGGCTACATAATCTCTTGTATACGGGAAAAATGAAAAGAGAAAAATGTTTTTGTCCTTATGCTAAAAAATGGTTTTGATTTTTGTAGTTTGAGCGGAGTTTCATTAACTATTTTGTGATTTTAAGTATATACATTAATTGTGGCAATTCAAGGACAATGTCTTAATTTCGTAAGAAAAAATCGACAAAATTACTATGAGTGAAAAATGTGAGATTACATTGGACGAAGGGCTTTTATGGTCACTAAATTATATTTTTGTATCGAACTTGTTTCAGTAATGACTTTCCCTTTGACTTCAAATGTACCCCCTAATGTGGTAATTCTATTAAAAGAATTGACAGATTTAAATCATCGTCCTTGTTTTCAATCTCTAACAAACTATAGGACTCATGTGAAAATTGAAACTATTGAAACCAAAGTGAAACTTAGGTCATATTACAGGTAACCAACAATACAAGAAGTTATGTAAGAAATTTTTATTTTACTTCTTCCCTTAAACGGGTGGTCTAGGGTTTAGAGGAACGAGAAAAAACAAAAATTCTTGCATAATCATCATCAAACAAACATGTGTAGATCACGACACAAAACAAATAGAAACTATGAGAATACAACAGCGCAGATGAATCACTCAATTTGAAAAACGAGAAGAAACAAACAAAGACACTAACAAAACCGCCTTTAGATAAATTGGAGCAAGTTGCGTCCCAATGATTAATATTATACGATTACAATAGACCAATCACTAAGAAAAAGAGTGAAAACAAAATTGCTAGCAAACGAGCAAAACATGTAGCAATGCCACCTACTAATTGAGTATTGTTATACGTACCTTATTTGCTAACTACATCTTTAACGGAAATCAAACCTACTTGAACAATTAAGTTCTACATAAGTCTTGCCTTGTATTATATGTAATCAACAACGTAATTAATAAATATGTATAAAATGATTTTGTTATTATATACTAATCACATTGTTAATCATCATGAATGTGAAATTCACTTATATAAATAGATCAACTTATACGAGATATATAAGGATCAACAACGAATAGTGCAAAGAGTTTTATCATTTCCATACCAAGAGGGGAAGGGAAAAAACGACCTTTGCGTGAACAATATTTACGTTGGCATTTATGCACCAATGAATGCCTACCTAACAAATAATAAATGGTATCCATAAATGGACAGAAATAGTATAGAGGAGGAGTAAGGTTGAAGAACCCGTGAAAAGGGAAGGAGGTATGGCTTAATAGCCTTAGCTCTTGAGTCAAAAAGCAGTTGAGTTTGGTCCCAAGAGAGGGGAGAGGAACTAGGAAGTTGAGTTGAGATCATCTCCGAATTTTGTTTGGATTCACCAAGAAATCCAAATCGCGTAAATTAAATTTTACGCATCCTATTAACTCATTACACTAATTCATCTCATATAAAACAAGAGCCCGAATCTTTCTTTCTCTTGAACTATCCGGATTTTTTTATCATTAGATTCCGGATAGTGAAAACCCCAAAAGATCTCAACTCTAGGAAGTGTTATGTGGTAAAATTCTCTCACTGAAATTTTATATAGCTTTTGGCATGGAGGGAAGCCATAGTGTGGATTTTGGCACTTTATTCATTACCAACTTTATATAAATAAATAAATAAAAGGGACGGTCCATAAATCAGTCTGCTTTCTTTGCGAGGATTCCGCTGTTTTTAGCTAAAGCAACAAAAAATTTGTTTTGGTTTATTTGTTATATTTCTCAATCATACGTGTTATGACATTGACAATGTTGCCAATGATTTATAAGGGTTGATTTCATATTTGCTTCCTAAACTATTGGAATTTTCCATTTTAGTCCACCAACTTTATTGATTCTTAAACATTTGAAAGTATGTGTAATAAAGACGGAAAGTGACTTTTGTTGCAGAAGTTTACTAAATAGCACATTAACTCAATTTGAAGGACATTTTAACTTACCTACTTGCTCAAAATGTCTTCTATAGATTAGGACTTGACCACTTTTGTATCGAAGGAAGCATCAAAGCTAAGAAATGGTCAAAACCAATGCGATTAGTTTTGTTTGGAGATGTTTAAACGCTACTAAGGTCTGGTTTGGTACTGAGATGATTCTGAAAAAAGCTGGTATAAAAAAAAGTTGGGAGTTGTTTTTGTGTTTGGTAAACATTCAGCTTCAGCTTTTTTTCACAGTTTTTGGTGAAAAAAGCCAAAAACAAGAAGCTGCAAAACTTAGATTTGAAAAACCGGCTTTTTCACATTTGTTTTACATAAAATTTTATCAAACACTATAATACTGTAATTTTTTTTCAAAATCACTTTTACAAAAAAGTTTACCAAACATTCTGCTGCTTTATTTCACAGCTGCTTATTCTTACAGCACAGCAGAAGCAGCTTTTTTTCAAAGCACAGTAATACCAAACCAGCCTTAAAACTAACGAGTAAAAAAAAATAGTTTTCACCTCAAGAAAAATGATTATGAGGAGATTGAACTACGTGGTATGTTCGAACCAAAAACCAACCAAATTGAAATGTGCCTACTACTAATTTTGTCAACTTTTGTAATTGCCGTCACTATTATCCTCACTTAATAGGTTTCTAAAAGCTTAGAGGCCAACTTCAAACAAAAACAAACATAAGGACCAAAGTAGAACGACCACTAAAATTTAGGGAGTAAATTTGTAACTTAACTCATATGATAAATAACAAATAAATTAAGATGGCTAAAGATTTTATACATGACTGTTAGTTACTTTATTATATAAGAAATGCTAAGGAGATTCTTAAAGTGAGATTTTCTATGAACTCTTCGTCGCCTCAACTTTTTGACACAATTCTCATGCCAACATTATAAAACATTATGCCAAAAAATAAGTGGCAAAGAGTTTCACTTTTTTAAAAATCTCATTAACATTTTCCTTATTATATCGTTTAATATTGTATTTATTTTGTTGGATTAAGGTGCAAAGTGCTAATCTATCGGGAGCTGCTGATGGGGTTTTGGACCTATTTTCTTTGCCTTAGGGGCTGGTTTGGTATTGCTGTGTTTTGAAAAAAAAAAATGTTTCTGCTGTGTTATGAGAATAAGCTCATTTTTGCTGATTTACGTTTTCAGCTTTTTTTCATCCAAAACTATGAAAATAAGTTATTTTTAAGTGTTTACCAAATATTTTTTTTGAGCTCAACTTTTTTTTATACCTATTTTTTATAAAATTACATCAATACCAAACTAATACTTAATCTTTGTTTAGAAATCGATGCACTCGTGTGTAAAGCATACTGACAAAATGCACCCCCACTCAGCAACAACCTCTCAACAACTACAAATATTTTGGCAGACTTGGAGTTTTAGGTTTTTGGAGTTTTGAGCGAGAGACCCCCCGACCGAGAGAGATCCGCCAAACCCTATGTCCCGCGCCCCGCGCCTTCTCTCAGCTTTTCGAAAATTTTCTATTTTTATACCATCAACCAACACCACCACCACATTATTTTAGTCACTCGAAATAGCCGTGGACGCACGAGAGACGCGTAAATAAAAAAATAGTAGCCCTATTCGTTTTTAATCAAGTGATATTTTTCGTCTTGTTTTCGTTATCATTGAATTTTTTTGTTTTATTTGCAGGTCTTAGTTTCTTTCCCGTTTGCATCTCTTTGTTTTTTTATTTAAATAAAATTTTGGCGATGGGGGACAGAAGGGTCATTTTATCGTGAAGCTAGCATTTTCTAATTGCTATGAGCGGGATACAAATAGCCTACTTTTGTAGTTAATAGTTAAATTTTAGATCTTGATTATTTCGAATCGTTTTGTGTTTATTAGAGAGTAAGGCAAATCCTTCCTCATAAACATTTATAAAAATTAACTGATATTTTTCTCTTTTTAATGTGAAAAGACGTTTAAACATTAAAAGAGTTGAGTTAGTATCACATTATGCAGATTTTGTCTGTGGAGTAGAAGTTTGATGTTTTTTGTTTATAGTTTTACCCAAAATCATCCATATTTATCAATGTATTTCCTTTTTCATAAATTTGAATGATATTTTAGTTTTGTATTTATCAGTTTTTTTATTATTTTATTACTATTAAAAAAATAGAAGAGTTCAAAACTATTATAATAATTTATAAAATAGAAGTAGCGCAGGGTGGAAATCTTCGGATCATTTTCCTGGGGATCCCGTAATCGTAACCGTTCATCGTATATCGTGAGGTCAAAAATTATTTTAAATTTTAAATTTTAAATTAATATAAATAATATCTAACGAAAATTGACCGCACAATATACAATGAACGGTCACGATAACAGGATCCCTAGAAAAATGATCCTCACCGGATCATTTTCCTTCGTTAGGATATTTGACTACATGGCACCCTCAAATTTGAGTGACAGTTCCATTAATAATATTAAAATATTGATACCTAGCAAGAAAATCTTAACTGGCTGGCACCTTGTAAAGCAATAATTTAGTTTTTAATCATAAATTGTGGATTTGGAGAGCAGTTTATCGGTGACCAATTCACTTACTCAATCACCAAATTATTTTAACGATATATTAGTTCCCTCCTTTCGCTCATGCAATGAACGTCCACAACTTTAAACCTAAAGTTCTTGCTTGGTATTTTATTAACTTTTTGAGTCTTAAAAATAGTTTTTTTAAGGCCATTTTATTCAATGTTATTACGTATGAAACACTTGCTTGATTTCATGCTTATTTTCTTGCTCCTCTATTTATACGTAAATAGTAGAGTATTATTCAACATAACTTAGATTTATGTGACAGCCAATGTATGAAGAGGCCTTAGTAATCACGCAAGTTGAGTAAATCATGAAAAGTTCGTTTGGAATCACTTTTAAAATGACTGAAAACGTTTTGTGAAAAAAAATATTTTTAGATTTCATAATAAGCATTTGAAGTGTTTCCTAATGATTGGTTCTAAAAACATTTTCGCCAAAAACGGTTTCAGCTATTTAAAGCTCCAAACGAACCCGAAATGTTTCATATATATTTTATTCCCAAGTGAAAGTTAAAAGGTTTCTATATTGAAAAAAGATTTAAATACACTAGATTCGCATACATGTTCGAGACAAGAAAAAAAAACTTGTAATAAGCTATAACAATATAAAGAGAGGTACAACAGACAAATCCTCTTTATGCAACATTAACTAATACATCTCAATTGTCTTTTGATTTGGTAAATGTATAACCTTGTTGCTATATTTTGGGTCGATCTAAATTTTATTTTTAATCTATTTGTGTTGGGATTTGAAGATTGTGTTTCCAAAACTACCAAGGAATATATCTCACTTTGTATTTGGTATCTAATATGCTTACAACAGCACATACAAAAATGACAGTGATGAATGCTAGCTCCTTTTTTTACTCATGCCATCTTCATTCTTTTCTTTTTCTTTTTTTTGACAAGCAACTATAAAAAGATTTCAGGCAAACTAAATTTACAAGAGGTGGCAAATATATACATATTATGCAGTGATCAATTTCTTGATATGGAGAAAAATTCGCACAATCAACAAATTAAATAAAACCCCTACATGCTACCCACACACAAAAACTAGGTGCAAACAATATAATTTGTCGAAAAAGACGATAAACATGACAAATCAAGCACCATATGCACACATAAGCCACTGCTAAAACAGCCATAGCTGGAACAACAAGGCCACAACACTCACCAAAGCGACGCAACACAAAACATTAAACAAAACTAACTAATCCGAAAAGGGAACCACCAATCTTCATCCTTATCTTTTTCATTTAGCAATGTAATTTGATCAACAAAATTGTCTATTCTGTAAGTCACTTTCTAAAATTAGTCTAAAAACAAAACCCAATAAAAAATTATTTAGTCATTTGACTGTTATAAATTTAATAAGTAAATTCAGTGTTTCAAATTTATTTTTAATCTATTTGTGTTGGCATTTGAAGATTCTGTTCTCAAAACTACCAAGGAATGTAACCTACTTTGTACTTGGTGCTTATTATGCTTACATTAGTACATGGTACATACAAAGGTGACAGTGATGAAACAAAACTAATTACACTACATTGCATCTCTTGTAAATACATAGTAGACTCATTTATGTATAGATTGAGTCCTACATATATAAAGGGTGGTATTATCCACATACCTATTTTTACTTCTCACACGTCCCTCTTAATTTTCGATCGTCAAATTGAATGAATTAAAAAATATTAATGGACAAAAAGTAACAAGAGTACAAAAAACATGGTCATATTTAATAAATGTGGTAGGTGTGATATTACATTAGATGAACGCTAGGTCCATTTTTCTATGTACTCCGATATTTTTTTTCCTCCTAATATGATCATGAAAACATTGTAAAGTGCCCATTTTATAGGCCCCTTTAAAAGTTCATCTAAGAAAACAAATTAAGCAAACTCGAAAATCATCTAATTATCTAACTGTTACTAAATAAATAGATAAAGTCAATGTTTCAATTAATCATTTAAAAAAAATCAAATAGACAAACTAAAAAAATTATATACTCATCTAATTGTTATCAAGTAAATACATCAATCCAACAAATCAACCAACTGAAAAACGGTTAACTTATGTAACTGTTATGAAATAAAAAGTCTGTTCACTATTTTGACTATTGCTGTTATCACAACGTTAAACAAATGGTTAAACACTTTCCAACCTTGTTGTATTTCATACTTTGTAGTGATAATCTTGAATGGCGCAGCACGAGTGAAGTATGGATATTAACATAAGCCCCTGAAGAACAAGGTTTTGGAATCCATCAGATTTTGGGAAAACCAAACGGTTTATTTGAATAATTCTTGAATGGTGATTATAATAGTAGCTTAAAGCTTAAATAGACTTAAGTCGACTCTTGGGAAGTTCAGGGAAGTCTTACAGAATGTAAAAGAAGTAAATTGGACGTAAAACGAAAAATCCGATTTTTATTAGAAACTTTAAAATGCGGTCTTACAAGTCTAAACAATCTCGAATGACTTTAATCTATCATACATCACGACAAAGCAGTGAGTTTCAACTAAGACATCGCGCTTTTTTTGGGAAGGTATTATGCACCCAACACGGAGCTCGAACGTCAAATCTATGAATTCCTATTGCGTCATTTTTATCTTCGTTAGTCCATATCGACTTCAATCTACTCGGTCATCTGTACAAAAATAAATATTTTTAATCAACCTACTCCATTACAATATAAGAATAAGAATAAAACATAAAAAATAAAATAAAATAAAAAAGTAAAACAAAGAGAAAGCTAGCTAGCATTACTCTAATACTCTTATCCTAAAGCTTTACATATGCAAACATTTCCTTTTGGGCAATTAACATAATTGTAAACATTAATAAATTTATTCAGATATTTGCACATAGAAATTTAATTCTACATTAAAAAAAGGAAAAAAAATCACGATCACATTTTAGAGACGTACGTGCGGGGGAATCCGTCCAATTTTCCAACTCTCCCAAGAGCCCCAAAATTGACACCAGAGAGAGAGAGGAGAGGAGGAGGAATCATATCCAAAGTTTGACTGGACCCAGAAATAGAGAAAAATGCTGGGGTGGCATCGCTGCCACAATTTACTCTCTCTCTCTCTCTCTCTAGACTTTCTCTCTCCTCTGCCCCCTTTAGCCCACCAACTTGTCTTGTACTCTATTCTTGTTTTCTGTCTCACTTTACTTCCTCTAAGGCATCAAAAACTCCTCCCTCTCCCCCTCCCCTTTCCAAAACCAATTTATCTTTCTATTTCTTTCTTTTTTCTCACCTTCCAAACAGAACCATTCATCCTTTGTTCATCGTATGACACTTCTGAGTGTCACATTCACAGAAAACATTTTTGGGGTGTTTCTGCTTCTTCTTCTGGGTTCTAAAAATCATCAGTCAAACACCAAAGAAAAAGAAAAAACAGAAGAAATTATTATTAAGGTTATATCATTTGAAATGCTGTAGGATGTACTACTACTGTACTTTGGTTTGATGTTTATCAGAGACCCGACATATCTGAACATCGTACCCAGAGACTCTGTCTGCTCCAAGGTATCTCTCTCTCTCTCTCTCCCCTTTCTTTTCTTCACAATCTCTGACTGACCATTATAGCTGAGCACTTGCCCTTAAGTTGAAGCCCTACTTTTCTTTTTTTCCATTAATATCATCATCTTTCTCTATCATTATTCATTCATGTTATTTTTTCATGGTATTTTCGAGCTCTTATGTCTTAATTGTTGTGTTTTCTGATGGATTTTCTTCTTTCAAAGTTTGATGCTTGACAGTGATTTCCAACACCAATCCCACCAACCCTTTTGTTTATTTTAATTTTTTTTTCTTCTTGAGTTTTATTTTATTTTTCCAATTAAATTTTTTTTTCATTAAGCAGCTTCCAAGCAAGCCCCACTAGAGAAAATGTGTGGAAAAAAAAATGGAGGGTTCAGATTTTCAGCTCAGATCTGTAATGAAGAAACTGGTTGAGTTTTAGGTGTTGAAATTGTATAGTTTTTATTTTTATTTTTCTCCATCTGCAGAAATCCGCTAAACCGATTCTTTTTTTTTTTCATGAAATTCTGAAAGGTTGATGATGTTGGAGAGAGATTAGAAGTTCAGATCACAACAAAGAATGATGGGATTCTTTTGCTTTCCGTTGATGTTTGTTTTTCACTTCCACCTGCTCCTAAGTTCGACCTCAGGCGCCAGAACTTTGTCTTCAAGCGGCGGCGGCGGCGGCGGCGATGTGGTGGAGCTGTTGTATGCATTCAAACAATCCTCTGTTGTATCTGATCCCCAGGGCTTCTTATCTGATTGGAAACCTGATTCTTCCACTCCTTTCTGCTCATGGAAAGGCATCACCTGCTCCTCTGACGGCGCAGTCACCTCCCTCAACCTCTCCAACGCCGGTCTCATTGGCGACCTCCACCTTCCGCGTCTCACCACCCTGCCGAACCTCCAGCAACTCCACCTACAGGGCAATTCATTCTCTGGTGCTGATCTCTCTGTGTCCAATTTAACATCATGCAGGCTTGAAACTGTTGACTTGTCCTCCAACAACATCTCCCAACCGCTTCCAGTCCGGTCGTTTCTTCAGGGCTGCGACCGCCTTGTTTTCGCTAACTTGTCGCGAAATTCAATCCCCGGAGGCGGTCTAGGGTTTGGTGCTTCTCTGCTTCAGCTTGACATCTCTCACAATCTGATTTCGAATGCGGACTGGTTGACTTGCAACAATCTGAACCTGCTCAATGTTTCACACAACAAGCTCACCGGAAAGCTGAGCGATTCTTTCTTGTCTTGCAAGAATGTATCAACCCTTGACCTTTCGTACAACAATTTTTCCGGGAAATTGCCAAACAGCTTCATTGCAAAGGCTTCACCTTCTCTCAAGTATTTGGATCTCTCAAGCAACAATTTTTCGGGGAATTTCTCCGCCCTTGATTTCGGGCAGTGCAGCAGCCTCACTTTGCTTAGGCTATCACATAATGCACTCTCTGGGGATCAGTTTCCTCCGAGTTTCGAAAGCTGTCAGGCTCTAGAGACGCTAGACCTGTCGAATAATAAGCTCGAGAATGAAATTCCGGGTGTTTTGTTGGGTAATCTGAAGAAATTGAGACAACTATTTCTTGGTCATAATCGTTTTTCGGGTGCAATTCCTGCCGAACTAGGAAAAGCTTGTGGGACTCTTGAGGAACTCGATATCTCTGATAACACTCTCTCTGGAGAGTTGCCCTCGAGTTTTTTGTCCTGCACTTCATTGGTTAGCCTCAATCTCAGTCACAATCAGCTCTCAGGGAATTTCCTCAATACCGTTGTAAGTAGTCTTCCTAGCTTGAGATATCTCTATGTGCCATTCAACAACATAACTGGTCCTGTGCCGCTGTCTCTTACAAATGGCACGCGACTTCAAGTGCTAGATCTCAGTTCGAACGCCTTCACTGGGAACATTCCTTCAGAGTTTTGCTCCTCCAATGCTGCATCAGTTTTAGAAAAGGTGCTTCTAGCCAACAATGATCTGTCCGGGAATGTGCCCTCGGAGCTTGGAAACTGCAAGAACCTGAAGGCCATTGATCTGAGTTTCAACCATTTGAGTGGTCCAATTCCTTCAGAAATTTGGAGCTTGCCGAAGCTCTCTGACTTGGTTATGTGGGCAAACAATCTCACCGGCGAAATCCCAGAAGGCATTTGCATCAACGGAGGAAACCTGGAAACTCTGATTCTCAACAACAATCTCATCTCTGGAACCATTCCGCGGTCGATTGTCAACTGCACCAATATGATTTGGGTGTCACTATCTAGCAACCGCCTCAGTGGAGATATCCCGTCTGGAATTGGGAATCTCCATAAGCTTGCTATACTCCAGTTGGGCAACAATTCACTCTCGGGACAGATTCCAGCTGAGCTTGGCAAGTGTGAGAACCTCATTTGGCTTGATTTAAATAGCAATGAATTAAGCGGTTCTATCCCTCCGGAGCTTTCCAACCAAGCCGGCCTAGTCCTTCCCGGGATTGTTTCCGGGAAGCATTTTGCATTCGTAAGAAATGAGGGGGGGACATCTTGCAGGGGTGCAGGAGGACTAGTTGAGTTTGAGGGCATCCGGGCAGAGACACTAGAAAAGTTTCCTATGGTTCACTCGTGCTCGTCAACTAGAATTTACTCTGGATTGACAGTTTACACATTCACCAGCAATGGCAGCATGATCTTCCTTGATCTGTCTTACAATTCCTTGTCCGGAACCATTCCTGAAAACTTAGGTACGCTGTCCTACTTGCAGGTCCTAAACATAGGACACAACATGCTAGGCGGAAACATTCCTGATAGCTTTGGAGGATTGAAAGCAGTTGGAGTCCTTGATCTCTCTCACAACAATCTTCAGGGTTATGTCCCGGGATCGTTGGGGACACTCTCTTTTCTGAATGACCTTGATGTGTCCAACAACAACCTCACTGGCGTCATCCCTTCCGGAGGTCAGCTGACCACTTTCCCAGCATCCAGATATGAGAACAACTCCGGCCTTTGTGGGGTACCCTTGGCGGCATGTAGCTCTCAAAGGCACTCATCAGATTCCAAAGATGGAGGGAAAAAGAATTCTTTGACCTCAGTAATGGTAATTGGTACCACAGTCTTTTTCTTCTGTATCCTTATACTAGCGCTAGTGCTGTATCGGGTGAAGAAGTGCCAGCAGAAGGAGGAAAAGAGAGAGAAATATATCGAAAGCCTTCCAACTTCCGGCAGCAGCAGCTGGAAACTTTGCGGTGTTCCTGAGCCTCTGAGCATCAACGTAGCCACATTCGAGAAACCTTTGAGGAAACTGACATTCGCCCATCTGCTCGAAGCCACCAACGGTTTCAGTGTAGACAGCTTGATTGGCACTGGAGGGTTTGGCGAGGTCTACAAGGCAAAACTGGGAGATGGCTGTGTTGTTGCAATTAAGAAGCTTATTCAAGTCACAGGGCAAGGCGACAGGGAGTTTATGGCAGAAATGGAAACTATTGGGAAAATCAAGCACCGGAACCTGGTTCCTTTGTTGGGGTACTGCAAGATCGGCGAGGAGAGACTTCTTGTGTATGAGTACATGAAATGGGGAAGTCTGGAGGCTGTTCTTCATGACAAGTCTAAGGCAGGGGTTTTGAGGCTTGATTGGGCAGCAAGAAAGAAGATTGCCATAGGGTCTGCGAGAGGTCTAGCATTCCTTCACCATAGTTGCTCACCTCATATTATCCACCGTGACATGAAGTCTAGCAATGTTCTTCTGGATGAAAATTTTGAGGCCAGAGTATCTGATTTTGGCATGGCAAGATTGGTCAATGCCCTCGACACTCATCTCAGTGTGAGCACCCTTGCAGGCACTCCAGGTTATGTTCCTCCTGAGTACTACCAGAGTTTTCGATGCACAACAAAAGGGGATGTCTACAGTTATGGCGTTATTTTGCTAGAGCTTCTCTCTGGTAAAAGGCCTATAGACCCATCAGCGTTTGGTGATGACAACAATCTGGTTGGATGGGCAAAGCTGCTTCAGAGAGAGAAGAGATGGAGTGAGATACTGGACACCGAGTTGTTGACACAAATATCCGGTGAGGCTGAACTATACCAGTATCTGCGGATTGCCTTTGAATGTCTTGATCACAGGCCATTCCATAGGCCAACCATGATTCAGGTTATGGCTATGTTTAAAGAGCTTCAGGTTGATTCACAGAATGACGTCCTTGATGACTTTTCGCTGAAAGAGACTGTTGTTGAAGAACCATGAAAGAAATACTTAATTCATAGCATATGGCATCCGGATGTGGTTCCAAGGATCAAATTTTCCCAAATCGAAGACGGGGGTTCTATCCTTCCCAATGCGCGCGCTGTATATAATAGAACTGTGAATCAGAGTGAGATGTAGAAGAAATGCATAGGGAGAACTAAGTAAATGATGAAGTCTTTTGTTAGCTCAAAGTTGTATATTCGTTCATTTGAAAAATCGTGTGTATAACCAAGGCTTCGAAAAGGACTTCGTTTCTTTCTATTTGGCTTGTGTTCCTTCCTCTCTCACAGTTTTGTTAACTACTGTTTTACCATTGTCCATCACAATTGGTTTCTGTGATTTTGTAAAGTTTTAGTAGCGGTCTTTTGAGTAATTCAAAATTTCAAACCATTTGCGGTTTTCTAAATAGGTTTCTGTATTTGTTTCAGGACTTTTGAGGCAAAAATTCATACATTGTTCATCATTTATCGTCTTGCTTCGGCCCTCGAAACTGCGAGTTAAACTACCATTCTTTGAGCTCACTACAGCAGACTACAAAAGGTTGATATTGTACTAGTGTAGTCTCTCATCCTCTCATCCTCTCATCCTCTCATCCTTTGCCTCTGTGGTATTATAACTAGAGAAAAAAATAAGAAACCCGAAGGCTTACGCCTCACCTTGCGAGGCTCTAAACGCTTTGCTCGACACCTTCGCCTCAGAAAACACTGTTATTGTTCAACTCCTGAATATGTACTTTCAAATCCTCCTGATGGATTGGTTTAACATGTTTTTGGATAAAATTTACTTTTAAGGCAAGCAATTCGTGTTTCAATTTTACCTTGAATTCGAAAGATATGCATGGTTTCGTATGCACCAACTATCAAGACAAAGCATCAAATTACTGCATTACTACTGGTAAAAAGCAGTCTGTTGTGCCCAAAACATTTCCCATGTTGAGTTTACAAAACCTACAGCAGCATGAACTCTAGAGTGCGGCTGCGGCAGCATATTCACGTTGATCCCACCCTTTGTGAGAGTGTTGCCGCATATGGTAGCCGCATGCTAGAATTTCTCCTGCTGCCGAATGGTCTCGGCTCTCAACAGAAATGTTGGCTGAGTAGGTGGGCTGACTAAACTTAACTAGGAGAAGAAATTTAAAAAAAAAGCTTTTGTCACATATTTTCTAGTTTTATTGGTGATTAATCCTGAAAAGCAGTTCATGATGATGAGATATTGAGGCCTACCATGGACTCCATTCGGATGAAATGATTTCAAATCCAGGAATTAGATGACGTTATATGATAAGATTTTGATTATTTGACATCATTTAATATAATGTTCCTTAATTTTTGTTGCAATTTTAGTATTATCAAGTTCAAATTCTTTTCATTTAAATTCGGTAAACAACAGTCAAATCACGTGTTCATACCGTTACACATATAAATCGGAACTACAATATATTTTCTCGACACCCCGAGCGACATATGGTCCCACCCACCCCGTAGAAAAAATGCCGTATCCGGTCGCACACAAGACAATCTTCGGAAGAAAGATTATCAATTGGGGTTTGGACTAATTTAAGTTTAGCCGACCATTATTGGTGTATGTCAAATTTAGTCAGCAAGTAAACTTAAATGTAAACCTATTAAAAGGACTTCCAACAGCCTAATTAAATGAGATTTTTTCCTACTTTAATAAATAAATAAAAAGGAGAAAATTCAAGTTTCAACAGACTAGCTAAATTATTAACCAGCTAAATTTAGCTCAGATGAGAAAAAAAGTTACCTCCTTCTAAACATTACAAACTATAAAATGCACTGTTTGTGGGCTTCAAGAGCATAAAAAAGGCTTAAGTTGTTAAGTTTAGAAAATATAATATTAAAATATTTTAACTTAACTTAAAATATCTAGTATTGTTGGAAATGATGTTCAGCCAAATTAACATTTGGATTATCCGATTAGTTACAATAACAAAAAATTAGCTAGTAATGTTGGAGATGCTCTGCTCGTGATTTTGAAGTTTTTAGTAATAATTTGTCTTATATGATGATGACAAAGCATGTGGACTCATTTTCTTCTGTTGAAATTATGAACACAAATCATTAATTCGGCTAATAATCGTAGGGCTGAATTTGGATTACTTTATGGAGCTTTTTGCATTACCTCCATAATATCTGCATTTTCTTTCGGTAATGTTGGATTTTCTTGAGGATTATGTGCAGATTTTCTTGTCGGTACTGCACATTTGAAAATGACCAAGTTGAAATTTCTTTTGGTTTTTTATTACATGTCTTAGAAAATGGTGACCTCAAACAGGGTTCTCTGCTTTATGATGGTAAGTTGTTGCCTGATGTTTTAAATTTATTCTCTCTTATCAAACCTTATTCCCATTGTGATTTCTACATGTGAGGAAGTGGAGAGCTGTATCGTATCGAAAAGCTAGAAAACTTTGCATAGGCTTATAAGAAGTTGTTAAGTTAGTCCACTCCGACAATTAATTTTGAGGTAGAATCCAAACTTTTCTCATGACAGTAGATATGAGAGTCGCCCCACATCCGAAAGTGAAGGGCACATGGAAGTTTTTCCTATTGGCCCAATGGGGATGTTTTGAATTTTTTTCTGCAGATGAATGGTTATCGTTCCATGAATTCAACCATTTAAATGGTTCTTTACCAATTAGTCCAAAGAGAGTTTCTCACAATTAGTCCATAAGTGATGTTGACATAACATATAAGTAGTGTTATAAACATTAGCTTTGTGGCACGCGCTCATGTTAAGTGACTTTGTCTATCTTTAATGTATTTATTTTCCTTTTATTTTTCAAGAGTAGCAATTGCTTAAGAGTATGAGAAATATGGACTTACAAACATGGACTTTGATCATCAGACTATGTAATTTTCGTCAATAGTATGGGATTACTGAGTAGTTCGGGAAATCAATCGGAGAAGATTGACTCTAATAATTGAATGATGAAAATTATTTAAAAAATCAGACTACTCAATAGACTGGACCACCGAAAAACAAACTCAAGGTTATGATTCTCTTCCATTGAGTCTTGCTTGTTTTTCTTGCAGGATAAGTTGAAAGGGGAATTCTCTAGTCTCAACAACTAGTCCTCTTGTATTATATATGATTCCATCCTTTTATCTTCAAGTGCTTTAAGCCTTTAATTTTTAAGATTTTTCTTCTAGTGGGATAAAGCTAAGAGCTTTATAGTGTTTTTAAGTCCACAAAACAAGCTTCAAATATCCTGAACGTCAAGAGAAAATCGTATACACTTGAGTTAGATATTTAATTTGGGCGTAACATTATGAGTTAAGGGTGTTTGACGAAATATCTTATACAATTTTTTGTATAATAATCTCTTTCTGCTCTGTCAATCATCACAAGTTCATGAGTCCACCACTTCTAACTATATGCACGGCTCTTTGCTCACATTACTCACACAACGAGAAATAGACACAAGATTTTCTCAATAACTACATTTTGAACCTTCGCCCTTTTGGAAAAAATTGGGGTCTAGCATCCGGACCGCCCGCCTAACCATCCCCGGGGCACCACACACACACACACATGACACACCCTTCTCTTCATCCCACCCGTTATGTTTTGGCCGGGCAGCAACGGCAGAGTAGTTTCTCTCCCACTTTCATCCCCTCATGTAAAGTGAGTGGAAGTTTCTCTCCCCCTTTCTCTTCCCATTTCAGAAGGTCTAGCAGTGGCAAAGCCAAACGAAAGAAGCTGTGCCAATAAGCATCAGTGAGGCCCATCTCATGATAGTCTGAGTTAGAAAGCTAGACATTGCAACTTCCAACCAGCCCACTGCTAGGCAGGAGGAACTGAATTACAAAGTGGATTGGTATCCTCTCCAGATCTCACGCTCCGGAGCCCGTAGATCGAGCAATTTTAATCATGCAATTCTCATTAGTTCATCACATTGGTCTATCTCATACACAATCTCTCTCTCCAACGTCCAAATATTTCTCTCTTAAACGATCCAAATTACTCGATTCGTAGATTTCAAAGTGTGAGATCCGAAGACGATCTCAATCCTTACAAAATAGAGGTCCCCCCACGCCTCCCAACTGTCCACTGGGCTACTGAGTGAGTGAGTACACAAAAAAGACTGGCGTTGTGACAGGTTTTCCTCCAATAATAAATACCGACTTCTGACTCAAGTTTGTTACCTAAGATTTCACTCAATTTGTTTATCAAATGCAACTCTTTATGTATGACTCTTGTCTTTTTTATTTGCATGTCCTTCCACTCCAATGCAAGCCAAGCCACCCACCCACCGCATTTTAGAGAACTTTTAAGTTCTTAATATGGTTAATTGATTAGGATTTAAGTACAATTCACAGTCGGTCAACTTGGATTTGTAGGTTATGTTTGAAGAATTTTCAAGTCATAAGTGATTGAGGTCAAATCAAATTACTAAGGAATTTGTCGCACAATGTAGAATGACAGATTAGATGAGAGATATTTTTAAATGATCCATTCTAAATAGGAATTTGCTCTCTTTTTTCAAGAACGAAAAAAAAATCTTGTTTTTTGAGAAGCAGCTGCATTCTCATCTTCCAAACATTCATGTTTAGAGGTTCTATTTTGTGATGTTTGACAATCGTATGCATTAGTGGAGTAATGATATTAGCGACCATAGATCTAAAAGATTGTAGCGTTACTATATCCTTACAAGCTGAGCTTTCATACCAGATGATAACAATCTTTAGCTGAAAAAAAAACAAAAAACAAAATTTCTCAGAATGTGCAAATCCGTCTCGCTTGCTTTTGCAATGTTGATGAACAACATTTCTAATGCTTCATATCTAACTTTGTGTGATAAATTTTCAAATACTTCACCTCAATTTCTTGAGACTCCAAAATTCCTCACCAAAAAAGTCGTAATTTTCATGATTGGTTGATGTGAATCCCCTTATGGGTCCACCTCTCTTATTCACTCAAAGACTATTAACTGTAGCGTATATCGACTGAATAATCCAAATTGTGCAATCACCATTACAAACCTAACTTCATAGTTAATCATTCCGAAACTTACGATTACGTACTGCGAAAAAAGTTGAGATTACAAATTGACAATATAAGAAATAGCTCAACGCATTTGTGGTGACGTGTGGTTGTTGGGTTTCATACGTGAGATAAATTGCTTTCATATAATAAAAAGTTGAGGTTCCATCATAAAACCAATTAGTAATGGGAAGTAGCTCTACTTTCTAATAAGCCCATGCAAGATCTTCGTTCTTGACAAATATTAAGCTCAATCGATCAGATATGTGTATGCGATTTTAATTCAATGGAAAAATAACTCAAGTGTGACCGAATGAGGATCCTCTCCATATCCTCTTTGTGAGGATTCCGGGATCTTCCAATCACATATGTTTATCGTATATCGTGTTGTCAGAAATCATTGTAAATCTTGTTATTTAAAGTTAAATATAAATAGTACCTGATAAAAATTGACTGCACTATATATGATGAACAAATGTGATTAAAGGATCTCCAAGATCCTCACAAAGAGGATCCGGAGAGAATCCCTAATCCAGCGTGATGAGCATCACATACTTGTATAATACCTCAATGAAAAGAAACCTTAAGATATCCATATGTGATCTTCATCACTTCTACTTTACAAAAGGTGATTAAGAGATCTCATCTCACCACTTACATAAAAAAATATATATATATATATCTCTTGGACCGTTGATACATTAAGAGACCTAACATAATTCATAATCTGGTTGTGTATCTGCAAACAGTTGAAATGAGAAAAAATACTGAGTCAAAGTATGACGAGATAGAGGGAGTTGCCATGAGAAGCCACATGGGAGGACTAAAGAGAGTTTGATGTCGAAATAAAAACATTGGTAACTGCAGTGTGATGAGAGAGAGATAGAGAGAGAGAGAGAGAGAGTTTGATGAGAAAAGGACTCAGTCAAAGTATCTTTTTGACTCAGTAGAAATGGGAAAATAGGGACACGTCCTTAAAGTTTTATGTAACATATTTAATTTTGTTTGTAAATAAATAAATATACTGTATGTTGTCACATGAAGGGGAGGAAGATTGGAGGAGGATGAGGATCGACAAGGTGCTGTTTGTTAGCTATTTAAAAATGGGAAAATTAGGTTCACATCCTTCTTTTTGTTACTCCATTAATTAAAATCCTATTCATTTTCAATTTTTGATCAAGGTCCTTGGGTATTAATAACATCATTAATTATTTGAATAATAAAATATTTTTATTTTTAAATATATTCCTTTAATGTTAAAAATGTTACAATTAGTATATTTATATTTATGGCTAAATTTTTTTATCATATATTTTTATTTTTAGTTTGTACCTATTTTTAATTTGTAAATATTTTTTAATTTGTACCAATTTTCTTTTCATTTTTAATTTGGACCCATATATTAGGTTTTTTTTTGTCCCCATATTTTTTAAAGTTTTATTTGTGTTTGTACCCATGTGTATACAGTCACGTGATATTGTATATTTAATCAATGATAGAAAAATTACATATGGTATATTTATGTTTTATGCCTAAACTTTGTATCATATATATTTTTAGTTTGTACCCACTTTTAATTTGCAACATTTTTTTTTAAATTTGTAGTATTTTCTTTTTAGTTTTATTTTGTACCCATGTATTAATTTCTTTTAGCGCCTATATTTTTAAAAATTCATTTGTATTCATAATTTTTAATCTTTTATCTGTACTCTAATTTATTTCTAATGTACCCATTATTCTTTATTAATGTACCACTTTGTTATATGTGAAATCTACCAATTTTTTTAACACTATGGATACATTCTTTTGCCATTTATTATTTCTTATTTTTATATAGTTTTTATCCATTTATTCAATCAAAATATTTGAATTTTTTTATTGTAACCGTTTCTAATAGTATTATAATGAGGGATTTTAAATTTATAGGATTATAAATCTCATAAAATATCAAACAATTAATGTCAAAACTATAAAAATATAAATATTAATAGTAATATAATGAAGTGTACAAAGTCAAGGGACCTTAATCAAACTTTGAATACTATTAAGGTTTTAATCAAAGAATGTTAAGGATTAGGGACCGCATCCAAAATATCCCTTTAAAAATTGATGTATTGTTTTTTGTAAGACTCAATTTTCTAAATTTTCTTTACGTGTTGTGTTGGCAATTTTGTGTTGCATGTCTTGTTGGAGGTTTGGAGTCAATTCTCATCCTTCCATTTGGCATATGCTTACCACATCCCAACAAAATATATCCAAATCTCCTCTTAAGACCCATTGGTGCCAATTTTTGGCTCAATCATATTTTCTCATATCTACTTATCATTAATTGTGAGGGTCGATGTATGGGTAACACATCCGCGAAAGAAATTTTTTGCAAGGATTTATAAAAGATTGGATTACTCCTCACATTGTCAATTGGTCTTATAGTAAAATCTTAATTTTCTTCATAGTATCAAAGCAGGTTGGGCCACGTAGTGATGCAAATCAACTTATTGAGTTATTAACGGGTACCCATTAAGACCCATTTAGTTTGATTTCACCTTACACTATTATCATCACTACCAATCTCACCTTTATATAATGGTGATATCAAATTAAACGAGACTTAACGGGTACCCATTAACAACTCAATTGATTGATTTGCCACCTCTATACCCATGTATGAAGCTCAATGGTCATATGTGTTTCACGTCACTCAATTTGTGTTGTTTACGTGTTTGACTTGAAAATTCGTTACACGTGAGGGGGCGTTTGAGGAAGTGAAGGTGAAAGAGTCTCACATCATGTGAGCCCAACAGTCACACGTGCTCCATGTCACTCAATTTGTGTTGTCAACGTAATTGGCTTGAAAAAATTTTACACGTGAGTGAGCGTGTAAGGATGTAAAGTAACAAAGTCTCACATCAGTGAAAGGAGAAACCTTGCAAAGGCTTAGAAGATATTAAACTACTCTTCGTATTACTAATTGATTTTATGATAAAATTTCAACTTTCTTCCCATATTACTTTTTATTTTAATCTTCCATTAGTTCACATGGTTCAAATTCTCTCTCATTTGATTTTGTATGATAGGCAAAAGAGTATGAAACAAACAATTAGCTCTAAATGGTAAATAACTGATAATTGTTAATTTGATGTATATTTTATAACAGAACCGAACCGAACCAAATCAAACCAGACCAAACCTCGTATTATTTCATTATTTGAGAAAAGGAAAACGCGTAAGATTTTATTCATGATTTTGGTGAGATAATCGTGCAAAATATGATCCACTATTCATATTTCATTTGAGATGTGTGGATTTAGAGAATTTTTTTTAATGGATTTGATGGTATGGCCTTGCTACTTTTGTTGTTTATTAAGCTTTTGGTATTTTCTTTTGTAATTCCCCATAGTCTTTTGAACAATCATGAGTCATGAGTATTAGTGAAATGATTAAACTATAGTGATTGGAATAACTTTGTGCAAAGTGGACAACTCAAAAACCGTACCTTAAATATTGAACACATAACAAATTGCATGGTCAGATTAGATTTAGAATTAGATTCTTCATAATATATCATTATTCTATATAAGCACAACAAAAATTAGAATCAAATTAGCAACAATACTTAGTTATAAACCAATCATTATTTTTGTAGATAGAATCCAACCCTAAATATTGGTCCCAACCTTTTCACCACTATTTCCTGTGTGCTTAGACATTTCCAATCCTCATGTCAAGAGATTTTTCAATATACTGGAAATAAGACTCAGTATACCAAATATCATAATACAATTGATTGAAAACTTAAACAAAAAAATCGATCAATTGTATTACGACACTTGATATACTAGTCTATGTCCCCCCTCCCCCCCTCACTCCCACTTAAGTAATCAATTAGTTAAAATTTTATTGCCAAAATATTCTTAGCAATATCACTTAAAAGCTAAAGTTCTTATGATTCATCGAGTGGCGAGGGATGATAAAGTCATGAGTGAATATTATAATTAAAATAGATTGGCTTAATTATAACAATGATTTATGAACTTTACCCATAGTTTAACTTAATCTTAGCAATGTGTTGCACTATTTCTCATTTTCACTAACGCCCTTTTTTCCGTTAAATTTTAGAGTATAATAGAAACTTTAACTTAAAAATTTAAAAAAAAAAAACGATAGCCGAATAGACTTAATATTCCATTCCCTCCTTTGTTAACAGAAAGATAATATGTCATTGATAATTCCAACTGTTTATTATTTCATTGTTTTGCCTTGGTTCACAACCAAATTATTGTTGGGATTATTAAAGTATTGAGAGTGAAAATCTGGTTTTTGTTTTAAGTTTCTACTTATTTTATAATGGATATGTATTGCCTAAGCATGTGGGGAGTAAATTGTATATTTGAAAAAACTCTAAACTTGTCCTTTTTGGCCTGAAAATACTATAAGTTAGCTTAAAGGTCTTATATTTCATTTCAATAAAAAAAAGGAAAATTTGATATAAGTTCAATTTTTTTTAGCCAATAGTAGAAATAGTCCAATTTATTAAAATAAGTCCAATTCCTTAAATTTAATTATTTTGTTATCAATAATTATCTATTCAATGATAAGATTTATTATACAAATCAAATTTCTTCCTAATTATCTCTTTGATTATTTCTTTTTATTTATTTTTGTTATTTCTTGTTCTTCCTCATGCTTTAAACCCCATTTACAGATTTTATTTTTAATTTTTATAATCAACCTATATCACATGTTAATTATTTTTATGTTAGTATATTAGTTTTTATTTTTGTTATAAGATATTAATTAGATTTTTTGGAGTTGAAAAATGCATAATATTAGAAGATTTTAATTGATTTTTAATATTTAAAAAAAATATAAAATGAGTATAAAAGAAATAAAAACATATAATTAGATAACTGGACTCACTCCTAAAAACCATCTATATTTTTGGACCTCGATCTAAAAGCCCCTATGTATATATATATATATATATATATTTTTTTTTTTTTTTGCACGACCTATTAACTCTACATAAAACGACACAAAAATAACAAGTTTCAGGTCATCTATTAACGAGTTGGCTTGTCATCGGGTTCGTTAAAAACCTGTTAACGAGTCGGATCGTTATCGGATCATCCGTTAACGAGTCAGGATTAAGAACCTGATATTAATGTATACATTAGACATGGTAATTTCTTACATGACCCAGTTAACTCGATACAAAACGCCGCGACTCGTTAAGAATCGGGTCGTTATTCGGTAACTTATTAAGAACCCGTTAAGATAATGGGTTTAACATGACTCGACTTGTTAGAATAACACGTTGAACACAACACGATCCGTTAAGATAACTAATTTGACACGATATGACTGTTAAGACAACAAATATGACATGAACACGATAAACAAAACTCGTTTACCAGTTTTACTTATATTGCGTAAGTTGTTGATTAGTTCTCAAAAAGTTAGATAGGGTTGGGGGTCAAATGTTATTTACCATTCTTCATCCTTGAGAGCTCCGACCATCTCTATGCAATTGTCTTTTAACTGCTTGTCTCTTCCTAAGAAGTTCACAACTACATTTCTATCTTGTTTAATAAACATCAAACCTTGTCTTGTGGTCTCGTGGTCCAATAAACACAAGTTTTGTGCTCATAGTTGTAATAAATCTCTCTAAGTAAGACAATCTCCATCATATTGCGGTTTAGATTCATAATCTAAAAACACAAGTGTAATGAGAGAAGATGCCTATATTCGACATGTAATCACGCTTACAAATTGAATTAAACATCAAAATCTCTTGCAAGATCATTTATGTTAACTAGAGTTGAGTGCGACAAACGAATATGCTTATGCATATTCGACATAAAACCATGCTTGTATTCTAGATTGAATAAACCTCCTAAACTTGTTTTAAGAATATTGGTTAATGTGTAAATTTATAGGCCGACAACATAAATGTCTTATATTAACACAGCGAGTGACAAAAAAATAACGAGTGACAAAAAAATACCTATGTTGAACGTATAAGTTATAACCATGATGCTTTTACTTTTGGTTTATATTGAAGCTAATATTAGCAGGTAATGATAATTATATTATTAATTATAGCAATAATATATTAATTATACATTAATTACTACGAAAAAAGCTGAAGTGCAAATCTGCAACAGGCAGTTACAACATCCTTTCACATTTGAAGGATACTTAAACAGGTGTTAGGCAGCTAAACATTCTGGACACCCCAGCGTTACACATATTTTCTAATAATTAATTTTTAACTAAAATAAATATAAATAAATAAATAAAATCCCCAATAATTACCAGCAGGCTGCAATCGCCTGCCACCAACTCTAACCCTACTTCCATCATGCTCTAATCATGAATTTTTTAACAGGACGAAAATGCCCTTGCATGTCGTGACAAATTCCAGGTGGCAGCCTGTGATTGGACAGTTGCAAGGGGACAAAGAGGTCCTTGGGGAGTACCAGTACAAAAAAGAGAATAATAAGCAGGGTAATTAGGTATCTTTAAAAACCAGAACAGTAAAACAAGGAGAACCAAAAGGTCAAAAAAAATTATATTGTAAATGTAAAAATTAAAATTAAAAAAAAAAGGTTTGAGATTTTGAGCTTCTTTTTCTCTGTGTCTGTTGATTGTGGTGTTCACTTTTTTTTTTTGCTGTTGTTGTTTTCTCTCTCTTTCTTCAAAGATTCCATCCATTTTCTGGTCCACCACCATTGCAAAAACTTCACCCCCATCTCCTTTTTTTTAAATCCCTCCTTTTTTTAATGTGAAAAATTAAAACAATAAAGTATTGGTTTTGCTTTTTGTAATTTTGTCAAAGAACATCATCATATCAATATCTATAGCAATTTGGGGTAGCCCAGAGAGAGGTAAAGATAGAAGCTTTGAGGATTTTTGATAGGGAAGGAAGAAGGGTTGTTGTTTTGGTGTTTTTTGGAATTGGGTTTTGCTTTCTGGGTTTCTTCTGAATTGAAGAGAAAGGAAGGATTTTTGACAGATTTTGGGTTTGGAGGGGTAGGGGTGGTTGGGAGTTAGTGGGTAGTGGTGGTGGTGGTCAAAGGAGGAGTTTTTGGTCTTTGGTCTCTTATTCAACATCATCTGGGCCTTGACTCTTAATCACTCAGGTAATCATCTTTAATCATTCTCTCTCTCTCTCTCTCTCTCTCTCTCTCTCTCTCTCTCTCTCCTTCCACATCCAGTTTGCTTTTTATTACTGTTTCCGTGTTGTGTCTCTTAATTTTGAGAAATTCTTAATGTATCTCTGACATCAATGCCTTCCCTGCAAAACATAAGGTACCTCACCTTTTTTATGTTCTCTATCAATAATGGTAATGATATTAATAGTGACCCCATATATCTCTGAATATTGTAACATGGGTTTGTTTTGCTTCATAAAAAATTACCATAATTCATATCTTTTTTTTCCCTTTTTCTCTGAATTCTGCAACATGGGTTTGTTTTGCTTCATCACAATTTACCAAAATTCACTATCTTTTTCCATTTTTTCTCTGAATTCTGCAATCTGGGTTGTTTAGTTTTCAGTGTTCTGAAGCTTAGATCTTCAATGGATTTCAGGATCTAGCAAACTGGTTGTATTCATAATTCTTCAAATTTGAAATGTATGCTTATAACTTTGTAACGTTTTTGTTCTGCTACAACCTGAACCTGCACTCTGGATTGGAAATTTTATGGATATGGTTGTCTAAATTTCTTTCCTTTTTCTTTTGAAAAATCATCTAATCATAACAAAAATATTGTGTTAATGTCTTCCAATCATAACTATAATGATAATTATTTGTGATGACATCTTAATTGATATGAAGCCCGGGGGACTTGTTTCTTCGATTTTGCTTCTGGGAACACCCAGCTGATTAAAAGTAAAAACAAAACAAGGTTGTATGTTTAATTATTGGTTTTTTAAGGAACTTGGTTTGTGTTTTCAGGTTGTTAGATTTCCTCTCTGGTCCCTCCACCACCTCCAAAAAAAAAAAAAAAATTTGGTGCTTTTTTTAACCAAACAAGATGGCTGTATGGTTTAAAAAGCTAAAACTCGAAGCTTTTTTCTTTCCTCTGATATTTCTGTGCAAGCTAACAGAACTTCATGTAACAATGTGCATTTATGATATAACGAATTTTCCCAAGAAAATTGTTCATCTGCTATTTATGTATTATGTAGCTCTGAAATGGATTTCCTTTCTTGTGCATTCACTGCTAAGCTTTCAGGAGTTAGATCTTGGTGCAACGCCTTGATTGTTAGTGGTCCCTATTGTGTCCTGATAATAGTGAACCGGCTTAAGCTAGATGGCCGGCATTGATGATAACATTGCCATAATTGGAGATTGGGTGCCTCCAAGTCCAAGCCCAAGAGCCTTCTTCTCGTCAATGTTAGTTGACGACATTGGTTCAAGATCAATCTTGGAACCTCACAGCAACAATAGAACAGAGGATTTCTTCCTGGGAGCTCGAGAAGGAGATAACAACGGAAAAAATTGGTCACAAGGCAATGTTTCTGGTGAGGATATAACTGAAGTGGGCTCATTTCCGGAGTACAAGTCAAACTCACGCGGAGGGCTTGTGGAAAGGATTGCAGCCAGAGCTGGGTTTAATGCTCCGCGGCTGAATACTGAAAGCATTAGATCTTCTGATCTTTCACATACTTCTGACATTCGGTCTCCTTATCTGACAATACCTCCTGGTCTCAGTCCAACCACACTGCTAGATTCTCCTGTTTTCCTTTCAAATTCATTGGTAAGATGCAACTTTGGAAATATCTGTAGTGCTTAATTGTAGTTTAGTTGGTAAAGTCCTCGGCATCTAATGGGCTAAAACGGAAAATTGATTTGAAGTTCTAGGCATGCATATTGAACTGTCGAAATATTATTTGTTTATGAGATGGTAAGAACACGGACAAATGTCGTAAAACCAATATTTGCTTTTTTTGGGTCCAATTTTGAATTATAAGATAGTTTATGATTTACATGTGTACAGAAATAGTGTAAAAGTTGAACTTCATATTCTTGTAACGCATCGTATCAAGTGGTTTGACTACGGGGTTGCTTTCCTTTAAAATAGGGCGTGTAGATGGAAGTTATTAGAGAGATAATTTGCTAGTATCTCTACTTTACTCTAAAGTTTTCTTCCACTCGTAATTAAATGTAAAAGTAAGTTTTAGTCTTGTCGACGTTCATCCCAACGTATGTTGAATTTATTTATTTTTCTTCTGGATTTCATTGCAGGCACAGCCATCTCCAACAACCGGAAAATTTCCATTTGCCTCAAATGGCCATGGCAGGAGTTCCACATTAATGCCAGAGAGCCCTGACAAAAATAATTTCTTTGAGGACATAAATGCTTCCTTCGCTTTCAAGCCTGTTGCAGAATCAGGCTCCTTCTTTCTCGGTCTGACCGGAAAAGTAATTTTACTCTCGATTCTTATCCCCAATTTAAAAGACACAAGTATTCGTGCATGCACACATGCGAGTTATTTTATGTGTTTATTGGAGAGTCCTAGTGTATTCTGTTTAAGACAAAATTGCATTATGTTCTTCATCGTCTCCCTCATGAGTTAATAAGTAATTTTCTGCCATATACAGATGGGTTCGGGTACTTTTCAGCAGCAATCCTTTCCCAGCATGGAGGTTTCAGTCCAGTCCGAAAATTCTTCTCAAAGTATAGAACCAACCAAAGTTCAAAGCCAGAATACAAACAATCTTCAGCACCAGGCAGACTTCTCTCACACGTCTACTGAAAAAGACAATGGAGCTTACACTATCTCTGCAGACCCTAGGGCTTTCGATACGGTGGGTGGCAGTACTGAACATTCTCCACCCCTTGATGAGCAACCAGACGAAGAAAGAGGCAGTGGTGATTCCATGGCGGCTGGTGGTGGTGGTGGTGCAGCGTCTGAAGATGGATATAATTGGAGAAAATATGGACAGAAACAAGTAAAAGGTAGTGAGTATCCACGGAGTTATTACAAGTGCACACATCCAAATTGTCAGGTTAAGAAAAAGGTTGAACGATCTCAAGAGGGTCATGTAACAGAGATCATCTACAAAGGGGCCCATAACCACCCTAAACCTCCTCCCAATCGTCGATCAGCTGCCATGGGATCATCCAACCCACTTGTTGACATGCGAACAGACATCCCCGAACAAGGTGGTGCTGATGGTGATTCAATTTGGGCAAATACACAAAAGGGGAATGTCGGAGGTCCCGATTGGAAGCATGACAACCTTGAGGTGACTTCGTCAGCATCCGTGGGCCCTGACTACTGCAACCAATCCTCTATGCAGGCGCAGAATGGTACGCACCACAAATCAGGTGATGTGGTGGACGCATCATCTACCTTTTCTAATGATGAAGAGGAAGATGATCGGGGGACACATGGCAGCGTTTCATTGGCCTATGATGGTGAAGGAGATGAATCTGAATCGAAAAGAAGGTTACTGCTCACCTCTTTCTAGCTTTTGGTGAACGATCTAAGGTATCAGACATTGGGGTCACCATAAAAGTATCTTTGCATTTATGATGTTTCAGGAAAATTGAAGCCTATGCAACGGAAATGAGTGGAGCTACCAGAGCCATTCGCGAGCCTAGAGTCGTGGTCCAGACAACCAGTGAAGTAGACATCCTTGACGATGGATATCGTTGGCGCAAGTACGGGCAGAAGGTCGTGAAAGGAAATCCAAATCCAAGGTTTGTTCCTTGTTATCACGGTTGAATTCTTCTTTGTTTGTTCTGTGTTACCATGCCTGAGGATGAAACAAAATTCCTTTTTCTTTTCTTTTTTTTGTTGCAGGAGTTACTACAAGTGCACAAATGCTGGCTGCACTGTGAGAAAGCATGTGGAGAGAGCATCCCATGACCTCAAGTCCGTGATCACCACCTACGAGGGAAAGCACAATCATGATGTTCCCGCTGCTCGAAACAGTAGCCATGTCAATTCCGGCCCTTCCAGCAACATGCCTGGCCAAGCTTCCACTATCCAAACCCACCCACACAGGCCAGAGCCACAAGTTCACAACGGCATGGGGAGATTCGAAAGGCCATCATCAATGGGTTCATTCAACCTACCTGGAAGGCAGCAGATGGGCCCGTCCCACGCTTTCTCTTTCGGGATGAACCAGCCTGGCTTCGCCAATCTGTCAATGGCCGGGTTAGGTCCTGGCCAACCGAAACTCTCGGTTCTGCCTTCTCACCATCCTTACTTTGCACAACAGCGCCATCAGGTCAATGAAATGGCATTCATGTTACCGAAAGGAGAACCAAAAGTGGAGCCAATGTCAGAACCAGGACTAATCATGTCCAATGGCTCATCAGTATACCAACAGCTTATGAGTAGGCTTCCTCTTGGACCACAGATGTAGAATTTCCCCTTTTGTTTTACTCTAATCTTTTGAGGAAAGAAGTCTTTAATTTTCTCTATATTCATATACACATATATATAATGTTGGTTATGATCCATTTTAGCTCGACTCATTTATTTATCATTTTAATTTTTGATCAATCGGGATAGGGTAATTTGAACTCAGGATCGTTTTAGCACTGGGAAGAGAAGTACCAGAAGACTATAGATATTTTGTTTTGATTATTTTCTTTTGGTTTTGGGTAATTTCCTTTTGAATTTGAGACCACAAAATTTCCCTATCAAGTCTTTAAGAAGCCTCCTAATCTCACAAGCGTGTCGATGGTGCCCTTGCAAAAGGTGGGCAAGGGCACTGGGGTTATATTGTGCACAACACAACTATTAGGGACACTACTTACAAGTACTTTGTATTATCCTCCTCAAACAATCACATGCACTCTTTACACGTTATTACAGCCTATCTAGTCGAAACATGGTGATAGTATGCATTCGCAAGTGTCGTGGATTGTTTCAAACTTGAGGCGTCTTTCAACAAAATGAAGAAAAATCATTTTTGAGAAAAGTGTTATCTTTACTAATTAATAAAACACTTATTGTCAATCAAAACCTTATGAAATTATCAGTTTAACTCTCTAATTAAAACATAACATGAATTAGAACTATGGGGTAGAAATGTCATTTCACACAATCAAATTTTGCTGTTTTTTTTTTCAAAACCTCACCTACATGTAATCCTAACATATTTCTAATTAAAAAAAAAAAAAAAAACTTCCCACTCCTACATTCTCTATCACTCTCCTTCTATTTCAAAAACAAAACAAAAAAAAAATTTCACACTTTGTGTGTGCCCATATGCTAGTTTATATAAAAACCACCGACGGCAGTTGCGCATCGAGGGTGTTTTGGTCTTTTCCCAAAGAAAAGGAGTACCATATCCAACCATTCAGCTTGCATTATGAATAAAAAACAAAATAAAAAATTTTCTCAAAGAAAAGGAGTACCATATCCCAAAGAAAAGGAGTACCATATCCCACATTCTCTATCACTCTCTTCCTCTCTCCTATTTCAAAAACAAAATAAAAAAATTTCTCACTCTGTGTATGCCCATATGCTAGTTTATATAAAAACAACCGATGGGCGTTGCGCATTGAGGGTGTTTTTGGTCTTTTACCAAAGAAAAATCACTTTTGAGAAAGCGTTATTTCTACTAATTAATCTTTACTAATTAATAAAACACTCATTATCAACCAAAATCTTATGAAATTATCAGTTTAACCCTCTAATTAAAATAGAACATAAATTAGAAATATGGGGCAGAAATGTAATTTCACACAACTAAATTTTGCTGTTTTTTTTTCCAAAGCCTCACCTACATGTAATCTTAACATACCTCTAATTTAAAAAAAAAATTAAAAATTAAAAAAAAAAAAAAAAAAAACTTTCCACTCCCACATTCTCTATCACTCTCTTCCTCTCCTATTTCAAAAACAAAATAAAAAATTCTCACTCTGTGTATGCCCGTATGCTAGTTTATATAAAAACAACCGATGGCCGTTGCGCATCGAGGGTGTTTTTGGTCTTTTACCAAAGAAAAGGAGTACCATATCCAACCATTCAGCTTGCATTATGAATTTCATTTATAAGGTTTGTGTTTTCCATGTACAATGAACAAAGTAGTAGGTTGCATAAAAAGAATATGTGGTATCAAAAATACCCCGTACAAAATTTCAAGCCTCAAACGAAGGAACCGGAAATACATACTTCGTTCCGAAGCCAAATTCCACAAAAGCGAAGGAAAAACCAGTCTGACATATCAACTTTTGGTCTCCCTCACTTTGCTCGGAGCTTTGAGCTTCTCTTTCACGTTGGCTGTCTCACACTGAGGTCTGGCATCGGCTCTGTTACTAAAAGCTAAAGGCCATTGGTAATCTCGTGGAGATTCTCTTTTCTATGTTGAACTGTTTTCCTGTGATTTATCTCCTCTCTGCATAAACACGATATCATCCAGAGGAGACAAATTGTGGCATCAAAATTTAGTCAAGTGCAAGCATAAATTGTAACTAATGAATAGGCAATTTCACATTTCTGGTTACACCGAAGCGGAGATAAAGAAAAAAAGGGGAAGCGGGATTCGAATACAGCCATTAAGGTATGTATTTTGCGGTTTGGACGAAAGAGTGGAAAGTAAAAGAGAACAATCAGATTAAAATATATGAGGTGAAGGGTAAGGTTGTTAGTGTTGGTGTAGTTTAAGCACAGGCATCTAATATAGGAGAGGAAACAAGGTATTATATCATATAACCGTAAAGTGAGAATGTAATGAAAACCTGAGGCAGTTCAAGATTGAATCGTAATGAAGAATAGCAACGATTCTTCGCTTTATTTCTTTTGGTGGTTCTCTGACACGCTTAACCACAGGCAACTGCCTTACATCCTTGGCCTCCATTAGCTCCTTGGCCATTGCTAAATCTGTGTCCGGATAACAGGTAAATAAACCACGCGCTCGTCCTCTATAGCGAATTCCTCGAGTACAAACAGATGAAACAAGACATGTATTTGCCTGCAAAGATTCCAAATTCAGATATAATTAGAAGATTACAAACTTTTATAGTAGAAATCACACCAACACATTATGAAATAAAGAAACTAGGGATTAACTAATAATAGAACTTATGGAAGACAAAACACTTGGTGCGATGGCAAGTGCCTTCGCCCATGAGCGATAGGTCTCGGGTTCGAGACTTGAGAGCAGCCTCTCCATAAATGGGGGTAAGGCTAGCCAACATTCACCTCTCCCAGACCTTGCGTAAAGCGGGAGCCTTGTGCACTGGGTACGACTTTTATGGAAGACAAAACACGTGTGCACATTATCACATACATCCAAAAATCTAGATTCGCTCTTTGATGCATCGCTAGACTTCTTTGATTGAAACCGTCTAACAGCACCATATGTTAATATTCCCTCCAGAAAATCTTCATCATCAACCACCAACAGACAATTCTGGTGACTCTCATGCATGCATTTTATAGCCTCTTTCAGAGTCAAGCTCACAGGAACCTTCACATATTTCTTTGACATGGCTCGCGAAACCTGATATAAGATGGGATAAACAAGTGAGCAAGTCAGGTAGAATGAAAGCAAAAAATGAATAGAGATGCTGCAGTTACAAAAGAAAATGAAACAAAATCAAATTAATCGATAACAATTTAAATTACTTATTGAGGGCCGGTTCATGTGAGTGAGTGAGAAAAATAACTCTTGATAAACAACTTTAAAGAAGAAATGTGAAACCTTTAGATCTTCCAGAAGCAATTCTTCACTAACTAATTCGGAGTCAGAATTGTTTCCAATAACAGAGAGTTCCAAATCATCTCCATCATCATGTTGTCTCCAATTAGATTCGTCTTTTTCTTCATCAGCCGAAACATAAGAATAAACTCTTGCTGAATTCCGTGTTTCAGATGGTTCAGTCTCCTTTTCCTGGTTTACCACAGAGGGCACCCATATCGCCAATCCAACAGCCCCCTACTTGCACGAAACAAAAAATTAACACAAAGCATTAAAAACTTGTGCACCAAATACAAGAATTAAGAAATTATATCAGCAGAAGAATACCATGAGAGGGAGCAATATCCGGTAATCTTTTGTGAGCTCAAACAGAAGCAGAACTGACGTCAATGGTACAGAACAAACTGAAGCTAGTGTAGCAGCCATTCCAACCTACCAAAGTTTAAAACTATTTCAGTCATATCGTATGGACTAAAGTATATATTTACCACTGCAGAAATCAAAACGAGCCCCTTATAAAGAACTGTACCAGTGCATAAGCCTGTGGCTGGGCAACAGCAGCATTTCCTGGAATCGCTGAGTTTATCAGTTCTGCAGCTGAACCCCCAAATACAGCACCAACAGCAGCACCAATCATCAAGCTTGGTGCGTATAGGCCACCTACCAACCCAGAACCCTTGCATAAAGCTGTTGCCACAACTTTAGCTGCTGCTAACTGAGTTAACAGCCAGATTCCAGGAGCTGAAGCATTCCCAGTATGCAAAATTTCTTCAACATTTGTAAAACCCCAGTACAGAATTCCAGGATACTTAAGAGCAATAATCCCAGCTCCTAAACCACCTAAAGCTGGGCAGGCAACAGCTGGAAGACCAAATCTTTCCTTGATAAAATCAAAGAACTTTGCGAACCAAGCAACCAATCGAGTCAAGGCTACACTTACAGCACCACATAGCATTCCCAATATCAGGTATAGAGGAAGTTCTACAAGGCAACATCAAAACATATAAAAAGAAGTCTCAGAACAGATGCACCGAAATCATTTATCTTAAAATTGAAAATTGCATGCAAGAGAGAAATTCAGCAGTTTAGATGTCCTAGGAAATTTTCATACCAAGTTGCACTTTGAACAATTGATTAATAGAAAAAAGGAACTGATGGAATGAAAATGTGGTACAAATCATATGAAATGTGACTGTTCCCCACCATCAAGTTAGTAACAGATCAAAAGTGTTCCAACAAGGATCTCACCAAACACTCAAGCACACAACTTTTACCATAGTTGTTTGAGGAACACTTCACATGAGTGCACATAAAATCAGATAATGTATATATACCTATATGCCTAAATAAATTGAAAACATAGTAAACACGTACATACATTATACATACATATAATTAATTAATATTACCAATTATATTTATTGAAGAAAACGAAAAAAAAAATTGTAATTTGAGAAAAAAGAAAGAAAGAGAGGAGAATATCAAGTACCAGCAGCAGATTTTAGATCGTATGTAGGCACTGTAAACGCTGATTGAGTCCCTTGTAAAACATTAGATACAGTAGATGATATAACAGAAGCCAAAATAATCATTGCAGTTGTGAATGGAGGTGAGTTTTCTGCTCGAAGAGGCCTTAACACCGTTTCAATAGCGAAGAAACAACCAGCAACTGCCGCGTTGAAACCTGAAGAGAAAAAATCCTAAAAGTTTACTACCAGACTTGTTCACTGGTAAAAACAGAAATTCATAAAGTTCCTCACTGTTCTAGGAGTACAAACTAAATTTGTTCATATTTGTGATTAAGGGACACAAATGAACATACTGTGAATGAAAAAAATATGAGTGCATCTCATATCGAAGGTAAAGTTTCTCAGAAATGTTACTCTAATTTGCAAACAAATTCCAAGATTAACATCAATAAATAGCACACTCGTTACCAACATAATTTGTATTTCATGATCTCAAAGACAGCTGGATGTTGCAAAACAAAAGATCCCGTAAACTATCGTAAAGCACGTAGACAAAGGAAACGAAAAAAGAAAAACTGAAAAACCAAATACAAACAAATTGTGGACAAGAAAATATAGGTAGTACCTGAAGAAATTCCGGCCGCTGCACCTGCTGCAACAAGGGCAATCTTCCTTTCTCTGTTGTTTTCCATCATTAATGAGAATCCATTGGCACAAGATTTTCCAATATCTACACTAGGGCCTTCAGGACCCAAAGAACAACCGGTACCTAAAGTGACAGCAGCTTGGACAGCCTTTATTGAGGGAAAGACTGCAGCAAGTAAATCAAATCCTTGTCTTTGAGAGGAACTGGACTGCCTTATCTGGTCCAATATTTCAAGTAAACCATGCATCATGCCAACAATAACCCCACCCGTGACCGGTATTAGGAGAATTCGATGCCAAGTATCGCCCAGTCTCTGCAGACGGAGCCATGCAGCACCTTCACTTGGAGTACCAGCCCAGGCCCATTCATGTATAACATGTACCTAGATGAGCACTAGGGCGTCAATCAATGTGAAAGAATAAACTAAAACAAACATACTGTTATATAGACTACAAGCTAAGCAACCATACCAAGAAGCACCATCTTTTATCTGTTATTGGTATCATTTCCAAATGTAGACCATTTTCAATCACACCGAGCATCATACATACACTGGCACAGAAACAAGCAACAAGTTCACACATTCTTTTTTTCTTAACTTAGAAACACTGTAAGTTTAATCACAAAGGGCAGATTCTAGAAGCTAAACAATAGAATTAACCGAAACTGACACATATACTTTTACAGACTCTACAAGCCAAAAACCATGCAGAGAAGCACACCATTTTTATACCTTATTGCCAACCATAAGAACCAAGCCCATCAAAACCATTGACATTGTTTCCAAATAAAAACAACTTTTGATCTAACATAATACATTCTAACTGAGAATAGAGGTTGGAAATGGTGCAGAATCAGCGTTCTAAGAACCGCAATAAGTGTCAAGCACAAAAACCAATGCTGTAAAACTAGGCAGCAAGTTCATATATTTTCATAAATTTACAAATATTAGAAGCTTTTTCATGATGGGTAGCAATTGGATATCCGAAACATCAATGGATTCAGGCATTGGAGGTTATAAAGCATTCTAAGAAACGTAACAAATCGAACACAAAATACACTGCTGAAAAGCTAAGCAACAAGTTCACATCTTTTGCATAATTTCATAAAAATTACAAGTTTTTTTCATGATGGGTACAACTGGATCTCCCAAAACATTACTGGGATTAAACATTGGAGGTTTTGAAGCATTCTTAGAACCGTAACTAGTATCGAAAACCTAAGCAACAAGTTCACATCTTTTGCATAACTTTACAAAATTTACAAGTTTTGTCATGATGGGCAACAATTGGATCATCAAAACATCAATGGTATTACACGATCGGAGGCTCCGAAGGATCGAAAACTTACCCCTTTGTTAAATGCGGCAACAAAGAGACCCGTGGCGAGGCCAAGAAGGCAACCAAGGAGAAGCAACGCCCACTCCGGTGGGGCACTATCGGCAAGCTCGTCATTACCGTCGCTTCCGGCCGGAGACTCATGATGCTGCTGCTGAATCTGATGATGCTGGTTATGATGGTGGTGGTGATCTACAGCGGAAAGCTGACCTCTAACCTCTCTGCCGCCGTGATTTGGGGAATTATCTCGGCCGCGCTTGATACTGAGACGGCGGCCGGAAAGCCCCCCTACGCCGTCCAAATGCTTGATCAGCAGATCTTTGAAGCCTCCGACTCCGCCTCTTCTACTGGTCGGACTAATACTGCTTCTCCTGCAGCTTATTAATCCCTCTTGAGCTTCCAAGTCGCTGTCTTTCTCTGCCGAAACGCCGGCGTTGTCGTCTTTGATAATGTCGCTGGAGGATCGCAGCAGACGAGTCTCATCGCTGTATTCCTCGCCTGACATCTTCTTCCCCAACACCACCACCACAACTTAAAACCCCAATCCCCCCTCTCTCTCTCCCCTCTTTCTCGCTCTACAATTCTGCAAAATCAACAGTCCTCTGGTTCCTCTCCATCTTCTCCCTGTTCTGATTCACTGTGTAATTACACGCATTCCTTGTTTGCTTCAAAAGCTTGCAATCTCAGTTTTACCCTTCTCATTTGTCATTCTTGTTTTTTGCCATGCGTTAGTACTACGCTTTTTTACTTTTTTCAACCGTTCGAGTCACCAAAAACACCTGTGGTTATGCCTCTGGATATATTTTTCTATGAATCGGATCCTCTTTGTGAGGATTTCGAAGATTTATCAATCGTTATCATTCATTGTACTTGAATTAGAATTTTTTTTTAACTTTTTTAATTGAACCTAAATAATACTTGATAAAAATTGATCATACAATATATGATTAATGAACATGATTTCCAGATATCCGGGATCCTCGGATCCTGTTGGTTTTCTAAGTGCCTTAACACGGGTAGTATACTATATGAATTTTCTTTTAAATGTTTCTTCATATGATATATGTGACCGTGTTCTGGACACACAGAAAAATCTATTATGTCTTACTAATTGCAAGTTGGAATGGTAAATTCGATTTCAACTAAAGAATTATTTTTCATTCTTAAAGTAATGTTACACTTACTACTTTTGTATCATCTTTCTAATCGAGATAGAGCTCACCATTATATGTAAATATCATTTTTATTAGAGAAGCAGCACCAATATGATATAAAAAATGTGATACGAGTATCATATTATTATTCTTGACTGAATTTTTTTTTTTAAACTTTGTCGTTCGATACATGCATTAATGGTATATTGGTTTTCTAAATTCAAAAAATTACCGAAGTCGAGTAATTGTAAAAAAAAAAAAAAAGGAATAAAATTAGGATGTTTGAGATTTCGAAAAATTCTAAATTTTTTATTAAACTTTATTTGAAATTTTCAAGTTATTCTGATTTAAAATTTTACGTGTATAAGTAGAAAAACGTGTGTAGACAACACATTCTTCTTATCCTCTTCACTCATAAGTGAGAGGTCTTGTATTCGATTCTCATCAAAGACGAATTTTAATCACTTTATTGCCAATTCACTGTGGAACTAAGCTCATCTCATTCTCTTTAATGTAAAAATATCGTTTGTTCAAGAAAAAAACACATCCTATACACTACTTGTTTGTGGCATTTCTTGAAAATTAATGTTTTGGACTTTTTGAGAAAGCTCCCAAAAAAGGCCTTGTACTAGTAGGTTCTAGCCATTTTTGGCAGACTGGCGATGTGATAACTTGTTGTGTATTTATAAATAAATATATATATATATATATATATATATATATATATATATGGTGTTGCGTGTATAGAAAATGAGAGTGGCAATTAAACCTAATTGTCGTATCTCTTGGATTGAAGAAGGACAACAAGGGTTATGTCCCTTGGATCATTCAATCAGAAGGTTACGCCTTTTTGGTGAAAGGCACATATATGAAAAGGCAGCATGCTTTCATCCATTCGGTAGAAATGAAAGGATGCTTGAAAGATTTATTTGATCTTCACACACTTTCAGTTGAAGGATGTGATTTTTCTATGCACACTTTGGAATAAGTCCAACAGGTACCATATAAACTATATATAGCCCAAGTTGGCTGCATGATCAGATATACAATTTTTCAAACAATAGTTTCTTATCCTTTTTCTCTCCATCAAAATCATACAGTTTCCTTTTAGAAGATTTTAAGTTCTTGCTAAACTAAATTCCCAAACTTTGTTGTATTCTAGAAGTGATTTGCTTTAGACTTGTTAGCAAACTCATATTAGAGTGGGGGCAAATATTATTTTAAGGAAAACGTATTAACGTGCCTCAAAGTCATTTTTCTGTCTAATTCTCAACCATATTCTTACATAACTTGCTTCCCATCTATTTATTTAATTTAGGTTAAGCTTTTCTATTATTTCTTGTTATTGAACTTTTTTTTCTTTCCTTTTTTTGGTAAAAGCGGTAGAGTTATTACCAAATACAAAATGGTTGAGGTCCAATTACAAGAAAAGCCCCAAAAAAAAGCTTGGACCCCCCAAAACAAAAGTTTGAGACCATAAACAACAAAAGAAACATAAAACCCTAAATTCCTTGAGACTGTCGTCGATGCATCGCTGAAAAACTCCCGTCTAACAAAAGTCAAAATCTAGCCAAACAATTCCTAAAAAATGACAGAAAGACAACTCCAACAACCTTCACAAAGCATCATAGATGACAGACCAGTAACAAACCAAATGAAGCTAGTGAGAGAACTCATCAACGACAAAGTCATTGAAGGCAACAAAGTCGTCGAAGACAAATCCATGGGAGGTGGTGGTGTAAACACTAGCGCCGGAACAAAATGTACAACCCGATCCATGAGAAGTGGTGGTGTGAACACTTGCACTAGAGCTCTACGCACATCCTGAGATAATAGTGTCAAAACGTGTTTGAGGTAAGTGGCTACATATCTGAAATCATATGGGTTTGAGGAAAGCCAAGGAGGTGGAGGATAGGAAAGATGATGAATAGAAAATGGAATTGATGGCATAGGATTTTGATAATTTAAGCACATATTGGAGATGATCAACGGAAAAATTGCAGGGAAACTAAACCCAAGAGCCACCGACCCGGGCCTTGACAAGGGCCGGCGGTAGAGGAGACGAAGTTTGAATATGGCTCAGCACACAGGCTAAAAAAAACTCTCACGGGGATGGAGAGAAAGGCTTTCACTGTGGGAGAGAAATTTTATTATTTTCTAGTACGAGAGACAAACGTTTTACTCAAGAACATTTCTTGTTATTGAAGTTTGGTAATCTTGTGAGACCTCGAAGGTTTTCAATGGTTTATAATCTGATCCATATTGTTAATAAAACCCGAGAGATTCTCCTTTTTTGGTGGACTTCATATGTTTTATGATTTGACGATGATCAATCATATCACATGCAACGTCGGTATAAAAATACAATACTTTATAGTGGTTCAGACAACATTGTCTACAACTATGATTCATTGAGTTAGCAAAAAATAAGAGTTTGTCATGACTAAAAGTATGTGACTAAAACATTAGTCAAGAAAAAGATTTGAAGTTGATTAGTGATTGAAAATCCTGTGACTAATTGATTTAGTTATCGAAAAAATACATTGATTGATGAAAATTGTATTTATCACACTAAACCTTGTTACTTCGAGAAAGGTAAAAAAAAAAAAACCAATAAACCTTGTTACTAGAATATCAAACCAAATCCTAACTTTAAGTCACATTATTCTTTTAGTATATATCTTATGTGTCAGTCCTACAATGACTAATAAGCATTTAGTGTTACGACTCGTTCTTAATCTTAAAGTATTTTAATCTTCAAATGTGTTAAATGACCAAAATGTCCTTGTTGGGTGAATGTTGACTTTCATTGACGGAATGTGACACGTATGACTTATTCTCTAAACAGATTATTGTAGTAATCCTCGTCACGAACGCGTAAGTGTAAACAAATTAAAATTTGGAGTTGGGAATAAGAAATTTATGAATTTTCTAAATCAAGGGTAATTTAGTAATTTCAAAATTTTCTAAAGCTAAACAACTTACATCTTCGTCTTCCCTGTGCCTGCATGTAGAACCAGCTGTACCCAGAAGTACGGCTGCTGTTTCTTCATTTCCTTCTCCGTTTTTCTCTCCCAAACTAAAATCTTCATATCTCCCTCATTTGGTCACCGTTTCCGACAAATCTTATATCAAAGTCTAAGCCCTCGTCGAGCCCAACATGTTTTTTAACCTCGATCCCCCACCCCCCCCCCCCCTCGTCGAGCCCACCATGTTTTTAACCTCGACCCCCCCCCCCCCAAAAAAAAAAAGAAGAAAAAACCACCACACAAGGTAGAAGAAAGGCGAGAAATGGAGCAAATCTCGCCAGAAAACTTCAAGCCTATTTGGTACTCTATTTGAATCCAACTTTTTAAACTCAAAAACAATTTTCAAATTTTAGGCCTCTTAAAAACTTGTTTGGTAGTACTATTTTCAAAAACTGAATTCAAGATTAACTAAAAAATATAGTCTATTATCTAAAAACACAAAAAGTGAGTTTTTAAACTTAAACTCACTTCTTTCTTTTTTCTCCCTCCTCCCTTCTCATTCTAAATTTATCTCTCTTTTCTTCTTTCTCTCTCGCCCTTCTTTTTTTTCTTTTTTTCTTTTTTTACCTTTTTCGTCTCTCCTCCAATCCGTTCTCTTCATTCTCTCAGTTCATTCTCTCACTCCTCTTCCTCTTTATCTCCTATGATCCTTTCACTTCTTTCTCTTTCCTCCAATCATCTTTTACTTTCTTTCCTCATCTATCCTTTCTCTCTCAACCCCCTCTTTTTGGACATCTTTGTCCAATTTAAGTTTAAGTTGTAAAATTTAGAATTTTTAAATCACATACCAAACAAATTTTTAAGTCTTAAAGAAAATTGTTTTCAAGAAAAATTCTTAAGAAATATTTTGAAAAATTATAAAAAAATTCAAATAGAATACCAAACAAGCCCTTCAAATCCAGCCAAACTCATCGGAACTCGACCTTAAGCCAAGAGAGAAGTTTAACCCTCTTCTCTTCGGCTTCATTTCTATGTAAGTGTGCCTTGAATTCGTCACTTAATATTTGGGTTAATTTTAGATTCTTGTTTTTAATCCGATTCGTCACTTATATACGTTGAGGTTTCAAGGTGATGGCGTCGAACTGAGATCGTGGCAGTAAAGTTTAGGCTTCGAAGACCAATTTTGGAGATATTGGGGTAAAAATCTGAAAACCCTGGCCTTGATTTAAATCCCTCTTGATTTTATGAGGCTATGTTATTTGCGTGAACTGTTTTCGTTGAAGAGGAAGTGAAAAGTAATTGGAATTGAAGGTGTTTGGTTAATTTTTGAAGTAGGGGCACATTTGTGGTGGGTTAGTTTTGAAATGTTGATTTTTTTCGTTCTTAAAGTGAATATTATGCTTGTTGGGTTTAACGGAAACTAAATGGGATTTTATTTGGAACTTACGTGAGTAAGTATATGAATGAGTGGCTTTCTTTTAGTTTGAAAGAGTGGAAGACGATTGAATTGGTTTAGAAGTGAGGTTCACAAGGAGTGATTTTTCAGTATACTGGGAATACGGCGTACACCAAGTGTAATGACAGAATTGGAGTTATGGTTTACGATGAAGGAAAGGAAAGTGGAAAGAAAAAGGGCAGATTCTGCCCATGGTGATTTTATTTGTGTTTGGGAGAAACATTCATTCATCGAGTAAATTGTAGCAATGGTCCCTCAACTTTAATCAAATTGGAGCAATGGTCCCTCAACTAAAATTCTATTACCATTTGTCCCTCAACTCATAAATACGTGTAGCTATGGTCATTTTCGTCAACTTCGTCAAAATTTTGTCAAAATGAGTTATGTTGGAAATGATCATTGCTACAATTGGATTAAAATTGAGGGACCATTTCTCTAATTGAGTTAAAGTTGATGGACCATTTCTCTAGTTGGATTAAAGTTGAAGGACCATTGGTAATAGATTTTTAGTTGAGGGACCGTAGCTGCACGTTTTGATGAGTTGAGGGACCAATGGTAATGAATTTTTAGTTGATGAACTATTGCTTCAATTGTTAATTTTTTTTATTGTTAAATTTGATGTCATTTAATCCCATCTGTGGGATTATAAGAAAAAAATTGAAAGATAACCATTGGATCACCAACGGTCACATAAATCCGACCGTTGCAATTAAAACTGTTGCAATCAAGTGGCAGACAAAAATGAAAAAGCATTATCGTCAGATTCTTTTCTTGGAGTTCAGGAAGATTTCGTAATCGTGTCCGTTCATCGTATATTATGCGATAAAAAATTATTTTAAAATTTAAATTAAATATAAATAATATCTAATGAAAATTGATCTCATAAATTTAAATTATTTTAAAATTTAAAATTTAAATATAAATATAAATGACACGATCATGAAATCCACTGGATCCTTAAAGAAAGAATTCGGAGAGGATCTTTTCCAACATAAATGATGGCAGGGTGGACAGGAGAAAAAGAAAAAGAAATGATGTGTGGACCCCCGCCGGCACAGACAGGTGTGGCTTTTCAAACAAGCGCGTGGGAGAGTGGGTAGAGGGGGTTTTGGCCTTCACTCGCACCAGTCCACTCGCACAAATGATTTGGTCTTCCTGAGGCTGAGGGCGGAATTTAAAGCTTTATTTTATGAATTAAAGATGATTTGAGGATGGGCATTCTGTTCCATTTTTTATTATGGGAATTCTAATGATTTTTATAGAGATGTGATATCGACATACAATTTTTTACTTCTTACACATCATTTTAAGTTTTGATCGTTGGATTAGGTGAATTGAAGAATATTAAAGGGTAGAAATTAACAAGGGGTGTGTGAGAAATAAAAAGAGGTGTGTGGATAGCACACTCCTGTTAAATTATAATCATTTATAATAAATTATGCGATCAGTTTTTATTATATAATATATATATTTAATTTTAAATAAATAAATTTAAAATAATTTCTAACTACATTTCTAGGATCCTCATAATTTAAACTCGGATGAAATCCAAATTCATGATCTAAGCATATACATACTAGGGGTGGGTTCGGTTCGGTTCGATTCGGTTTTTTGTCAAAACCGGAAACCAAATCGAAATTACTATTCGGTTTGGTTTGGTTTTCTGTCGATTTGGGTTTGGTTTGGTTTGATTTCGACCCGGTTCGGTTAGGTTTTCAAACCACAAAAACTGAAATCAAACCAACCAGATTCGGTTCGATTTGATTCAACATATTCAATTCGATATTTTTTTTTATTCGGTTTTTTTTATCTCGGTTTGATTTTCGGTTTTCCAACCCACCCCTAATCCATACTCGTTTTCACGAACGAGCGAGCGCGAAAGGAATTTAATTTAAAGTTCAAACGAGAAATTTATGAACCTTCCAAATAAAAAGGCAATTTGGTAATACTTTCTAGTATTCTTTCTTCCTGCATGTAGAACCAGCAGTACAGCTGCTGTTGTTCATTTCTCTCTCTTTTCCTCTCCTAAACTCAAATCTTCATATCACCTTCATTTGGTCACCGTTTCCGACAATTCTTATTTCAAAATCTAAACCATCGTCGAGCCCAACACGTTTGTCACCTCGATTTCCCCCAAAAATCACCACACAAGGCAGAAGAGAGGCGAGAAGGAGAGCAAATCTCGCCGAAAAACTCCAAATTCCGGCCAAACTCATCGGAATTCAACCTTAAGCCAAGAGATAAGTTTAATCCTTTTCTCATGGGCTTCATTTCTATGTAAGTGGTTCCTTGAATTCGTCACATACAGATTTGGGTTAACTTTATATTCTTGTTTGTAATCCGATTCGTGTAATATATGTCGAGATCGTGGCAGTAAATTTTAGGCGTCGAACTGAGATCGTGGCAGTAAATTTTAGGCGTCGAAGACCAGTTTTGGAGCTATTGGGGTAAAAATCTGAAAACCCTAGCCTTGATTTAACTCCCTCTTGATTTTATGAGGCTATGCTATTTGTGTGAACTGTTTTTTTGGTTATTTTTCGAAGTAGGGGCAGATTTGTGGTGGGTTGGTTTTGAAATGGTGAATTTTTTCGTTCTTATTATACTTGTTGGGTTTAATAGAAACTAAATGAGATTTTATTTGGAAGTTACGTGAGTAAATATATGAAGGAGTGGCTTTCTTTTAGTTTGAAAGAGTGGAAGATAATTGAATTGGTTTAGAAGTGAGGTGTAGAAGGAGAGATTTTTTAGTGCACTGGAAACACGGCCCGGTACACCAAGTGTCATGACAGAATCGGTTGGACGCTTAAACATTTAAACTTCTCACCAATTATGTTATGACATAACTAAGAGAGAATACATACGATTTTCGACTCTTCGTATTTCGCCCTTGTATTGAATATGTTCACCAACCCTATGAACTTCGATTTTCAACTCTTATAAATGGGTTTAGTTTTATAAGAGATCCTTTTCCAGTCCTGATATTTCTCTGTTAGTTGTTGCTTCGTAATGGTTCTTTCTCTTTCGTTGTTATTCTTTGCAGTGGAGAAGTTTTCCAGTTATACTCTTGATTTCCTGTATCAGTTCATCTCTCAAAGTTTCCAAGCAATGGCAGAGGACTGTGATTCTTCATCCTTGGTTCACCTCAATGTGGGAGGAAAGAAGTTTTCCACGACCGTCGGTACTCTAACTCAGCGTCAACCCGACTCCATGCTTGCTGCAATGTTTAGCGGTCGACACACTTTGTGCCAAGATAAGAAGGGATATGTTTTTATCGATAGGGATGGCAAACATTTTCGGCACATTCTTAACTGGTTAAGGGACGGTGAGATTCCTAAATTAGAAGCTTCCCAATATGCAGAACTTGTTAAGGAGGCAAAGTACTATCAACTGCTAGGGTTCGTTGATGGAATACTTGGTGTCCTGAACAGTAAGGAAGATAAGAAGTTGGATGCAGATTTTACCCGTGCCGAGGTTATCAACCACATATATTCAAAAACGAAGTGGTCTACACGCTTGGATGATGGCATATTTAGGCTTTATTTTCGAGGGGTTAATCTTTCTGGCCTTAATCTTTCAAAACTGGACCTGTCAAATGTCAACTTCAGCTATGCATGTCTGAGACACGTGTGTTTCTCAGGTGCAAATATTCAATCTTCTAATTTCAACTACGCTGATGCTGAAGGTGCTACCTTTGACAATGCGTATTTGGATGGTTCTACTTTTTCTGAAGCAAATCTTCGAGGAGCTTCTTTTGTGGGTGCTGAAAAATACAATCTCGCTGGGGCATCTTGCGTGGAAGATTGTAGGTACTGAAAGTTATCTTTGACAATGTTGATCATGTTAGAAGTGCTTTTGGGATGCTATATGAATCTAATTTTTATTTCTTTAATTTAAACCACTTGCAAAGGGTTGATGTATGTATAATATTACTTGTCCTATGTTTGGCTTTTTGTGACCTACCACAATGGTGTACCTCTAATTCATTGCTCTCTATTTTGCAAGTTTGTTATTACAAGTAGGTCTTTGAAAGGATTTTACTATCAACGTATACAATACTGCAAATGACGCTTTAATGGAGTGGCCAAAATGTAATCATGCATGCGTATTATAATGCTGGTTTGATTTTAATATACCTTATTACTAGAATATTAAACGAAATTCAAACTTTTAGTCACAACATCATTTTTGATATAACGCATCTATCTTTTGTGTCATCCCATATAATGACAAATAAGCATTTAGTGTTGCGAGCCATCCCTAATTTTAGGGTATTTTAATCCCCAAATGTGGTAAATGACAAAATGCCCCTGATTGGGTGAATGTTGACTTTCTTTGATCATCGTGGCTTGACACTTATAACTTATTATGTAAACTTGTACTTGTAGTATTTATCACGAATGCGTGAGCGTAAACGGATTAAAATTTGGAGTCCGAAAGAGAAATTTTTAAACTTTCCAAATCAAAGGGTAATTTAGTAATTTCGAAGAAACCTTCTAAATCCTATCAACTTGCATCTTCGTCCTCCATGCGTGTAGAACCAGCTTTACCCAGAAGTACAGCCGATGTTTCTTCATTTCCTTCTCCGTTTTGCTTTCCCAAACTCAAATCTTCACATCTCCTTCATTTGGTCACCGTTTTCGACAAGTCTTATATCAAAGTCTTAGCCCTCGTCGAGCCCAACACGTTTTGTGACCTCGATTTCCCCCAAAAAAATACCAAACAAGGCAGAAGAAAGGCGAGAAAGGGAGCAAATCTCGCCAGAAAACTTCAAGTCCGGCCAAACTCATCGGAACTCGACCTTAAGCCAAGAGAGAAGTTTAATCCTCTTCTCGGCTTCATTTCTACGTAATGGTTCCTTAAATATGTCAATTACAGATTTGGGTTAAATTTAGATTCTTGTTTTTAATCCGACTCGTCTAATTTATGAGGCTATGTTATTTGTGTGAACTGTTTTCGTTGAAGATCATGTGAAAAGTAATTGGAATTGGAGGTGTTTGGTTAACTTTCGAAGTAGGGGCAGATTTGTGGTGGGTTTAACAAAAACTATGAAGGATTGTCTTTCTTCTAGTTTGGAAGAGTGGAAAATAATTGAATTCGTTTAGATGTTTCAGTGTTATGGGAACACTGGTCCACCAAGGATAATGACATGATTGGTTACACTAGTTACTGCTAGTGTATGACTGTATTATTCAGCTTACATTAGCTACGACTAGTGTATGACTACATTTTCAGCATACCCTGGTTACCACTAGTATATGGAATTATGTGTTATACCACCACTAAGTATCAATTTAGTATATATACATGTATCGATTTTTCAGTTTCTATGACATGCTTAGTTTTCAAAACAGGAAGGTTAGTAGGTTCAAAAAACAAAATGTTTGAAAAAACTTTATTCTTCGTCCATACACATCTTTTTTTTTTCTTTCAAGAAAACTAATGAAAATGACTTGAAAACTCTGAGTTTTAACGATAAAGACAAAATAAAAGGCAAGTGAATAGTAACAGGATTGACTTTTTAGTGTAAAAATGTGGTTTTTCATTAAAGTAAACCGTATCGGGAGCTTTTCGTTATAGTTACATTTTTTTTTGCCCCTCAGTACTTAAGTGGCAGAGATCATATTGACGTTGAGGCAAACTTGCGACAGCTATGATTAGTTGCCATCGAGCACAGGGCTGGTCTAGAGATTTTTGAGGCCCAGAGCAACGCCACAAAATGTGCCCTCATTTAATATAAGAAAATTATTTGTTTTCACACGTAAGGTATCGATAAAATTATACTTAGAAAAACACTTCAAACTTAATCATTTAGAAACATCGAAAAACTAATTTATTTTGTATCGTGAGAAGGAAACAAAAAAACTCTGGGTTTACAAGTAGATAAATATGAGTTTTGTTTTCCATCTGAACTTTTAAAGTGTTTTTGTATGAATTGTGAGGTGTTTTTTCTTATTTACTAACCTTATCAATATGAGACTAAAAAAATAATGATGCTTTTGAGTCTTTAATTGATATGTATAAGTAATAAATGGGTACTAAATTAAATTTTTTGATGACACGTCATATGATTTGCAAATTTGGTCAACGCATTACTCTTTATTGAAGATTAGACTTGAATTGGAACAAATGTTTTAAAAATAACAACCCACATAGCTACTAGCTACTAATTAAAAATAAATTAACAAACAAACAAAAATTCGTAAAAATTGAAAAGTAAATAAGCACATAAGGTGTTTTGAACCCAAGACCTCCTTATTAATTTCAAACAACAAAACCACCATTTCTAGTTAAATTTCTTTGTCATTGAACCAAATTTTATAAATTTATACTCTTATGAAAACATATATAAATATACCACCCTAATAATTTTGGTGCCCCCAATTATTTTGGGTCCCGGACAGTCGCCCTGCCTGCACCGGGCCTGGGCCGGCCCTGATCGAGCAGGACTACCCCCTTATGTATATGCATGCACGTTATGGTTATGTCACCTTCTGAGTAACGGCCAACACATCTCGATTTCGGTGTCTATCTTGACATCGGATCAGAGTGTGTCATTTAATGTTAACCATTCTTCGTGACTGATTTTTATAGTAATGTGACTGAATCTCTGTCGGAGATGCTATAAGGTAAAAATATTTTCAATCGTAGGTATTCTTTTCATTTATTTTCCAAATAAAGTCGTGTTATTTAAATGTTCATATCAAAGTGGTGAACGAGTGCAAAAATAATTAAAATAATTAAAGGTTCATATCAAGAGGGAATACATAAGATTTTCGACTCTTCGTATTTCACCCTTGTATTGAATCACTAACCATATGATCTTCGATTTTCGACTTATAAGTACGTTTAGATTTGTAAGAGATCCTTTTCCACTACAGATATTTCTCCGTTAGTTGTTGCTGGATAAATTTTCATTTTTTTTGTTGTTGTTATTCTTTGCAGCGGAGAAGGTTTCAAGTTATACCCTTGGGCGAATTTTTTTTATTTTTTTATAATTTTTCGTATGCGATTTTGATATTGTAATTCTCACTCTTAATTTCCTGCATCAGTTTCAGTTCATCTGTCAAAGTTTTGAAGCAATGCCAGAGGTCTATGATTCTTCATCCTTGGTTCACCTCAATGTGGGAGGAAAGAAGTTTTGCACCACCGTCGGTACTCTAACTCAGCGTCAACCCGACTCCATGCTTGCTGCAATGTTTAGCGGTCGACACACTTAGTGCAAAGATAAGAAGGGATACGTATTCATCGATAAGGATGGAGAACATTTCCGGCACATTCTTAATTGGTTAAGAGACGGCGAGATTCCTAAATTAGAAGATTCTCAATATGCAGAACTTGTTAAGGAGGCAAAATACTATCTACTATTTGATTTAGTTGATGGAATACTTGATGTCCTTGATAGTAAGGAAGATACTGCGTCGGATGCAGATTTTACACGCACCGACGTTATCAAGTACATACATTCACAGAAGTCGTGTAGATGCTCGTCTAATAAGAATTATCTTCAAGGGGTTAATCTTTCTGGCCTTAATATTTCAAAATTGGACCTGTCAGAAGTTAACTTCAGCTCTGCATGTTTGAGAAATGTGAGTTTTTCAGATGCAAATCTTCAGTCTGCTAATTTCAAGCATGTGGATGCCGAAGGTGCTACTTTTGACGATGCCAATTTGTGTGGTTCTACTTTTTATGGTGCAAATCTACGAGGAGCGTCTTTTGTGGGTGCAAATCTACGAGGAGCGTCTTTAGTGGGTGCAAAAAACTTCGGTCTCTACGATCTCTCTGGGGCATCTGGCGTCGAATATTGTAGCTTCTGAACGTTATCCTCGACAGTGTTGATCATGTTAGAAATGGTTTTGGGAATCTCCTTAAATTTCATACAAATGAGACCGATGGATTATGCAAGGGCGTAAGCCAACTTCATCTTTCAGGTTCTACAAGATTTGATTTCTCAATAGCTCCCTAGTCATTTTGTGGTTAATGTATGACTTATGTCCTGTATTTGAGACCAACCACATTGGTCTCTATTTTGCAAGTTCGCTATTACAAGTAGTTCTTTGCTAGGGCTGTCTATGAGATTTCAGGGCTTGTGCTAATGTATGATCTATTTATGTCCTATATTTGTGATCGACCACATTGGTGTACCTCCAATGCATTTATCTATATATTGCAAGTTTGTTATTACAAGGTAGTTCTTTGGTAGGGTTGTTTTTGAGATTTGGAGGCCTGAGCTAATGTATGATCTATTTATGTCCTATATTTGTGATCGACCGCATAGGTGTACCTCCAATGCATTGGTCTCTATTTTGCAAGTTCGTTATTACAAGTAGTTCTTTGAAATGATCTTACTAATGACGTATATAATACTGCATATGATGCTTTATTACAGTGACAGAAGGTAATTGTGTTTACGCATCATGGTAGGTTCATCCTCATTTCTCTTTTCTCCTAACAACTAACTAATTAACTCACTAACGCTATCACTATACTTAAAAAACGACAAATACAAAACCTTAACTCTCGATATGAATGCTACTTAGTTGGACCTCCTAATCAAGATGATTTGAAAGTTTAAGCCCCGGCCCAAAGTCAGCATTTTTCTTTCTTATTTTATTTCGCAAATGCTCTTGTGCGCTAGGCCTAGTGCGCTGCTTAGGTGAGCCATATAATTTCACTGTCATATCAAACATGCACAGATGAGATTAGAATGCTACAAAGAGTTTTGCGTAGAGTCTGGTTAAGTGAAACCCTAGTTGGCGAACCCATCTCTCTCTCTCTCTCTCTCTCTCTCTCTCTCTCTCTCTCTCTCTCTCTCTCCAGTTTTAGATTTCTGATTTTCCTTTTCACCTAATTTTCAATTTATGAGTTACTACAAATAGTTCGAGTCGTAAGAACTTCCAATATATCATCAAATAATCGAGTTCCATTTCAATTAGGAGATCCTTAAAATAATAGTACCCAAGATCCATAGTATAACTTCAATTAGCAATGTCATTTGCTACTATGTTATTTTCTTGATAGATGTGCACTAACTCGCATTTAGCTATTGTGTGCCATAAATTTGTCACTGATCAATAATGCTGTCAAGAGAATAAGAGCTTGTATCTCAACTGCAAGTTTCAATTATTATTTTTTTTATAATTTTCATTAAACATGATTGTCGAGCGCGGTAAGGATTTCGGGAACGTTTTCGGATATTTTTCTGTTAAGTGACAATATTCATTACGAAAGAATGATATATTGCAGAACATGACGTGGCGGGCTCGGACGCAGACAACACATTTTTGGCAAAGGATCCAACGATAGATAGAAATCTGAATAGAACTGATCAAAACAAATAAAAATCAATGAAAAGGCATTTGGTGCGTGGCAACCTTACATTTGAAGATGAACTACACAATCCGAACTGGGGTGAACGATTGCAAAAATAGGGCGTAAGCGGTGGTAGTACTCACCATTCTACTTATTATTATTAATTAAGTTTAAATTTTAAGATTTTTGTCTATTCATTATACATGTATGGATATTTAAACTCATCTAACGATGGTAATTATGGTAATGAGTATTACTGAGGCCTTTGACATTCCCTTGCATGTGTTGTTACTGACAATAACCAAGAGAATGCATACGGTTTTCGACTCTTCGCATTTCGCTCTAGTATTTAATATGTTCACTAACCCTGAGCTTCTTTGTGCGTTACTTAATAAAATCGTCTTTAATTATCCTGTTCTTGGTATAAATACAAGTGCGTGCTGTATTAAGGTTTAGTTTTGTAAGAGATCCTTAGTACTGATATTTCTTATTAGTTTTGCTGCATAAGGGTTCTTTTCTTTTGTTGCTGTTCTTTGTAGCGTAGAAGGTTTCAAGTCATACTTTTGTCGAATTTATATTTTAATTTTTTGTACGGGATTTTGACATTCTAATTCTTACTCTTAATCTCCTGTATCAATTAATCCAATTAATCCCTCAAAGTTTCGAAGCGATGTCAGAAATCTAAGATTCTTCAACCTTGGTTCACCTCAATGTGGGAGGAAGAACATTTTCCACCACCGTTGGAACACTAACACAGCGTAAACCCGAATCCATGCTTGCTGGAATGTTTAGCAGTCAACAGACTTTGCGCCAGGATGAGAAGGGATATATTTTCATCGATAGGGATGGCGAACATTTCCGGCACATTCAAAGAAGCGGTATCGACACTCGGCTAACTGTTGAATTCCGGTGAGTTAATTGGATCCCGGATGGTGTATTTCTGGAGGCAGACAGGAGTAAAGAAACAGAGAGCAAAATCAGGAGAATGTGAAAGGTTTCTTATCTGTGAAGTAACCACAGATATTTCATTAAATATCAACTCATAGGATATTTCCTTACAAGCTAATCTAGAGCAATCTCAGCCCTTGATTCACAAACAAAGATCTAAAGTATACACTTGTCTTATGAGACTAGACATACACTTTTCTATTGGTTTCTTCCTTCTTAACCACTTGAACAAAACTGAATTCTATTTAATTCCAACACTCCCCTTTAAATGAATTCTGGTTTTGATCCCAAGCATTCCTCTGAGGTAGACAAATCTTTCCCTTGGTAGAGCTTTGGTAAAGATGTCGGCCATTTGATCCTGGGACTTGCAGTAGATCAATTCAATGGTATTCTCCTGTAAGGCTTCCCTTATGAAGTGAAACTTCCTTTTGATATGCTTGGTTTTCTGATGAAAAATAGGATTCTTGGTCATAGCTATTGTTGATGTGTTGTCACACATAAGTGGTGAAGCATCCACTTGCATTTCACCAAAATCCTTTAACACAAACCTCAACCATATAGCTTGGGAGGTAGCCATTGCAGCACTCACATACTCTGCTTCAGCCGTAGACAATGCAACACTTTGTTGCTTGACAGAGGCCCAAGAAAATATCCCAGAACCAAATGTAAATGCATATCCTGAGGTACTTCTCATGTCATCTTCACTGCCACCCCAATCGCTGTCACAGAAGCCTACCAGAATTGCTTTTTCTCCCTTTTCATATTTGATTCCATAGTCCAAGGTCCCTGAGATATACCTTAGTACTCTCTTAGCAGTTCCCATGTGAATTCTTGTGGGATTATGCATGAACCTTGATAAGAGACTGGCTGCATACATAATGTCAGGTCTTGTAGCAGTCAAGTAAAGCAGACTTCTAACCATTCTTCGGTATAAGCATTCATCAGCAGATTCAAAACCATCCACTTTACAAAGTTTCTCATTCGTGATCAATGGTGTTGCCACAGATTTGCATCCTTTCAGATTGAATCTTTCAAGCAATGATTGTGCATAATTCTGTTGATGTATGAAAATCCCAGTAGTTTCTTGTATTACTCCAATTCCCAAGAAGTGATGCAATAGCCCAAGATCCGACATCTCATATTGTCTCATCATGTCCCTTCTGAATTCTTCAATCATTTCTTCACAATTTCCAGTAAAGACCACATCATCAACATATATAGACACAATAAGCATCTCAGAGTTCTCACCAGTTTTTGTATATAATGTAGTTTCACTAGGACTTTTGTTAAATCCACTCTTGTTGAAATATGAGTCTATCTCACTGTACCAAGCCCTGAGGGCTTGTTTGAGTCCATACAGTGCTTTGTTTAACTTATAAACCTTCTCCTCTTTATTTGGCACTTCAAATCCTTGTGGTTGATCCACATACACTTCTTCCTCCAGAATGCCATTTAGAAAAGCTGATTTAACATCTAACTGGTGAAGTTTCCATCCCTTTTGGGCAGCAAGAGCAATCAAGATTCTAATGGTATCTAACCTTGCCACTGGGGCAAAGGTTTCATTGAAATCTACCCCAGGTTGTTGTGAGTAGCCTTTGGCAACTAATCTTGCTTTGTTCTTCAGTATTGATCCATCCAAATTCAGTTTGGTCTTGTAGATCCATTTCACACCTATCACAGGTTTATCACTCGGTCTATTTACCAATTTCCAAGTAGAGTTTTTCTCAATCATGGCAATTTCTTCACTCATTGCTTTCTGCCAGGATTGATCCTTCTCAGCTTCTTCAAAACTCTCTGGTTCAACAAAATAGTTACACACTGCATAGATCTCATTTAAACTCCTCATTCTCAATGGAGTTGTTTCAGGGGAGGAATCTTGAAATTCTTGTCCTTCTGCATTTGAAGTAGAGGACTGAGATCCTTGTGTTGGAGTTGAAAAGTCAGTTTGACTCCCATCTTGTATAACAGGTTCATTCACATTTTGCACTTCCGATTGTGCTTCTTCCATTGCTAGTGGAAATGAGATAGTGTCTATGTTATTGGTTTCCCAATTCCATGCTTCATTCTCCTTGAACACCACATCCCTTGAGAGAATCACTTTATGTGACTCAATATTGTAGAGCCTATAGCCCTTTTCACAGTTTCCATAACCTAAAAGGACACACTTGACACTATTGATCTCAAGCTTGTGTCTTAATTGAGATGGTATCTGTGCATAGCAGATTGATCCGAACACCTTTAAGTGCTTCACACTTGGTTTTCTGCCACTAAATGCCTCAAACGGTGTTTTCTTCTCAAGTGCTTTAGTTGGACACCTGTTTAGGAGATACACAGATGTATTGACAGCTTCACCCCAAAAAGAAAGTGGCATTTTCTTATCATGGAGCATTGACTTGGTCATTTCAACCACGGTCCTGTTCTTCATCTCAGCCACACCATTCTGCTGTGGTGTGTAGGCCATTGTCAATTGCTTCTGTAATCCTGCTCCTTCACAGAATTCTTGGAACTCAAGTGAAGTGAATTCACCACTTCTGTCGCTTCTTAGTCTTTTGATCTTGAGACCACTCTGAAGTTCAACCATCATTTTGAATTTCTTGAAGATTGAAAAGACTTCACTCTTGTTTCTCATAAGATATACCCAAACCATCCTGGTGCAGTCATCAATGAATAGCAGAAAATATCTGTTCCCACTGAGTGTAGGTGTCTTCATTGGACCACACACATCTGTGTGTATGAGTTCTAGAGGTTGACTTGCTCTCCATGCACTTCCAGTTTCAAAAGAGTCCCTGTGATGCTTCCCCAATATGCAACCTTCACACGGTTCTTTAGTCTCTTGTAACTCAAGAAGACCAGTCATCATTTGTAGTTTCTCCAATCTCTTTAAACTGTGAAAGTTGAGATGTCCAAACCTCTTATGCCATAACCAAGAGTTTTCCGCAACACTTGCTTTTAGAGCAATTGAATCATTGTAATTTAGCATAAGTGGAAAGCTTTTGTTTTCTGTCATGCCAACTTGAGTTACCAAGTTTTGGAGGCTTTTGTCATCAAAGATCTCCACCATATTGTCTCCAAAAAGTAAGAAGTAACCGTGAGCAATCATCTGTCCCACACTAAGGAGATTCTCATCAAGACCTGGTACAAGTATTACATCCTTGATGAATCTTCTTCCACCCTTTGTCTCTAGAACAAGAGTTCCTTTTCCAGTAGCTTCCACTAGTTGTCCATTCCCCATTTTAACTCTGTAATTGAAGCTTCTGTCAATGTTGATTAACAAGGATTCATATGCAGTCATGTGATTACTGCATCCACTGTCAATATACCAGATTCCTCTCTTGTTTTCAGTTTTTGCAACACTACAAGCATAAAAGACATTTACTTCCTCTTCTTCTGCTCTATGTGCATAGTTGACAGCTTGGTTCCTTCTTGGATTACAATCTTTTGCTAGATGGCCAAATCTGTCACACTTGGTGCATTTGGGTTTTCCCTTGAACCAGCAAACACCATAGTGTAATTTGTCACAAATTTTACACTTGGTTTTGGTAGATTCACTGCTAGATTCTGATTTTGATTGTGAAGTATGGTTGTTGTCCCATTTCTTCCCTTTTCATTTCCATAATTTCTTTTGATTTGAGTTGCTCCCCTGAGCCCTGTAACTGCTATCTCTCTCAGTCACACTTAGGCTAGTAAAAGCCTTTTCAGCTAAGTTTTCAGAGTGCCTATTTAACCTCTGCTCATAGCCTTTCAATGTACCAATCACCTCCTGAACCTCAATGGAGTCAAGGTCCTTAGTTTCTTCTATAATAGATGCGATGGAATCATAGGATTTAGGCAAGCTAATAAGTATCTTTTGTAGTAATCTTTGGTTTGTCAGTTCTTCACCAAGAGTTTTCATTTGATTTACAATATCAGTCAATCTTGTTAAATAAACAGATAGAGCTTCACCATCATTCATCCTAGTGTACTCAAAATCTCTTCTTAAACATTGTAGTTTGATAGACCTAACCTTTTTATCACCACGAAATTCTTGTTGAAGAACATCCCATGCAGTCTTGGAGGTTTCAAAGTTTGAGATTCGAGGAAAAATCTCATCAGACACTGCCCCTTGAATGATACCAAGAGCTTTTGCATCTCTGGTTTTATTAACTTTCATTGCTATCTTCCTCACAGACTGTTGATCTTCATTGCTAGAATCATCTTCAGTTTCTGCAGTTTCGTAACCCTTGTCCACCAAATTCCAGAGATCATGTGATTTGAATATGGTCTTCATCTTGATGGACCAAAAATCGTAGTTGATCCCATTGAAAATAGGAGCCCTCAGATCTCCCCCACTGCCCGAAGTAACCATGTGAGGCTTTGTAAGAACAGATGAGATTTTCACGATCTGGGTATGTTTTTCCCCCTTTCCTTTTCAGAGATACGAAGCACACACACAAAACGCCCAGTCCTGAATTTGATCAGAACCTAAGCTCTGAGGCCATGTTGAATTCCGGTGAGTTAATTGGATCCCGGATGGTGTATTTATGGAGGCAGACAGGAGTAAAGAAACAGAGAGCAAAATCAGGAGAATGTGAAAGGTTTCTTATCTGTGAAGTAACCACAGATATTTCATTAAATATCAACTCATAGGATATTTCCTTACAAGCTAATCTAGAGCAATCTCAGCCCTTGATTCACAAACAAAGATCTAAAGTATACACTTGTCTTATGAGACTAGACATACACTTTTCTATTGGTTTCTTCCTTCTTAACCACTTGAACAAAACTGAATTCTATTTAATTCCAACACTAACAAGCATTATTTTCAAGGGGTTAATCTTTGTGGCCTTAATCTTTCTAAACTCGATCTGTCAGTAGTTGACTTCAGCAATGTATGTCTGAGAAACGTGTGTTTCTCAGGTGCAAATCTTCAACGTGCTAGTTTCAACCATGTGGATGCTGAAGGTGCTGCATTTGACAATGCAGATTTGCTTGAATCTACTTTTGTTGGAGCGAATCTGCGAGGAGCTTATTTTCTGGGTGCTAAAAGTAAAAACTACAATCTCACTGGGGCATCTTGCGTGGAAGATTGCACGGGGGTTGGTTTATGTATCTGCTGTTGGTGGGTGGAATTTGGCTCAAGGATTATCAGTAGATTATGTTTTGCAGAACAAAATACTTTCACTTCTGTTTTTTTGTAATTTGATTTTTTATTTTGTTTTTACTTAATGCGTCGAATCATGACCAGTGCTCGAGAATGAATATGGACTTTTAAAATTTTTAACTGTATATTGCATGAACAGATCTACTTTTTATCTTATTACCGCAAAGACATAAAATAATATTGCTTAATATTAGAAAAATGCTAAGAAGACTTGAGACACTGTAGATTATTCGTCGTCTTATGTTTTTAACACAATATTATAATACAGATGATTCCACTGTCCTTTTAATTACTAAAATTAATAATTACAATACCTAAATTCTCGATATAAATACTATGCCTAATTAAAACTATGATTTAAGCCCATGTGGTGAAATCTGTTAAGCTCAAAATTGAAAATTATGTCAACTCTTCGTTAATTGCGTCAACTATGATCTAAACCCTAACAATTAATGGAGAGTTCTGTTTTAGATTAATATGTGTGACTCCGTTAATTGTTAGCACATGAGATACACATTTTAGACTAAAACAGAACTCCCCATTAATTGTTAAGGTGTAGATCCTAGTTGATGTAGTTAATAGAGAGTTGATGGAAGGGAAATTTTATTTAAACCCACCTAACCTTTTTTTACACCCAACTTAAGTTTTAAATGTTAATTGTCTATTTTATCATATTGCATAATTAATATTAAGTACAAAATGAAATTAATAATGAAAATCAAATTTATCAATAGACCCACATATTATAATTAAACCCTAGCATCACCCTATGTTTATACTACGCTCATTCCGACTAAAACCTTAATAGCTCTGATAGAGAAAAACAAGCTTTTCTATTGATGGATGGTGCTTTTGAAATTTTTAATCCTCTAACTAAGGTATGACTCGATTTATAGATATTTTGTTTGTTTGCTTCTTTTTTGGATTAAATTTCATACTTTTTATATTATATTGTATTTGTTTTTCTCTGCCGTCGCTCCCCAAAACACCAGTGCAAGGACTTTTGATTAGTACTGCAAAGATGTAAAACTTGATTCTTCGTGCAAATAAAGATTGCTCAACCTTAATCATGAACTAGTGGGTGGCATGTCTTGCACATTTTTTATTCGAAATAGCTCCAATTTGTTTATTTGTTTATTAACATAGTAGCAAAACATCCAGCCCTATGTCACTTTAAAGTTTCTTAAAAAGTACATGAAAATGCTTAATTTAAAAGGACTGAATTGGAGCTTGCATAACATTCTCTTGGCAAATTCAAGTCTATGGAATGTTCTCTTGGATCCCAAGTCCATGGATGGGTTGTGGTAGCCAAAAGAAAAAAAGTAGCCATGGAAATGCTAGTCCTATACGGCATATACAATTATAGGGGAGCAAAGGACGCCTCTTTAAAAAGAAAAAAAAAATCAATTAGAAATGTTATTTTAAAAAGGGAATGAGTGTAAAAATAATTTTACATTTTGAATTGGATTTGAGAGGATAGTTTAGGTAATAAATTTAGGTTTAAAGAGATATTAATTCTTTAATAAAAAACAATATGGGTGAAGAGAGTAAGTTAAGTGTAGAAAAATGTTAGATGAGTTCAAATAAAATTTCTCTTGATAGAATTTTTAATTTTGAACCTAAATCCTAATAAACTTTAGACTATCTTCTAACAACTCTATCAGCACGGAACTAATAATCCAATTAGGCCTCCTTACTACGATGGTTCACATTCTTCACAAAATGATCGCCCTAAGATGATCCTAACTCTATAAATTGCAGTTTTGCCATTTTTGTTTTACCAAACTCAAGATTTTATAAAATTCCGAGTTGAAAATTATTTAAAATGAATGTAGTGCGGAGGTGACGTATACGCCATTACTGATTTTATATAATTTCATTTTCATGTCTTTATTTATTCCTCTTCTTCCCCAAAAGTAAATACCAAAAAAATCAAATCTTCTGAGTTCCAAAAAACAAAAAAAAATTACAGAGCTGCTGATCACAAAAAATTGACTGAAAAACAAGCTCGGCCACCATTTCTTGGTAGAAGGGGGAGGAAAAATGGAAGGAGCTAGGGTTCTCAAATAAAATTGAAAATCCGATTACACAAATTGGGAGCTGGGTTGGAATGAATCGAATTCGAAAGTCCCAAATTCCAGAAAGTAAAGGTCAGAATTTCAGCTGTTCTTCCCCAAAAGACCGAATCTGTTTTTTTTTGTAAATTTTGAATCTCTGAATCTTGGGGTGTGAGAAATTTGGGAGGATCAGAACAAAGGGAGGTGATTTTTGGGTGTTTCGATTTGTATGAACAGCTGGTGGTTGGTGGGTAACCGCCATTTAAGCTCAATTCTGTGAATTTGCAAGGTACTGGAACTTCCAAGAACCCTAATTCAGCGATGCGCTGAATCTCTGTAGGTTAATTTGTAGAAGTAACTTGTATTTGATTTGTGTAAACACAATAAAAATATGCATGCCCGGAATCGGAATCCTGGAAATGGGTACAGGTCCAATTCCATGGGGATGGGGATGGGCATGGCTCCCAACTCTCGAATCTCCCCAGAGGGTTCTATGAGGGGGCATGGCTTTTACAACTCGGAACACCGCAACTTCAATCGGGGTTTTGGCCGCCCGAAGTCTTTCCAACCCGCACCAGCTCCTCCACCACCACCACCTCCTCCACCTCGCAAAGGCGATATCTTTATGGAGGCGGGGCGCCTCGCGGCGGAGTATTTGGTAGCTAAGGGACTGCTGCCTCCGAATGTGCTGTCTGCTAAATGGCAGAACTCCAAGAAGCAAGTGGGGGAGTTTCAGGAGGCTGATCAGTTGCAAATTGCTGAAGAGGGCCGGACTTCAGCTCTTGCCCGGTTGGGGAATTCGGGTTCGGATGGAGGGTCAAGAAGGGGAAGGTTTGGTGTTGATGAATTCAGCAGCAATGCAAGGAATCAGTTCAAGGGAAGGAGGAGAAGTGCAGCTGGATCGAATAGGGGCAGTTATGGCTCTGATTGGGGTCGAGAGTCTGGCAGGAGTGGTTCCTTCACTGATAGGCACAGTATGGCTTCCTTTTATATGGAGGGTGATGAAGGTTCGGTATCTGGACAGCATGAGGAGGAGAAGGTCAGTAAAGATGTTGGTAATAATGGATTGCAACAGAATTCTAGTCCAAGCGAGTTGGGACCGAAGAGCGAGGATGCAGTGGATTCAGAATCTAAATTGGACAAGGGTCAAAACCCTGATGAGGATATGAGTTCAAAGCCAATTTCTGGAGCTTGGAAAGATGGTCCAACTGAAACAGATGAAGTTGGTCAGGAAACCACCAAGGTATCTGATATAGAGATGAAGGATCAAACCACCAATGATGAAACCGAGAAAAATAATGTATCGGAGAACTTACCAATTCAGCTTAGCATTTTGGAGGCTGAGGATGAGGGTGATTCTTCAGGAAAGAATGATACTAATTTGCTGACACTCTGCAAATTTGCCAAGGTGCCCACCAGAATACGCTCGTCGTTGACTTCTAGGGGTCCAAAGGTTGATCCAGTTGCAAATATCCAGGAGGGGAGCACCTCTGCCAATGCTGTCCAACCGGCAGAGTCTCAAGTTTTAGTTGAAAGTTGTTCCGTTGATGTTTCCGTGGGTGCCACTCTATCACACAAAACTCCTCAGGATAATGGTCTCAACCCTGAAACTTGTAAACCTCAGTCCAGTCAGACTGCTGAAATTTTGGTAGAATTAGATCCTGCATACAGTATGGAGCAAAATAAATATGGAAGATCCCAGTCTTTGCCAGGTAGAGATTTTGCTTGTGAAAATGAGCAGGAATCAAGTCAGGGACCAGTAGGGTTTAGGAGTTCCAGCTTTGTAGCTAAGGAAAGAGGTGACAAAAGGGCTTTAGAAGAACACGATAAGCTGGAGGGAGCAAAAACACCGAGAAAATGGCTTCCTTACATGGTTGCGGACACAGATGAGTGTTTCGAACTTTCTAACTTGAGTGAAAAGAAAGAAAGTTCACAGGAAGAAAACGGTTCTCCTGGTGAGCAGGTAATTATAGCTTTTGATCATGAAAGCTCGGTAATGAATGATTCCCATTTCCAAAAAGATAGACGTGAAGCCTGTATCGAGTATGTGCAAGAAAAGCAGCTTTTTCCAAATTCATTCAAGATTTGCGACCTTAATCTCATGGATGCACATGAGAATCGTGACAGTGATCATGCAATAGATTATCCGGCTGTTTCTGGAATAAAGAGAGAAGCTGAACCTGTTGATATTGATTTGTCAATGAGTAACTCCAACGTGTCTGGTGAAAACAGTAGATGCACTACCGATGTTAAAGAGATTGAAATCATAGATTTAGAAAGTGACTCCATCCAAGAAGATAAGACCTTCAACAATGCCGAAAGAAAGTAAGTTTTTCCTAGTTGCATTCCGCTGCGTGAGTATTGATTTAGGTCTCCATTTAGTTGAAGTTCTTTCTGAGTGTGTCAAGTAAAGCTGATAGTAGTTTGTACTTTTATACATCTTTCTTAATTTCTTTGACATATATTTATGTTTCTGATTTCATGTTGTTCAAATATACAGGACAGAGACTGAATTTACTCCTCTGGAGGGCTTTTCCAACCATGCGCAGAATCCTAATGATATCCCCGATGCTCAAGATGGTTATGGGCTTATGATTTCGGAGTTGCTGGGAACTGATTTCCCAAGTTGTTCAACGGTACCAGGGGATCTTAATCCATTGCATAACGAAATTGGCCTTCATAACGGAGAGGTACTGACATTTGTTGCTCGATAAAGTTGTTAGTTCAGCAGATATGAAACTTATGCATGAATCCATTGTACTGGCGGTTATTTGGTCTCAAAAGCATATGCATGGATTACTTGAACTTATACAACTGCACACATGCTTGTATTGCATAATTGTTCCCATGTGGTCTTTTGTCCTTGGCTGCTTAATGGAAATGCAGTGCTATGTAATTTAGCATACAGTACACAGCTGATATTTCTGTGTTTTTTTTTTTACTGATTGTTTCAGGAAGCTCTTGCTGACGATGATTCGATATACATGGCACTGGGAGAAATACCATTAAGTATGCCACCTTTTTAATTCACTGGTTTGTTTTCTAATGAATCTCAAATACCTGTCAAGTTCTGCAAGGATGGTGTTGGATATTGTGTGTGTGTGTTAGAACATGTATAAGGTTACATGCCTTGTACCACCTACCTACAAGTTGGTACACAAATGTCCCGATATTTAATCAATTCTGACAGCATTTGTCTGCAGAATCTTACAATGAGTGGAATAAGTAGTTTTCTTTCTCAGGCTTTTAAAACTGTTTCACTACGGTGATGGTGGTTGAAAGTCTTGAGGGAGATTTTTCCTTTCCTTTTAACTGCTTATCCGTTTGAATGTGTTGCATGTACATTTGAATATGAGATAGGGATGGGCGGTGCAGGTGTGACATATAAACCTTGAAAAAGTTATTTGAGTTCCATTTAAAAGCCGTTTGAAATTTAAAAGTAATACCGATAACTAAGTTAAGAAAACACATGTTCATTAATTTCCTGTAAAAAATTCAGAGACCTAAGAATCATTATATGGTTTGGGAATTACGACCTGAAGGGTTATTATGTTATAAGATAGGAGAGAAGAGAAAAATGGATAATATGTTCTGATTATATAATAACTGAGAGGTGAGGGTTGTTAATGGAAGTGTTAAAGTCTTGGGTTGATCAGCATATTTTGCAACTAGGACTGGAACAAATACTAACTTGTGGGTTTTCAGTTTCCTCCGAAATCTAGGAAGTGCAGCTTATTTCATTTTTGTTTTGTTATGCATTTACCTTTAATTGTATTGTTATGAGTCTTGTGACAAGAACGCGCCAGCAGTTTTTTATTTTATATGTCAAAACTTTGTTCCTCATTTAAAAATACTTCTCCATTCGTTTAATTTTCATATCTAATACTTCTTAAATTACCTATGCAGCCTTTTTGAGACCCTGGGAGCAGCCAACCCCGCAGGAATACGAAAAGCCCTTTTGATCCCGCCATTCATAATATTGCTCGGATGTATAATTCGGTATGCTTAGATCATTTGGAGTTCTTTTGTCCCACAATTAGCTCTATATAAGTGACAATCCTTGCTTTGATTGATGTTTACTTTTTTTTTTTTTTTAGTTTGTTAAGGGTGCAAGTAAATCTCTTCCTCTAGTAGGAAGTTTAAGGACGTTGAATACTTTTGATTTTCTGTTAAACCTTGCTTTTAACATGAAACATTTTAACCATGTTGATTCGCATTTGGCGGTAATGGTTGAAGACCCCATTTGTTATTCCCCATTGGCTTAACAGATGGATGTTACACCTTGTTCTTACATGGAAAGTGTTAATAGTGTTGATTGTCAAACATGGTAGAAGAACCATCCGCCAATTTTCTTGCTGACTAATCATCTATCGACTCTTAACAAGTTATGTATTAGGTATTAATACGCAGTAATAATGTATTATATATTGAAGATGAATGATCTATGGTTGTGATGATATAGCTATTCCAATGATATATGTTCGTGTTTTAATACATTGCACGACTTGTTTTGAGCTCCGATGGAATGGCCTCTGGTATCGTATCGGTGTTTGATAAACCCTATAGCTATGATTATGAACATATTGTAGCATGGATTTTGACCCTTTGTCATTCAACTGTTTTGCACAACATTTTGGCTTGCGGTAGCAGTAAGGAAAAGTGTTATGCTTTCATTTCCTCTGGTTGTTCCAAGAACCCAAATTTCATAGAAAAAAACATGCAGAAAGCGAACCACTTACAAACTTCTAATGAAAAGCAGAACTGGGGGCAGCAAACAGACAATAAGTCGTATACGAATCATGGTTTAGGGAACCTTTGTTCTCTAGCCTGTTTCGTCACCGTTCAGTTTTATTTTTGTATCAAAAGTTTGTCACCAGTTCTGATTACGCATATTTCCACCGATTTCATTTTGTTCTCTAGAGAAGTTGCAAACCTCAGACCTGTTCAACCGAACATGTTGTGTCTTGTCCTTGAGTGGACGGTTTCCCACAACTTCTTTGGAAAAACAGCTCTCTCTGTCATCTTGATATGGAACACTTGGATTTCAATTTGTGATTTTTACTTTTAATAATAATCAACTCTATTGAAATTTGACCCAAAAAAAAAAAAAAATCTCTATTGAATATTCAAAAACTAACTTGCAACTGGACAAAAAATTGACAATGTTTCGTTTTATGGTTTGTCACTTGTCATACTAATTAATTAATTAATTATATATATATATATATATATATATATTTTAGCTCGTCACTTGCATCTGAAAAATAAAAAATACAATAACTAGAATTAGATAGGAGACGGATGTCACTCAAGTAGATATGCAGTAGAGACCACAAAAGGTTTTTGAATGCAGAAGATTAGAACTCAAGAGAATGTGGTGTAGCAAAAGACGCGAGAAATTTTTGTGTTCGGCCACATGTACATATGTCATGTAATATTATACAAGTGAAGGAATACTTGAAAAATAAATTTCTTTGTATAATAATATATAGGGTACCGCTATATGTTCTCGGTACATTAAAAAATCTCTCCAAGTATGCACCCTCCATATCCTTTGATCATCGTAGTTGATGTATAATACTTGGTTCCAGCAATATGTATGGCATTGGCTTTGGATTACAATAAATGAACGCAATAGCTTAGGAAAATTTAACAAAATATCTATCATATTTATAGGTAGCTAAGGAGTCATTGCTCCTTGCGAAGAAAAGTACAGTTTATTTATGTGTTTTCAACTGTAATTTGTATGTAACAAGAATAAGTTAACATATGTAAGTAGTTAGGTAATTTTAGTACCCGGCTTAGAAAATTCGATATAAAATTAGCAAAATTAAACACCGCCTGATAACTTTTATATTATTAGTTTTTAACCTTTATTTTTTGTGCTAGGGTTATAATTTGAAAGAGAAGAGAGAAATGAATATGAATGTGTTAAATAAAATTTGAAAATATGAAAGTGAAAACAACGTAGTTAACCCTTTTTTCTTACATATAAAAGAACTTTTCATCTTTAGTTTCATTTTTTGTTCCATTCCAAATTAATTTTTCAACATCCCTTTATATTTTAACAACAATATTAAACCTTCAGTCGTAAGTTTTTTGCATCTAATTTCGAACGTTATCCTACAAATATTAGCCACTTTTACTAACCTTGTATATTTAAAACATGACCTGCTTACACCCAAAAGGATTTTGCTTTATACTAACCTTCTCGGCAAATTTGTTGAACGACTGTTCACCAGTGTAAACGATTATATAGTGAACTTATCACTTATATGTGACTGCATTATTTTGTGCCTTCTTAGTAAAAAACAAGCACAAATAAAAATTGTACATGAACCTAGATATTAGTAGGTTTGTTATAGCATTGAGTTTATAAATTTCGGGTCAAAATATTCGCGTAATATAGTTAATCCGGTTGTTGGACATGCTGGCGACGTGGGGACGTAAAAAAAGGAATATAATGAAATGGAACTGTTTTGAGGTACCCTATGAAACGTTGCATAAAGCGAAGCCACTACAAAGAAATTCTGAGAGTTACGAAGAAAACTTTGAGCTCATATCAGTCAAGCAGGACCTCTCCCAATAATATCTAGTAGAAAGACTTGTTGAAACTGCGTGTCTCTCGATTCATACATCCTCGGCATGAACTAAAAACCAGAGTACGAATATTGATATGTGGTGACGTTTTATATGTTGTAAATTTGTTGGCACTCTCTCATAATTCAATTTAGAATTATCCGAATTATTAAGAGAGGGGGAGAAAAAATAGGGTTAATATTTTGTGGTGTTGGAGATGGATAAAATCATAAAGAGGGCATAATGTTGCATGTCCTTGTCAAACTTTGCAATGCCAGGCGTGGTTTCAACTGTTTCTTGTCATGAAGAGGAGAAAATTTTGCATGATTACGTAAAAACACAACTTTTGATAATGACATTATTATTATTTAATGTTTGATAAACGAAAATTTGTCGAAAAGACTATGTGTTCGTTATTTTGTATTTTAGTTTGAATCTCTCGTTTGATTCAAAGTAGTGTTGGAGACAGGCAACGGTAAAAAGAAACAACAAAACTTTCTCCACCGATGCTTCATTTCTTACGTGAATTTGATGTCCAACCTCCAAATGCTTATTTGGCATTTCCAAATCGGATTAATGGTCCCCGTATTGATAGGGTATTCAAAAGATAGTCCTGTAGTTCTGCCCAACTTTCAATTCTTATGTAAAATTGACGCCTAGCCTCCAAATACGTGAGAAGGCGAACAAAGATAATAAATGTGTGAAAGCCTTGATAGAGATCTGAGAGGAGATTCAATTACACAGACAAAGACACGGGGACCATTAATTTGATTTAGCCTTTTGCATTTGACATCTCCTTAGGAGATGGGTCTTATAATCAATGTGACTTAGCTAGGTTAGTTGATTGTTAATCCATTTACACTAGTTCAAATCCACCACGCAACAAATTACATAACCTAGATCATATCTCAAACGCATCAAACACTTCATTAAATAAGTCTATGTTAGTCTATTTTAAGTCAGTTCAGCTTAACTTCTGAAGCTAGTCCAGTCCGAATTTGTTCGATGCAACAAACGCACATTTATACTCTATTTCAAACCCCCACCCCATAAATTACATAATTTAGAATAATTTGTCTTTCCCTTTGCTCAATTATTTGTTTATTAATTATCAGTTAGCTGACTTTGGTTCTAGATATTAAAGCTGGTCCATATGGACTGGACCATATCATGGCAATAGCATTTTACTTTCAAAGCAAAAGGAATAGAAGAAGCAGAGGAGATACGACGTCGTTGGGGGTTACACTGGATCGTGTGAGAGAGGTTGCAAGAGTCGTCCGACGGAGAGGCAGCGTTAAACAAAGTCCACGTGGCCCTATTTTATAACGTTAAAAAAATTATAAAAAAAATATAATTAGATCTCTTCGGTGTGTGTGTTACGTTGCTGTGGGACCCACTGGATTGGAATTAACACCAGACATCTAAACCGTTCCATCGCTTTCGCGGTTTCTTTTTGATTTCGTGATTTTACTTCTTAGTCATTTGTTGTTCTTGTTTTACCGTAAAACAGTAAATATTGTTTGTCTCTTCTTTTAAATAACTTAATAGGTATAAATTAAGAAAAATTAATAAAAATAATTTGAAAACTTTGAGTTTTAACGATAAAGATAAAATAAAGGGTAAAATGAATAATAACAAGATTGACTTTTAGTGTAAAAATAAAATTTTTCGTTAAATTGAACAGTACTATAAACTTTTTCGTTAAAGATTTTTATAAATTAATCAGAAATGTTTAATTGGGCAGGCCTAAAATCATATTAAACAGGTGTCTTATTCCTTTCTATCATGATTTCCTTCTTGTGATACAGCTTATAAACAATCGTCATGTGGGAGGGTTTGAAATAATATTGAAATAATATTGCCTTTAATTGATCGGAAATGATTTCTATACATTTTGTTTATTTTTGTTCATTGATTTTTTATAGGACGACAATAAGGCCGACGATGCTGTATGACACAGAATGTTGGGCGGTGAAGCATCAACACATACATAAAATGGGTGTAGCGGAGATGAGGATGCTTCGTTAGATGTGTAGGCACACGAGAAATGATAAGATTAGGAATGAGAATATCCGAGGTAAAGTAAGAGTAACCGAAATTGAAGGAAAGCTGAGAGAAAATCGGTTACGGTGGTTTGGGCATGTGCAAAGAAGGCCTACTGATGCTCCGGTTAGAAGATGCGACTACAGGACAGAGGTTCAGGACCGAAGGGGTAGAGGAAGACCTAGGAAAACTTTGGAAGAGACTCTAAGAAAAAACTTAGAATACTTGAATTTAACGGAGGACATGACACATGATCGAGCGCAATGACGTTCTAGGATTCATATAGCCGACCCCACTTAGTGGGAAAAGACTTTGTTGTTGTTGTTGTATTGATTTTTTATACTCACCATTTGATTTAAACGGTTAAAAGTAATTATAAGGCGTGTGCATGTGAAAAAATGGTGCGTTAAAATTAGTTCTTGTCAATTTATTTTCTTCTAAACTTTTACATCTTACATTCTTGCCGGAGGATTACTTTGCCGACATCACCGAAACGGATTATGGGGCGTGCTGGCTGACCTAACTGTGACAGTGAGTGCTTGTAAAAGAAAATTAGAAACTAAATCTGGTTAATGTCGACAACAAGTGCCAACCTATAGCTTAGCTATAAGTGTATATGTAACAATTGTACCAAGTTTTTAGGTACAAAGCTGATGAAATTTAACAATGGCTTGAATTATATAGGACAACATATATATCTACAGTGAATCAGTGAGAAAATGTTTACCTTCAACCTAGATTGGAGTGTACTCGTTTTTAGGGTTTTGTCATGTATGAAAACTAGCTTTCACATTTGCATTCTCTCTCCTTTCGGCTGAACTTCCTTGACCTACATGCGTCCCTGCTGCAACTCGACTTCCTCCATCACAAAGCCACCTACTTTCATTTTGCTGCTTTGTGTTTGAATACAGGGAATAATACATAAGAAGCTAGATTCAACTAATTTTGATTAACCATCTATTTTAAAGGAATAAGAAGAAGGTAATTGTGAAAATGAAGAGAAAAACTTGTATGCATGGATTGTTAGCAACTTGTGTCGCACATTTAAGTCAAGTCTAACTCATATGATGTTACATTTAGCATACATGTTGCACACAACGAGTGCATGTAAGTTTTTTTTTCCCGATATTTCTGCCCCAGCTTGATGTGTAAAAAAAAAAGGCATTGATAAGAACTTTTTCTTTTGAATTGAAACTAAAAGCAAACCCCTCAAATCAAGACAAAGCTTAGTAACCATCTGACCTAATATTTGGCTCAGCCTTAAAAACCACTCAGCTAGGCTTTATGATCAATGACTCACCCCCTTGATCTATACAAACAAGCTTATCCCTTACCTTAGCCTTAAATAAAGATGACAATTGATATAGTCTATTCCTTTTTCTAGTAATTGCTTTACCTGTTGAGGAAAAAGCATTCGAGCAATCGGATAGGATGAGCTCCATAGCTTTAGCTACATATATAGATGGTTTCCAATTATCTGTTTTTTTCAAGCCAACAAGATTACTCTATTTCACAAAGACTGGGTGAAGTCACCGAAATAAGGCCAAGTAGTGAAAAGTACAAGTAACTAAACAAAGTAATTAAATGAGTTGGTCTTTAATTTGGTCCTAGTTAGTTGCAATTGCTCTTCCACCTAATTTGATGCAAATGGAAGATATTTAATTAATCTCGGGGAGAGAGAGAGAGGGGGGGTTGTCCGGTGGGTACAGAGATTAAGGGGTGTGATATCTACACACTCATTTTTATTTTTTACACAGTTTTTTAATTTTTGGATGTTAGATCGGGTGAATTGAAGAAGATCAAATGACATAAATTAATAAGAGGTGAGTGAGAAATAAAAAGATTGTGGATAGCACACCCCCAGATTAATTGGAATACAAGGACGAGTTGGGGGTCAAGTAAATAGAGTTTTTATAAGTTTTTGATGTGTTTGTTCATATGAAGTCTTCTTGTTTTTTGTAGCAGTGCAATTCACGCAATCATTTTTACCTTCTATATATACCCTTCTTAATTTTCGGTTGTTGAATCGAATGAATTGAAGATGACTAAATGACATAAATTAAAAATGGTGTGTGAAAGGTAAAAATGAGTGTGTATAGTGCCAACTTTTTTTTTTTTTTTTTACACATTGTTTGAGTAGTATCTAATTTTAATATTTCTTCTTAGTGAATATTAAAAGAGTCTTTTAAAAAATTTATTATTATTAAGAAGAGAGGGAGAGTTCGAAACTATTACAATAATGTAGATTAGAGAGTTTTTGACACATCCTAGTCCCAGTTCCGCCGTAGCACGATATTGTCCGCTTTGAGCCCCGACTATTCCCTCACGGTTTTGTTTCTGGAAACTCACACAAGAACTTCCCAGTAGATCACCCATCCTGGGAATGTTCTCGTCCGAACTCGCTTAACTTCAGAGTTCCAATGGAATCCGAAGTTAGTGAGTCTCCAAAATGCCTCATGCTATAGGGGGTGGGCATGTATATATAAGGCACATCACCTCCTCTACGTTGGTCAATGTGGGATGTTACAATCCACCCCCCTTAGGGGCCCGACGTCATCGTCGGCACACTCGCACCACATGACAGAGTGGCTCTGATACCATTTTGTCACATCCCAGGCTCGACTCCACCGTAGCACGATATTGTCCGCTTTGGGCTCCGATCATGCCCTCACAGTGGTTTTGTTTCTAGGAACTCACACGAGAACTTGCCAATAGGTCTATCATCCTGGGAATGCTCTCGCTCGAACTCGCTTAACTTCGGAGTTCCAATAGAATCCGAAGCTAGTGAGTCCCCAAAATACCTCATGCTATGGGGGTGGGCATGTACATATAAGGCACATCACCTCCTCTCTGTTGGTCAATGTGGGATGTTACAATTTTGAACTCGAGATGCATGAATCGAAACAACCAAGCCTATTCACTAGAATATTAGACCACATACAAATATTAAAAGATTCTAATTCAGACATCAATAGGTATTTGTAGTTGATAGATCACGGACATGCATGATTTATTAGTTGGATGCAAATGCCTCCAACCCTATCTAATCCTATTGGTAATTAAAAAAAATAATGAAAACTGAAAAACGACTTTCTTTCTTGAGTTTTCAAAATTGTCCTTTAGTTTTCACTTTGTAGTTTTTGCACTTAGCAAAAGACTAACATAAGAGAACTCAACGCTTATTGGAGGGGGGCTCATAGCGAAGCTTCTTTCCCAATGATTGCAAAATCATTAGAAATTGGTATAGTCATTTCATCCTAGAGCCTCTACAATAGTTCTTGGGCTCGTAATGTTCTAGTTCGCGTGACTAGGTTTAGGGCGTAGGACTAAGGGTTCTCCATGGTTGACGAATCATATTGTATATTTATGTGTTTGTAATTGTAAGGTTGTGATGTTCTTTTGACATGTGTAGTCTCTTGAGTTGTTCTAACTTTTAAAAGGCATGTTTAGGCCATCTCCAACCTACCCGGCCAAAGGGCCATAGGGCTAAAAATAGCTTGAAATGACACAAAAACCTTCTCCAACCGAGGGTTAGGCCAAAGGGTTATGGACCCCACCAGGCCAAAACCATCGGATCAGGCCAACATACTAGCCATTTCCAACCAGCCAACCAGCCCGATAAGCCCAACCTTTTTTTTTGGACAATTTTTTTTATTTTTAAAAATTCTAATTTTTTTTCCACACAATTTCTCACATACTTTTCACCATTGCATATTATCTTACCTCATTTTATTTGCATTTTTCACATTCTATTCCCTTCCAATAATCTTTCCTTTAATTTTTTTCAATAATTTTCAAATGGCCACCTCTTTTAATAATCTTCCAATATGTCCAAAAATATTATTTTAATATGATAGTTTAATTTAATTAACCATATTAATTTAATTAAAATAATAAATTATGTTTGGCCTATGGCCCTTTGGCATTCTCTATTGAAGATGATTTTTTGTCAAAGGGCTATGTTTGGCCTATGGCCCTTTGGTCCCCTCGGTTGAAGATGATATAAAATATGGTATGACATTGTTTATTAAAATATAATTTCTTGCTGGGTTATAGGGCTAAACATAGCCCTTTAGCCATTCTTCAGTTGGAGATGGCCTTAATATGTATGTCGTATGAATGTTTTTTTTACTATTTTTAATGGAATTTCTTTCACTAAAAAAAGCGCGTTTGGTTAGCAACAAAAGAGATTTGGGGATGGAAAATCACTTCCTTTCCCATGTTTGATAAGTTCATGTTAATTGCAAAATTTTATTGTTATTGCTCATGTGGACTTTTTATGTCCTCCTTTAGAGAGGAAAAGCAAAACTTCCGCACAACGTGTTTTCTCTTTCCCATTCTTTTTGCAACCATTTAATGTTAATTGTAAAATTTTAGGACAATAATACCCTTATTTAATATTGAAAACTCAATTATACTCATAATAACTCTTCATATCAAATTTTATTTTCCCACTTTATCTTCATCATTAAACTAAAATACCAAAATTGTCCCTCTCTTCCTATTTTATTTCCCAACTTCACCAAACTTGGGAATGGAAAAATGCATTTCCCATACCCTAGGAAAAACCATAGAAAATTATTTCTCATGAATTCTTTTCCGCATGCTAAACACAAAGGTAAAAACAAACACCATGATAACAATTAACCTAATTCAATTAAGTCCTTGAAGTGCTTCCATGAAATTTTTTATTTGTCATGCTGTTTTTTCTAATATAATATTAGTAAACTAAATAAAGTTTGATATATAAAATATTCATAAAATAATTTTTAGGACTTATTTCCAACAATTTTTTTCAGCTTCAGATGGTAACAAGGGACAAGCCACATTGTGCTCTCTTGCTGCAATACTCTTCATATCTTCTTCAAATATCACATTTCCATGGTCACGTGCCCCCACGTCGAACAAAATAGGGTGAAGCCATGCAAAGCATGCATGAAAGGCATACGACGCCGACGCCGACGCCGACGGTGATGCTTAACCTCGGAGGATAATGCTTACAAAGTGACTGGTGGCTGCAATAAACTCTCCATGCCCTTTTCCTTAATATTTAAGGATGCTCAACTGTAATTAACATCTTTATTTCATACTAACAAATGATCAAAGGAAATTCGCAAGTGGTCATTTACCATAGTGGTGGAAAGGTGTTGAATCTTCAAAGGAATTTTTTTGTTAATCTTTTGTATTAATTTCTAGCCGGTGTCGATAGAAGTTTCTAGCCCATTTTCTTATTACAACATATATCTACATAATTGGAATCCAAACAATCGTCGTATATACAAATAGCGGCATGTTCCTTTGGGGTGCGTTTGGTACGTGGGACGGTACGGGACGGAATGGGACGAGGCGTTCCGTCCCGCGTTTGGTGCGCTAAAAATGGGTGGAACGGGCTGTTCCACGGGACAGATTTTGGGTGTTTTTGCGTCCCACCTCCCCCCCTGGAACGGGTTTGTTCCACGTCTGTGGAACACAATGTTTTACCATTTTAAGACAAATATACCCCATGTCTTTTTCAAAAATTACATCTTCGTTCCGTCCCGTCCCGTCCCGTCCCGTCTGCGTACCAAATGCACTTGCTGTCCACAATATAAAAGCTTGCTTGTCGATACATATGATATATAAAAAAACAAAAAAAGTAAGAGAAGAGGAACACATGTTCCATGTGCCTCCCTCACATATACATATTGTGTAACATGATTGCTCTGGAAAATTAGAATCTCCTGCACTTTTTTAATACTCTTTAGATTAAACATTGGTTCTATTTTGAAATTTGATTAGGACATCTAAATAATAGCCATGTCATTTTTATATTTATTTAGATTACATGTAATTATTGTGTTTTTTTTTTAAAATTTAAATGTTAATTATTAAATTCCATATATATCCTTTTAGGTTGATATATTTTTGTACGTGGCCTTTTTTTTAGGAAGCCAGTTTTTTCTCCCACGTTTAAGCCGTATGGTTTCTTCTCCCATGTTAGAATTATGTGATCCTCATTTTTGAATTTTGAATGGACTTATCCATTCCAATTAGTAGTTGTTTTCACTATTTTATATTGATATCACGTGAGATAATTATACGTATTCTCTATTTTCGGAGGCTTGAGGCTGGTACGTTCAGATAATATATTTAAACGTACCAAATAATATATAAATGTACCAAATACATACAAAAAAGAAATATGAATGTACCAAATACGTACCAAGAAGATATATAAAGTAATGTACCAAATATGTACCAAGGAGAAATATATGTTTAATCAAGAGGAAATATATGTACCAAATATGTTTTTTTTTAAATAAATATAAACGTACCAAATACATACAAAAAAGAAAACAAATATACCAAATATGTACCAAGAAGATATATTAAGTAATGTTTCAAATATGCACCAAGAAGAAATCTACGTTTCATGTGTAGTTTGAAATCTAAGTTTCATGTGTAATTTGAAAGACTTTTTATTAAAATTGGATACTATAATATTTATCTACAAGTTTTTAGGAGTTTTGAGATATTATCTAAGAAAATTAAAGGGTATATTAAATATAATGGCAAGTCGCATTCATGGGTATTTTGAAAGACTTTTTATTGGAATTAAATTCTACAATATTTATCTACAAGATTTTAGGAGTTTTGATGTATTATCTATGAATTAAAAGGTATATTTATATAATGGCAAGTTTGGGTCATTTAAATTATAAAAAAGGTTACTTCTAATCCAATTGGCACCTAAATTGTAGGAAAATGGTTAATAAAAACTCTAAAAGGCTGTTTGGACCCAAATTTACACCATTGGCCCGTGCAATCGAGGCCGTTGGTTGAGCATAGTGCCAGACCGACGGATGAAAAGGTGAAGATACTTTTGTTATTTAAAGATATTATTATGGTTTTATCATAATAATTATCTTTTAGTAAAGAAAATGGGATGCAAACTATATCTCAAGCTTTGAGACTCTTATCTGGTTAAGCAACAATTTGCGTGCAAATTAAATGTTGATCAGTATACAGATGAGATTGAATGGGTGATTGACTGATGCCGTGCAAGAATTGGATGCCATGTGTTTGATGGAAGATGGTCTTTAGAGTATCAGATAATAAGGCATGCATGATGGGATTATATTTCATTTTATTATGCATGCATGGGATAAAGGCTACTTATGGAGTTTTGGGAGATGGGATTAAGCTTTGATTGATGTGATAAGGCCTAAGGCGTGGACTTAGGAGCATAAAGGATAAAGTTTTCAGAGTTTTCATTTATTGTGATTATGCATAGGATAGGTCTGTGGGCAGCAGCAACAATTAAAGATTTGGAGTCACAGTGTAATTGGGATTGTTTTCCATGACTTAGGTATGCATGTCTCTATAAATACCAAGCGGCAGTCAACATTAAAAATACCTCCAACTCAACACACAAACTGTTCTGCGCAAACCCTCGCTCTACGCGAAACCTCTTAATAACCTTGAGATTTTTATTTTCCTTTTTCGCCAACACATCTTCAGTTTGGATAAATAGCACTGTGAAGGCAACCGGCAAATATCTTCAGTTTGGATAAACAACACTGTTGTCATAGAATCAACCGACTGTGAAGCACCTTCAGTTTGGATAAACAGCACTGCGACAGGGCCGATTGGTTATCTATCCAAGTCTTCGTCGAGAAGGATTTTCGAATCCTATTAGCAGAGGTCATCTCATTAGCCTTCTCGGCGAAGTGAGATGTTACAAGTTACTACATTCGGCATATTGAAAGCCGAATTTGATATTGAACTTCGCAAAACTAGCAGCCTTGACTTCAGGCTCTAGAACCCGAAGGCCGAGACGTTTCCTTCCACGACCGCAGTCGCGAGATTCAGAAGTTAGCAGCGCACCTAACGCAACATCAACATATTTTACTCCTCGGCCGAGCTCAGCCGACGAGTTGGCACGCCTGCATACAACTGAAGAACGTAGTTAGCTCATTAATTACTTGGCCTGCGCGCCACATAGGCTTGGTAGTTTTTAGGGTCAATATTTTGGCACGCCCAACGGGACCAAGTGCTAAAACTATGAAGTTCACATGATATATCTCGATCAGGCTTCCTGGGATGAGTTTCATCACCTATTAAAGGAGCAAAAACAATGCTTCGAGAGATGGGGTAGAATTTCTGAAAGGCAAAAGGCCTGGGGGCAAATTTCGGCTTCGGCCACAATCAAAATTTGGCCTCAGAACATTGTTGAGACGGTCGAAGAACTTAGGCCACTTGTTGTTTCGATCGAGATTGAAAGTATGGTAGGCCTAGAAGAAAAAATTCAAGTTTCTTAGCCATAAATCGACTTAGACAATGATTTGTCAGAAACGTGTTCCAATGACGAACAAGACCAATTCATGGTTTCAGCTGAACAAACCACGCCAATCTATATGATTATTGGTGATACAATCGATATGGAGAAATCTCATTCAACTAAGTTGTTCGAGTTGAAAGCCGAAATTGGCAAAGTAATTATGCATGGGGGGCATAATAATTGTTTGACACATTCGGCAGCCGAAAATGAAAAATATTTCATCAAGGCAAAAATATTTGGAGAAAATTCTTTATTCGGCCTAGAGCGAAATCAATTTGAGAATTTTGATATTAAAAGATCTTGGCTTGGAATAAAGCATCGTTGGCCTCTGCCTGATTATGGTTCGACCATTTATTTTTGTTTTTTTTTTAAAAAGAATTTATTTTCTTCACCATTCGGCTATTCAATCGATGCTTAAGAGGACGGTATAATTGGCATTGCTGACTTTGATTGGTCGAGCTGCAAGTTTTCTCAATAGGCCGAGCTGTCATGAATAAGAATTTGTTTTCTTAACCATTCAGCTGTTTAGCTGAGGCATAAAAAAATAAGGGGGCAACATTTTATATGCCGCAATCCAAAAGATGGCATCACACGGCTTAACTTGACCTTATTTTCCACGGCCCCATTTGCAAGTCAGCATTCACTTTAGGTGTGTCAGATGGCCCATCAACAACATCACAGCACATGAGACAGAAAGAGAAGTGGCGGTTTTTAAAACAAAAAAAAAATTGGAACCAGGCCCGCGCTCGTGTCACATCCCGACCCGGGGTCCACCACATCCCGAGCCCGCTCCAGCACCATAGCACGATATTGTCCGCTTTGGGCCCGACTACGCCCTTACGATTTTGTTTCTAGGAACTCACACGAGAACTTCCCAGTGGGTCACCCATCATGGGAGTGCTCTAGCGCTACTCGCTTAACTTCGGGTCCGAAGTCAGTGAGCTCCCAAGAGGTCTCGTGCTTGGTAGGGATGAGAATATACATATAAGGATCACTCCCCTGGGTGATGTGGGATCTTACAATCCACCCCCTTAAGGGGCCCGACGACCTCGTCGGCACACCACGGCCAAGGTTAGGCTCTGATACCAAATTGTCACATCCCGACCCGGGGTCCACCACATCTCGGGCCCGCTCCAGCACCGTAGCACGATATTGTCCGCTTTGGGCCCCGACTACGCCCTCACGGTTTTGTTTCTTGGAACTCACACGAGAACTTCCCAGTGGGTCACCCATTATGGGAGTGTTATCGCGCGCTACTCACTTAACTTCAGAGTTCCCACAGAACCCGAAGTCAGTGAGCTCCCAAAAGGCCTCGTGCTAGGTAAGGATGAGAATATACATATAATGATCACTTCCCTAGGCGATGTGAAATCTTACAGCTCGGCCAACCATTGGGCCGAATTCGAAGAGACATGCATGGCAGACATCATCATTACAGCCAATAGGCCAAGATTTGAGTTTATGGCTTTGGTTATATATATATAGCTTGCTTAAGGGTGCTACTACCAAGAAGGAATGATACCGTGTGTGTGTATATATATATATATATATATATATATATATAATTGCATGGCTAGCGGATCACATTAGACAATCATGCTACTTTTATAGATATGTATATATAGGCAGGCCGAGTTCCAGGAACGGTTTTTATCAACCTCGACCCCAGTTCTTCTCGGCTTTACTTTACCCTCGACCCCAGCTCTTCTCGGTCTTAACCCTAGTTGAGAGCAGCAGTAGCTCTCTCATTTTTTGCCCACTGCTCTTCATTGCAGCTTTTCTACCATCACAGATGGACTACTAAAAATAATTGGTACCCATCAAATGTTAATGTAAGAATGCATGCATGTGCATGGGAGAGACAAACGGTGAATTAGCAGAAGAAGATCAAGACATTGGCAGAACATAAGTGATTTTAAAGAAGCAAAATTTGTTTCGGCAATATGACGTAATATTGTTGGCTACGAACAGTTAATTTCCTTAAACATTCGGTTTACGAGCCGAAGCTTAAGGAAACTGGGGGGCAATGTTTGGACCCAAATTTATACCATTGGCCCGTGCAATCGAGGCCATTGGTTGAGCATAGTGCCAGACTGACAGATGAAAATGTGAAGATAATTTTGTTATTTTAAGATATTATTATGGTTTTATCATATTAATTATCTTTTAGTAAAGAAAATGGGATGCAAACTATATCTCAAGCTTTGAGACTCTTATCTGGTTAAGCAACAATTTGCATGCAAATTAAATGTTGGTCAGTATACCGATGAGATTGAATGGGTGATTGACTGATGCCGTGCAAGAATTGGATGCCATGTGTTTGATAGAAGATGGTCTTTAAAGTATCAGATAATAAGGCATGCATGATGGGATTATATTTCATTTTATTATGCATGCATGGGATAAAGGCTATTGATGGAGTTTTGGGAGATGGGATTAAGCTTTGATTGATGTGATAAGGCCTAAGGCGTGAACTTAGGCACATAAAGGATAAAGTTTTCAGAGTTTTCATTTATTGTGATTATGCATGGCATATGTTTGTGGGCAGCAACAACAATTAAAGATTTGGAGTCACAATGTAATTGGGATTGTTTTCCATGACTTAGGTATGCAGGTATCTATAAATACCAAGCGGCAGGCAACATTAAAATGACCTCCAACTCAACACACAAACTGCTTTGCGCAAACCCTCGCTCTACACGATACCTCTCAACAACCTTGAGATTTTTAGTTTCCTTTTTTGCCAACACATCTTCAGTTTGGATAAACAGCACTGTGAAGGCAACCGGTAAACATCTTTAGTTTGGATAAACAGCACTTTTGCCGTAGAATCAGCCGACTGTGAAACACCTTCAGTTTGGATAAACAGTACTGCGATAGGGCCGACTGGTTATTTATCCAAGTCTTGGTCGAGAAGGATTTTCGAATCCTTATTGGCAGAGGTCATCTCATTAGCCTTCTCGGTGAAGTAAGGTGTTACAAGTTACTACATTCGGCAAATTGAAAGCCGAATTTGATATTGAACTTCACAGAACTAGCAGCCTTGTCTTCAGGCTCTAGAACCCGAAGGCTGAGACGTGTTCCTTCCTCGACCAGAGTCGCAAGATTCAGAAGTTAGCAGCGTACCCAATGCAACATCAACATATTTTACTCTTTGGCCGAGCTCGGCCGACGAGTTGGCACACCTGCATACAACTGAAGAACGTAGGTAGTTCATTAGTTACTCGGCTTGCACGTCACATAGGCTTGAAGTTTTTAGGGTCAATATTTTGGCACACCCAGTAGGACCAAGTACTAAAACTACGAAGTTCACATGATATATCTCGATCAGGCTTCATTTTTTCCATTTCGCATAACACCTTTTTATTAGGCCTGCTTGTGCCTATCATCTTGATCCACATCACCAGCCCTTTAGGCTTTGGTGATAACCTGGCTTGAGAATCAGTTGAGCTCTTATGGGCTCCTGCCGTCTCCCCTATGCACTGCATCACACCCAATCATAGCCTCTGTTGGTGTATCTGTGTCTGTGCTACACCAGATCCTAACTCACGTGGCTGTTGTGGTTTTCCTGCGCTGCGACATACTAAATCCCAGCCTCGCTGGGTATCCGTGCTCCCCACCGCACTTAATCACCGCCTTGTTTCGGCCCAGCTTTCTTACAACCCTTTTTTTTGCCTAACCTTAGCTCAGTTTTTTGGCTTGGACCTCACGGTTCTTAATTTACTCAGCCCACCCCTGTGCTTTGGCCTATTATTTTGGGCCTCGAGTTTAAATGCCTTTTTTTTAGGTCTTATAGGTTTTATAATTTTTTCACCCACAATTTAAATTTGGCCCGAATTCCAAATAATTAATTCAATTATAATTATAGACTTGAAGTTCTATTTGCATATTTTATTGTTGCATATTTCTGTATATATATTTGCGTTTGTCTGCAAGAAAATATGAACCTGAAGTTCATATTTATTTTGAAAACCTGAAGTTTTCCTTAAAAACATCACCCATGAAAACCCGAAGTTTTTTTCATGCAAATTTAAACCAATACAAGTCTATTAGAACCTGAACATTCTACTCCTACATGAATAGATTGATTTTTTCTCCATTACACTAACCACATGTTGTCCATTTATTTTGTGATAGGAACATGTCGAATTTGAACAAACTCAACTTCATTGCTTTAGAGGTTTCTGGAAGAAACTACCTTAAAGGGGTCTAAGATGTGAAGCTCTACCTCACTGCAAATAATTTACGTCCTGCCATTGAAGATGAGACGGACAACCTGGTTGGCGAAGCTGAGAAAGCTATGCCATGATCTTCATCCGAAGACATATTCATAATGCACTACAAACCAAGTACCTTACTGAGGAAGATCCATGAGCACTCTGGATTGCTTTGGTTGATTGGTTTGATCACCAAAAGGACATCTTCTTACCTAAAGCAAGACGTGACTGGTAGCATTTGCGCTTCCCAGACTTTAAGTCTATGAATGAATATAATTCTAAAGTTTGTCGAATCTGATCACTTCTCAAGTTTTGTAACGAGACCTTGACCGAAGAGGATTTCCTAGAGAATACCTATTCGACCTTATCTGCTACTAATATTGTCCTGCAGCAACAATATAGGGCTTAGAAGTTCACTAAGTTTTAGGATTTAATCTCTGTTTTACTTATCGCTGAATAACAGAATCAGTTGTTGATGAAAAATCATCAAGCTCGACTTACTGGGGCGACTGATGTGCTTGAAGCACATTATAGCACAAACCAACGTCCAAAACGCCAACATAGGCGTGGTAGGGCGGCTAGAAGCCACCCCGTCAAGGTCAACAAAGCCAAGGACCATCTAAGGGAGGAAACTGAGCCCAAAAATACACTAACCTTGCTCTCAAGGCCCCAAACTTCAAGAATAAGGGTAAAACACCTGAAACTATGGATTTTTCTTTTTGTATGTATTATTTGTTGGTGATTTATTTTTGGATATTAAGTTTTAATTAATTACCATCCTTGAATACTTAAATTATTTTGAATGGATATTTATTTTTAGAACTTTTGTTCATGTGATTGATTCAAATTAATTTTTATTTCTAGGTATGACTAGTGAGAAAGTTAGTTGTCTAGCAGATAGTGCAACCATGCACACCATTTTGAGTGAACACATCTATTCCACTAACTTCATACCTAAGAATACACCTTTAACAATCTTCTCAAACCCATCCAACCTGATTGAAGGATATGGTAAGACATGTATAATGTTGTCCAATGGTACAATTTTGAACATCGATGAGGCACTTTATTCTCCATGTTTCAGAAGAACGTTGCCAAGTTTTAAGGACATAAGAGACAATAATTACCACGCTAAAACCTATGTAGAAAACATGGGTGGGCACGGGCCGGGCCTGACCCAAAATTGGAGGGACTGGACCAGACCCACTTGAAAATGCAACGAGGCGAGGCGAGGCAGATCCTGCAAAAATTGAAACAGGAACTGGACCTAATCCGACCCATTTGAAACGGGCTTGTTCCTTGGGGCCTCACAGGTACATTTCCAATTCCTTCCCTATCAAATTTCCCAGTACAACCATTCACCAAAAATCTCAAAATTCAATCATATTTTACACACCCAGTTGATTTCCCCAGGAAAAACCTTCAAAGCAACAAACTTTAATTAAAAAAAAATTGAATTTTAAACAACCCAAAATCCCAGATGACTAATTTCCTAAGATTGTATTACAATATAACCCAATTGATCAAAATCCAAAATTTAACAATTTACCACAGCTTTAGCTCCAAGCAGTGATTGCATGCATAAGAAAAAAAATAACAAATTCCTTCTCTAGATCCCTTTTTTTAATTACTTAGAATCCCTCACAAACAGCTTGAAATCAAGAAACAAACCAGAGAGATATCACTAATGAAAGACGCCGATCTTCTTCTCCGTGAGGGAGGCGGTGTTGTCTTCGTCCTTCTTGATCATCTTTGCCATGCGACCGTCAGCAAAGCTTGACTTCCATGCAAATCTGAGTCATACGGAGGAAATGACAGATTCGTCATTTCGAGTTGTTCGACTTCATTGTTTGTCCCCTTGAGTTCGACAGAGAGAGAGATTGAGAGATTGAGAATCGAGAGGGATAAAAGTTCGACAGAGAGAGACTGAGAATAGAAGAAAGAGATTGAGAGAGAGGACAGAGGATAGTCTGGGAGAGTCTTCAAGAAAGTGATAGGGTCAGATTTGAGAGTGTGTGTGAGATTATAGTGGCACGGCACATGGCTAGGCCTGTTTATTGGATACAGTTCAGGTCGGGGGCCAGTGTTTTCAGAATACTGGATCCACCCCACCCCGCTGTTTACTTGGACTCGACCCGCCTCACCCCGTTTTGTATATAAAACAATATGGACCCACCCCGTACCTGCCCCGAACCAATATTACCCACCCCTACCCGCGGGCCCAAGGTCCATTTGCCCACCTTAGTAGAAAATGGAGTTGAATTTCTATACATAACTTCTTACGAATATGGCCAGAAGTAAGATGTAGTGTATCCCAAGTGGTCTATATACTATAACTATATGCCCCATAGAAAACTACTATGTGGCCTGCCTTACCTCTGGGACTGTGCATGAAATTACACTTTGGCATAATCGTTTAGGATATCCTAGACGAACAGCGATGCGCTGTAGCCTCAAATCATCATACCGACATCCACTAACCTGAAGTTTAGGTTCGATTCAAGGAATCGCATATCAAACCTACTTCATGGAAAGCTTATTATTAACCCTTCTTATACACAATTCGTTCACACGTGTGCTTGATTTTTTGTTTTTTGTTTTTTTACAAAGGATTTAGGGGGACATTTATGGATCGATTTACCCTTTATGCGGACTATTTAGATATTTTATGGTTTTGGTTAATGCTTCTACACGTTGGTCACACGTGTGCTTGTTGTCCACAAAGAACGTTGTATTCTCCAAACTGTTGGCTCAGGTTATCAAGCTAAGGGCTTACCATCCTGATTATCCGATCAAATCTATTCGATTAGATAATGCTGGAGAATTCACTTTTAAAACTTTTGATGACTTTGCATGTCGATTGGGCTTGAAGTTGAATATCCAGTACCCCATATTCACACCCAGAGCAGTCTGGTAGAGGCATTCATTAAGCGCTTACAAATGATTGCTCGATTATTGGTCATATGTACCAAGCTCCCAATCGTTACTTGGGGCCATGCAATATTGCACGCAGCCATGTTGGTTTGCCTAAGGCTTGCTGCGACCCAACCATATAGTGTCATTCAATTGGTTACAGGATACGAACAAGACATATCGCACCTGCGCATTTTTTATTGTGCGGTTTATGTGCCGATTGCGTCACCCTTATGTACAAAAATGAGGCCTTAGCGAATAATGATAATCTATGTTGTAAATGATTCTCATTCAATCATTCATTACTTAGAACCTTTGACAGGTGATCTGTTTACCAATCGTTTCACAGATTGTCACTTTTATAGGACAGTCTTCCCGTCGTTAGGGGGAGATAAAAACGTCAACGTTCTTGAAGAACGACGTGAATTATCGTGGACGACTCTCACTTTGTCTCATTTAGATTCTCTCACCGCTCGGTCTGAAATTGAAGTGCAGTGCATATTAGATCTTCAGATCGTAGCTCAGAGCATGCTAGATGCATTCACTAATCTAGTGCGAGTGACAAGATCACATATTCCAGCTGTGAATGTGCTTGCAAAGATGGATATACCAAATGTACAACGGATTTCCCTCCTAGAGGCTTGGGACGCCACTTTGGCCAATCCATGTATATTAGCGGCTAACCAATCATCTACCCCTACACAAAAGTGTGGCAGACATCTTGGTTTAAAGGATTCACACCCTCAGAAGAGGAAACCCACGGCACAGGCCCCTGAAGAGCCTAGCGTGAATTCAACTGTCGCCTACTCATTCTATCCAATTCATGAGGAAATTCTAGATTACAGAATCGTCTTTGAAGAAATGAATCCACTTCCTGATAATATTGAGATTTCAGTCCATTATGCTAGCTTGGATAATGTTTGGTGTATAAATGAGATGATTATCGATTATGCATTAACATATGCAGTAGCTACTGAGATCATGTTGAACGATGACATTAAACCCTGTTCTGTTGATGAATGTTGACATAGAACTGATTGGTCAAACTGGAAACAAGCAATCCAAGTCGAACTCAATTCGCTTGTGAAACTTAAAGTGTTTGGACATGTAGCTCATACTCCTCCACATGTGAAGCCCGTTGGCTACAAGTGGGTTTTAGTTCAAAAGCTTAATAAGAAGGACGGAATTATGCATTACAAAGCTCGTCTTATTGTGCAAGGCTTTTCACAAAGCCTCGGGATTGACTATGATGAAACTTATTCACCCATTATGGATGTGATTACTTTTCGCTACCTTATAAGTTTGGTAGTTTAAAAAAAAACTGAGTATGCAGCTAATGGACGTAGGAACTACGTATCTATATGGGGATCTTGATACGAAAATTTATATGAAAGTTCTCGAAGAACTTACATTGATTGGATCAAATATTTCCATACCCCAAAACACTCTCAATTTGGCTGAGGCGTTCACTCTACGATTTAAAGCAATCCGAAAGAATATGGTATAACCATCTGAGTGAGTATTTGTCTAGTCAAGGATATGTGAACAACAAACTATGCCCTTGTGTGTTCATTAAGAAGTCACATTCCGATTTTGCTATTGTTATAGTATATGTCAATGACATGAATCTCATCAGAACTCCTGAAGAGTTAACGAGAACTGTTGTGCACCTGAAGTTAGAATTTGAGAAGAAAGATCTAGGAAAACCTTAATACTGTCTCAATCTCGAGAAAGAGCCCGTTCGGATGAAATCTTAGTAAATCAATCGAACTACACCCAAAAGGCGTTGCGTCGCTTTAACGAGGATAAAATGAAGCCTTCAAGTACTCCTATGGTCGTTCGATTGGTAGATGCAAAACGAGATCCCTTCCATTTAAATGAGGATGATGAAGAGATTTTGGAGCCTGAAGTTTCTTATCTAAGTGCTACAGGCACTTTATTGTACTTAGCTCAATGCACTAAACCCGACATCTACTTCGCTGTTAATTTTTTGGCAAGATACAATAATGCACCAAAATGCATACACTGGACTGGTATTAAAGACATTTTTCGCTACCTTAAGGGTATTACGGATCTAGGCTTGTTCTGTCCCTACGGATCCTCGAGTGATGTCGTACCTCCTTATCTCGAGTCGATTCTCGCCTTATTGGTTATGCCGACGTAGGATACTTATCTGATCCGCACAAGACGTGTTTTCAAACAGGTTATGTCTTTACCGTTGAAGGCACCACAATCTTTTGGAGGTCAACTAAACAGACCTTAGTTGCCACTTCGTCTAACCATGCTGAAATTCTCCCTTTACACGAAGCAACTCGGAAATGTTTTTGGCTAGGAGTAATTATGAGCCATATTAGAAGCTCTTGTGATCTTTACCCCGTCGTTGACATCCCGATGACGATCTATGAAGACAACATAACATACATCGAACAACTCAAGAATGGTTACATCAAAGGAGACAACACCAAGCACATTGTACCGAAGTTATTCTTCTCACATCAACAACAAGAGCATCAGAAGAATGAAGTCGGGCAAATTCGTTCACAAGACAATTTGGCCGACCTTTTCACCAAACCACTACCAAAAACGACGTTTCAGAAGCTTGTTTAAAGAATTGGTATTCGTAAACTTTCTGAGTTGTAACATTGCTAGTTCTCTTTGGAATTATGTCAAACTCAGGAGGAGTATCCTGAAGTATACTTGCTTGATCTTAATATACTCTTTTTCCCTATGATGAGGAGCATTTTCCCATTAGGTTTTTACTACCTAACAAGGTTTTGACGAAGCACCTACCTTGGGTTGATCATATCTCTGATGACGTTTCGTAGCCTTAGGGTTTTTGGTGAGACTATGGATTTTGTCCATACTTGGGTTTTTATCGTAGCCTTAAGGTTTTTGGTGATACTTACTTCCTTATGCAAGTTTCTACCTTATTTGAGACTAGCGTGTTCCCAAAATCAGTGTCGACAAGTCAATCGACTTGCTCAACCTCTACATGATGCCGAATCTACTTGAGTATTTACACATTCAAGAATGAGTGTTATAAACTTCTTATTCAAGTGTGATTGTGTAAATCCTAGATTAGATTTGATTCTAGTTAATCTTTCCTATTAAGATTTATATTCCTTGGAGGAGAATGATTTCTTCTCTCCCTTATTACTATAAATAAAGGTACCTCGTAAAGGGAAATAACACATCATTTACACAACCCTACAAACACATATCTCTATATATATTTTTTCTTTATGCCGTTGGCCCCCTCTCCTTGTCAGTTAAATATAGGCCACAACATTCTAAAACATCTATGTGTTTTTGGGACAGAGATTCATTTTGGATTTCAGTATCTAGAGTCCAAGGACATTCAGACCACTTAAATTAAATCCAACAATTTTCATTAACTTATTTCTCTAGCCTCACACAAACTAAGGGATCCGATTTTTCTCTCACATAAACCAAAAGCTCAAATTTCTTAGTCCTTAGAGCAAGTCTACTGGGATCACATAGGTTGGTTCACAACAGCCAAAATGACCCGGCACCTAGCTAATTTCCTCTAGCCTAGCCTAAGCCGTCCTATAGGCTGGCCTAGAATGTGCTTAGCCAAGGCCCGACTTATGTGATGTCAAGCTGATGCCAACGTGACGTCACCAACCGTTTTAAATTTTTTGCGCCATGTGAGTGGAAAACACCCGCGCATGGTCGCAAGTGGCCGACAGTGTTGCAGAGGCGGGGCCCACTGTGCAAGCATAATATGGGGTTTTGATGTGGGGACACGTGGCTCCTTTTTGTCCGTTAGATTTCCAACGATAAAAAAAATTGAAATTTAAAATTAATGGCTATTGACATGGCACAATGAGGGCCGTTCAAGTTTTAGATCAACGGTCCAGATTTGTCTGCTAAAGAAACTTTAAAATAAATAAATAAAATGTCAGAAATTAATAATACTTTTTTATAAAGTCAGAAATAAAAAATAAATTTTTTTTTATTATTTTAATAAAATTGACTAGGCTATTTTTTTTAGGGGTGAAGATGCATTTGGCCTATTACTGTTCATTGGGATCTATCATTGTTCACTGAGTGGATTAAATGGGTTGGGCAATATCGCATATTTTTTAGGGAACTTTAACGAAAAGCACCCGGTACTGTTCACTTTAACGAAAAACCATATTTTTACACTAAAAAGTCAATCCTGGTACTATTCACTTTACCCTTTATTTTGTCCTTATCATTAAAACTCAAAGTTTTCAAGCCCTTTTCATTAGTTTTCCTTATTTTTTAGGGGTGGACTTGCTCTTAGGCTCCGGACACAAAGGTTCAGAGAAAATCCAAATTCATGTTTTTGTATTTTTGCACCCTTTCGAGTGGTGCATGAATGTTTCCGGAAAACAGTTATACTCCTTTGTCATGGCGGAAATTCAAATTCAATTACATATAAAACCGATTAATTCAACAAGCTTGAAATTTTGAAGCGAAGGAAAACAACATTATAGAAAGGGAGATTATATTCTTTTTTCATAAAGCTAGGTCATGTGCATCATGTTGTTCAAATTTTTGTAATTAGTTTATTTATAATTGATATATGTTGTGAATGGCCCACATGAATAGTCTAGTACTATTTATGCACAATATTTTCACTATTCATTTGTGGAAATTTTGTAAAGTGAATAGTGTTGCTACATTAACCTTTTCCTATAAAATGAAAGCATGTGAAGGAAGGAAAAAACAGAGTGAGAGACTCACGGTAGAGAGAGCGAGGAAAGAAGTGGAAGAGAGAAAAGAGAAGAGGAAGAGGGGGAGATAATAAAGAGAGTTATCTTTATAATCTTATTATTTCAGATTATAATAAAAGCATCATTGCTGCCCTGAGTATGTACTCCAGTCACACTGACTGTAGAGGAATCTCGTAAATTTTGTGTCTTGTTTATTTCATTGCACATATCGTCGATTTTACAACCGTTATCAGCACGAGAAGCTCTCATGTCAATGGAAATCACAACGCCATAAATCCAGTGAAGCATTACCTACCTCTTACCTCTGCTAGCCAAAATCTCACAGAATTAAATGTATGTCCATTTTCTGTCTCTCCCACCGCGCTTGAAGCGCCCCAACGAATTCCGGTGAGAATTGAAATTTACAATGACCTGCAGTCGTCACGAGATGAGAAAACTCGTACTTGACAACTGGTTTCCAAAGATCCAGAAGAATCTCATCAGACTTGGAAACCCAGATTGCGTCGTTTTCGACGGATCTTGAGAACTCCCATGAATACTCGGTTGTCTAAGATGGTGATGGCAAGACTAACTCTACTTAAGCCTCCCTCTCTTGTGCCTCTGTCAACCCCACTGTCATTTATGTCTCTGTAGGAGGTTCTTGCTTCGCGATGCCATGTTCCTTGGGTCATGCAAGAAAAACTCCAGTTTCTGGTAGCCTTTTTGATTGAATTGAATTTGCACAACCTCCATAACAACCCAGCTGACCCTGCATTTCGAGACTAGCAGAGATAGAGAAGGAAGAAAAAAATAAATAAATATAAAGGGATTTGAATGGTGCACGTCACCATTTGGTCAAAATAATAAATAAAGACAAAAGCTTTGGGTTGGTGCATGGCACCATGCTGCAGAAGGAAAGAAAAAAAATAATAAAGGTTTGAATAAGTGCTGACAAAAGAAAGAAAAATAATAAACAAAAGGAGGTCTAATACTTCTTGTTATTTATGTGAATTGGTGTTGGTTTAAAACTATTTCACAAGTTCTATTTACTTTAAAGCAATTTATTTACTATGGACGGTTTTATCGCCTATTGCTTTAAGTTTTTGTCACAGCCCGTCCCGGGATTTTATTCATCGAGAACGTGAAAAGACGAATTTACCCTTAGCGGGTATTAAGGTACGTATGTGTGGCATATTATTAGTCTAAGTACATTCCTAAAGTTTTATAAAGTTTGGATATGATTTAAAATGGATTTATATTTTGTGTGGTTAGGGAGTAAAGAATTGGAATTGGATGGTTTGGATTGACCACACCCACACACGGATAACCCTCCATCCCCCGTGCCTTCTCTCTCTCTCCTCCCTCACTGCTCTCTCAGTTTCTCACTCTCTCCCTCTAATATTGTACGGACCTCACCACAAAACCCTGAAACTTCACGGATCGAAGGTGCCAAGGGCACCATTGTGCTCGTGAAGACTCTACGAACTCAAAGACACCATTTTCAGGTAAGAATCCTTCGTTTTCACGTTGAAAACTCGAGGTCCGAGTTTGGCACTATTCATGAACTTTTTGTTGGTTAATTTTTAGGACAATCCAAGCTCATAGTGAGCTTAGTGAGGTCCCAAGGAAGCTCGGAGTGCTTCGTTGGAAGGAATTGGACGTCGGGATCACGAGGGTTAAGTTTGGCCGGTTTTGCTTGGATTTTTCCGGTGAGATTTAGTTGTTTTTGAAGCTTAAAAGTAGTATATTGTGATTCTACATGTTGAGGGCTTTAAATTGATATATTATACGAAGAAAATGGTTGAGAAACGAAGGAGAACGAAGCATTTGAAAATTCCCCAGTTTTCCGGCCACCGGAAAAACCAGTCCGGCGAACTCGCGAGGAAGAAGGTGCGCGTGGGCGCGCGTGGACCCGTGCCTTCCTTGGCGCGTGGGGGCGCGTGCTACAGTAAAAAATTATTTTAAAAATTTGTCGACGTCCATGACGTCGAGTAGATCACTGTGGTATATTCATATACCCAAATTGAGCACCGTATGAGAAAGTTATTACGATTATTGGTTAGGTGCTTTAAATAACGTTTTATAGTTTTCGCATTTAGGTGAAAATGTGAATTGACGATCCGACCGTTGGATCGTCACCAAACTTTGATACGTTGTAATACGTAATATTTGAGGATTATAGGAACTTACGGATTGGGAATCCGAGTTACGGATCTTCCGGAATTGGAGTTGTAAGTTCATAAAATAAAATGTTAACCGTCACTTAGTTTTGGAAATTGACGGAGATCCGACCGTTGGATGATAATGAAATTTTTGGATGTTGTCCTAGAGATATATTGTGGACCTCTGGAAGTTATGGATTTAAAATCTGAGTTGCAGATCTTTCGGATCGAAATGCGTAGTGATGTGTTTTATATAAGTTATATTCTATCGATATGATTTCTGAGGTTGGATTTGATTATTGTTCTAGGCGGCGATCGTCATGACGCCTTGATGTGTTATGCTAGGGAGTTGTAGGGCGAACTCCAGGTGAGTGGGCAGTTTTGTTTTCGTATTACCTATATACTATTGAGTTTTCCCAGAAATTGAATTTAAATGAAAGTATGATTTAAAATGCCATGGATAGATTTATATGAAAAGCATGAATTGATGTATGATGCATATATATATGTGAATTGGTGCTGTGGACGCACAGGTAAGTATCAGGTGAGTTTTATATTATTCATGTGCATTGTTAATGTGTATATTGTGGATAGCTCATAACCTGCAATCATGGTGTTAGTGCTTATATTATTCACCACACCGCACGCTCGTCTTGGATCCAAGTAGGTGGATGTCGTACAGACCAAGTGAGGGTTCCGACATGCTAGTCGTATAGATTACTAGATGTGATTCCGACTAGTGGGTGACCTTAGATTATGTGCACAGATGATTGATGAGAGAAGCACTAGAGCGTATTATTACACCATCCATGTCGTACAGACTACTTCAGGTAGTTCCGACTTATCTGCAGTGTGGTGCCGTACAGGTCATCGAGGTGACTCCGGTTGGATTGGATGTTGAGCTATGGAATTAACCGTACAGGACCAACTGCAGGGTCTCCGGTTAATTCAACTTTTCACCTGTTACATTGATGCATCATTTATTTTGTTTTCGAAATTAAAACATGGCATACTTTCGGGTTTTAAAGAAAAATTGATGATTCGAGATTTATGAAAAGTATTATGTTATTATACTATTTTCTGGGAAAAGTATACAGGTTTTACAGTGAGGGGTTAGAATTATTTTTGGCGAAATGTTTTTGAAAAGCTTGGTTTTACTGACCCACTCAATTTTGTTTTTCGCCCCTCCAGGTTCTTGATAGGAGAGTTTTGGTGGCCACGAGGAATCCAACGGTATTCTGACAGAATTCACAAAAGTAGGACTCACCCTCGAGGGTTTCCATTTTAATAATTGTATTTTAAAAGCTTCCGAACTGTGTAAATGGTTACGTCACTCTCATGTGACGGCCAGCATGCCCTCCTTCGGGACGGGGTGTGTCAGTTTTGATTTATGTGAATTGTGCTAAATTAAAGCCCTTGTCACAAGCTTTATTTACTTAAATGCAATATGGCTGGAATTACCGCATATTGCTTTAATTTATTTATTGTACTTATCTTTTGTTACGATGAGTATTTATAGGACTTGAAGTTCCTTGATTAGATCATAACCTGCAGTTTCTTGATCCTCATCATATAAAATGATTGAACCTGAAATTCCATCATATAGAAAGATCAAGCATGAAGTCCCTTGATCCTGAAGATCATGACATGAAGTTACTTGATGCGCACCATAAGTTTGAAGTGTCGCAATGCCTCAACTTAATTGTAATAAAGGCCATAAGAGTCTCAGTCTACAAACTATTAAATAAGGACTAGAAGTTCCTTATGTCCATACTCAAAATGGTTTAACAGAAATATTTATTAAGCGGATGAAATTGATTACCTGCGCCCTGCTCATGAAAAAGAAATTGCAAGATGGGGACATACCATTTTACATAATTCATTATTAAGTTTGGTTGAGACCAGTTGCCAACCATCAATATTTCTCAGTACAACTCGTGTTTAGGCACCAGCCAAACATTACACATTTACGAGTTTTTGGTTGTGTTATCTATGTGCCTATTACACTACCACAACATACTGAAATGAGGCATCGTCGCAGATTGGGCATTGATGTTGAACACTATCTATCATTCAATATTTAGAACCCTTGACTGGGGATATGTTTACCGCGTGGTTTGCGGACTGTCATTTTGATAAGACAATTATGACTATCCTGGGAGAGATAGTATAATGCCCTTGAAGAGGCAATGGATATCCAAAGAAATGAAAAGTTTTTATGCATGTGCATGCACATGAGAATATGGGATCACTGGTTGATGATAACCAATGGTAATTTTGGTTTTTATAAGTAGCTACTAAATTCATCAAATGAGTTGTGTTGATATTGAGTCTCGTTTCTTTTTCATGAAAGGAAAAATTATTGACCAAAGATGGAGAAAGGCAATTTCATTACAATTTTGTAAGAACATGGAAAAATAGACCTATATACTTGAATACAATACAAATAGCCAAAAGATGTTGAACCTAGAAGGTTACATATGGGCATTTGTAATACAGTAAAATACACTCATATGATATGACACAAGGTTGTAAACGAGTTCATATGAATGGAGAATTATATACGAAGGGTTGTGAGTCGCCCACATCATATCTCCATAAGTAAATCCCTCAAGTATACATGGGATCAAATTGCTTTGTATAAATTCCAAAGGAAAATGTGTCATAAAGTGTAGAAAATCCCTGAAGGATTCAAATTGCTTGAAGTAAGCCCCGGAAGGGTAAAGCATAAATTATGTACTCAATACCAATGGATGGTATAATTGCCTTCGTGAGTACTATTATTATGATATTGTTGCAACATACTAAAATCTCTTGCAAGAGTTGATGATATTAAATTAGAACTCTTAAAGAATTGATGATATTAAATTGAGACTCCTTAAGAGTCAAGAAAAATTATAAGGTGTTGAGAGAAATATTGTCTCAAGCTGTAGATCGAACAATCTACCAACACGAATCTTATCCATGATGTTTATGATATTAAAGAATCATATGGAATGAAGATCATGAGTTGAACACTCAAGTAGTTATTAATATTTAGACATTAAGAAAAATCATTCATCCTTATGATGGAGAAAATGAATTGATATTTGGTCCAAAAGTACATCTTAGTGAAGTATGTACTTTATTGTATTTGACACAATACATTAAATGAAATAAAGCTTATTTATTGATATCTCCGAGAAATTACAGGCATGTATATACACATGAAAACATGAGGGAGCCTTCACAAAGGTTGCTCATGTGAAGCCTCAGTACTTGGTGAAACTCTAGACGGTTGAGACAATGGGTGTATTTGGAATAAAGACTTGAACCCCTGATTGTCACTTTGAGTTCGACCTTCGGATTCTAGTAGCTGGTCGAGCTTTCTTTTCATGCTCGTCGAGTAATTATTTGCAAGCACGTGTAATACTCTATTCTCGTGCTTGAGCCCTCTAATCTCTTGTTTAAGACTTGCCACCTTAGCCATCAATAATACAACTTGGTGAGTTCGAGCAAGTAGGCGTTGGCCCATATTAGAAATAGAGCCCGCACACTAAATACTGAGAGCCAATGAGTCTTGAATAGCTGCCTCATCAGACCGGTTAGAAAGGATTCTATTATCCTTGGGAGTGAAAAGATTCCTAGCTACCACTGTAGTGGTTAGGTCATTCTTCATCACAGAGTCCCCAACCATAAGAGAACAATTTGAAGATAAGAAAGACGGGTGCCATATATTATCCTGATGAGGCTCGCCTGTATTAGTCCTAAGACTCAAATCTAAGCAAATGTTAGATGGGCAAGCCATTTTTCAGAAATGATGAAGGAAAAATGAGGTCAGATAAAATCTCAGAAGTGCAAAAAAAGGAAATTTCTGCAGGCAACAATTTTCTAAGTGTATCTGAACAAAATTGATATATCTATAAAAGAAGAGGCAATAGGGTCACCTGTTCAAAAATCGAAGAGATACCACTATCTGAATTTCAAAAGCCAGATTTTTCTGAATAAAGTTCGTTGACATTTTTCAGATGCAATCTCAGCTTTTTCGGATATCGCATGTAACTTTGTCAAAGATCTCTAACAAAGTTGAAAACGCGTAACTCTTACTGTTCTAATTACACCACAATTGCTGACAAGAGTAAAGGCACATCACCACTACCTGCTATTGGGAAATCCCTATATATGTCAACCTATGTGCTCCATTACAAGGCAAACCTGCAAGAATACCTAACTCTTCCTCATCTCCGAGAATGCATCTTTAACAAAGCATCTCGAAATACTCAATTTTCTTCCTCCGAGAATACCTCTTCAAAACAAGTCATACCAGAACAAAAGTACCTCATATCATCAAGGACGAGAGCAAGAGTATCTCATATCATGCAATCTCTTTGTTCTTTCTTTTGTCATAGTTCTTACATGCAAAGACAATGATAAAGAAAGCAATATGTCGGAACCTTCACTCAAACTTCCGATAAGGAACCGACTACCTGGAAACTTTCCTGATTGCTTACCTAGTATTGCTCTCAAGTAGCCATCTTCAACTGTTGTTGGAGATGGGTCTCCAGTCACCAAGAAGTGATGAACTATCCAAATGCAAGGGTTGCATTCCACTCATGCATCAGGGGACAAATAATACAAGAGAATATGCCACACGTGCATAGGGGAAAACCAGGGAAAATACCACTTATACAAGAGGAACAGATAAGACAAGTGAAAATGATACATTGAAACATGTGGAGACAAGCGCAACAAACACGTGCTGATTCATCCCCAACAAAGTCGAAGATCACTTGCCACGTGAAGCTTTTCATGGTCTAATTTCATTCAAGATCAAGCCTCGAAGATCCTTGAAGAAATCACAAGTCTGATTCAAGATTAAGTGTCCACCACCCTTGAATCAAATTCCGCTCCAGATAAAATGAGGAAATCCAGACATTTGATGTAAGTCTAGCAGAAAGCCCTTTAGCCTAGTTCAAGAAATAACCTGTGGAAAGTTAACAACAAGTAAAACACCTCTTTCGGCAACTCTTTTTGCTAAGAAATTGAAGTAGAATGATTAACGATCAGCCTAAATGATTTGAAATCAAGGAGAGATACTCATCAGGGGGAGCATCCAAAACAGATCAAGATTTTAACAAGTGAATCGAAGACTTGTGGCCATCCAAGGAGTGTTGTGAATGTTGTGAATAATATGTGGATGGCCCACATGAATAGTCTGTTACTATTTATCCACAATATTTTCACTATTCATTTATGGAAATTTTGTAAAGTGAATAGTGTTACTACAGTAACTTTTTCCTATAAAATGAAAGCATGTGAAGGAAGGAAAAAACAGAGTGATAGACTCACGGTAGAGAGAGAGGAAAGAAGAGGAAGAGAGAAAAGAGAGGAATAAGAGTGGGAGATAATAAAGAGAGTTATTTTTGTACTCTTATTATTTCAGATTATAATGAAAGCATCATTGTTGCCCCGATGATGTACTCCAATCACACTGATTGTAGAGGAACCTCGAAAATTTGTGTCTTGTTTATTCCACTGCACATACTGTCGATTTTACAACAATATAGGATATTTAAAGAGAGCTTTATATATAGAGACAAAACTTTTACCATATTTCAAGAAACTCCACTAGTGTTTAAACATGTCAAGAAAAGACAAAAAACATAAAAACAACTAAAGTCCAACCCAAAAACATGGAAACAATGTTTTAAAATGCCAATCATACCCCTAAAGCTTTAAGGCTGTTAATAAAACCCAACCCTCACAACTCCAACAAAATTAATATGTGTCATAAGCTCAACTCATCATCGATTATTTCTGTAGAATTAGTTTTGAAACCATATGTAGAATCAATTTGTATCATTTATTACTAAAATCAGCTCAACTCGTTATCGACCATTGTTGCAAAATCAATTCAACACGTCCTTGATTATTTTTGCATAATCAGCTCAATTAATCCTTAACCATTTTTGAATAATCAGTTCAACCCGTCTTCGACTATTTTTGCAGAATCAGCTCAACCCGTTGTCGACCATTTTTGTAGAATCAATTCAATCAGTCATCGACCATTTATGCAAAAGCAATTCAACCTGTCCTCGATCATTTTTGTAGAATTAGTTCAACCCGCCTCTGACATTTTTTGCAGAATGAGTTCAACCCGCCTCCGACCATTTGTGCAGAATCAGTTCCATCAGCCATTTGTGCAGAATCAGTTCAAACCGTCATCGACCATTTTTGCAAAATTAATTCAACCCATCTTCGACAATTTTTGCAGAATCAATTCAATCAGTTCTCGACTAATTTTGCGGAATCAGTTTAACCCGTCCTCGATCATTTTTGCAAAATCAGTTTAACCAATCCTCCACCATTTTTGCAAAATCCATTCAACACGTCATCGACCATTTTTGTAGAATCGGTTCAACATGTCCTTGATCATTTTGTAGAATCAGCTCAATCCATTTTCGACATTTTTGCATAATCACTTCAATTAGTCTTCGATCATTTTTTTTTTATGAAATCAGTTCAACCTGTCATTGATTATTTTTGCAGAATCAGTTAAACTCGTATTCAACAATTTTTGCATAATCAATTCAATCTGTCTTCGATCATTTTTGCAGAATATTTACAATGTAATCTATGTAGATGAATGACTGCTAATACTCAACGCTCAATAATAAGTGTTTATATAAAACAAAAAAAAATGATAACTAATGAGTAAGGAATGTGTAATACATGTGAAGGTGACAAATTTATATAAACGTACGATAGTTGTCATAGTAGAACAGAGCCACAAGGGTCACCAGTGCTAAAAGCATCATAGTCACCATCGCAAAAAAACATCATACAACAATGCATGTCTAGCATGAGGAGACGTACAAATCCAAATTACATACGAAGAGATAGAGTGGTCGTAATTAACTACTGATCACCGCCGACAAAGTTAGCCTTCTGCCAAATTTCACTAAAACTAGTAGATTCAAACGTAGAAGCTAAATACAAAAGTTTCAATTCTCCGAGAAAGTAGACAACGAATAAACAAAAAGCAGTTAATGAAAAACTTCAAAGCAACCTCATCTTTCCTTAGTACAGAAGATAGACTAATGCCTAACAACAAAACTAAACATAAACAAAACGATGCTTAAAAACCCTTACAATGTCTTTTTAAATCAGCCGACCAACGCACAAGGAGGCCTCTAAAAAATATGACAACCAGACTCTACTGACATCTATCACCATTCATCAAAGCCGTGGAAATAGCCACCATTTCATATAAAGGGTGGAGGGCAATGAGCAAGCAACAAGCAGTGTTGTGGAGGGAATCACCCTCATCAACAAAGATGGAGAGTTGTCAAAATTTAAAACTTGAGGTGAAATTTATTCGAGAGTATATTTTTGCTCACCATTTTATTTATCGTCGTTAAATGAGTTTAAATTTTGAGATTTGTGTAATGTATAGACACAAATTTTAAAATGTAAACTCGTACAATGGTAATAAGTAAGATGATGAGTATTACCAGCATTTGAGATTAGTGAGAAAAAATGCAGCCCATTCTGTAAGACGTTTGATCATTATAATGACGAAAATTTAATAAAATACGAACAATTATACTAAATTTAAATGTAGAGACTTGAAATTCCAAAAAGATAGCATCAAGTCTTACTGATCGTTTCATGGAAAACCAAGAAAAAGTCACCTACAGTGAACAAAATACATATTGGCAGAGTCCATGACATTATGATTACTAACCGGGATTCTGTAAATATAATATTTACGTCATACGTGGCCTTAATAGCCTTACAAATATCCCTTTTTTATTTTATTTATTTATGTTTTAAGGCTGCAAATAAGCATTTTGCAAATGTTTTCAGCAGTAGTAATTCTCTTCAGAAGGTGAGACAATTTTAATTGTTTTTGTTATTAAACTAGGGTTAGCATAGTCTTATTTAATTAATTAATAGTTTAATATATGCTTCTTATTTGTGAGAGTACAAGATATTATCCAAGTGCGGTCGTACAAGATGGGCTAAAAGAGGATAAGGATTGTCTGTCATCCATTTCTGGTGCTCTCTTTGTGCCCACCTGTTTGTGTGGTCACGGTTAAATCATGTCAACATTTTATATTACTATTTATTTTTGTCTTATTATATCTATAAAAAAATATATATAAAATGTTAACGTGGCTTAATCGTGACCACACAAAACAGGAGGGCACCGGAAGTGGAGGACAGACAATCCTTGTCCTCTAAAAGAACTACGTATACATGCCACATGCCAAATTCCTTGTGCCACATGCCAGCCACATATACATAATTACCGAAAATCAGTTACCACTAACCAACCGTCTTCTTGTGGTAGCCAAAAATTGGTTCAGCTAAAATTATTGGCTGGTTCAATCGGTAAATGGCACAACTGGTGGTTTCCACTTCTTCCTCGCTATCTTCTAGTTCCAAGGGCTCAATTTGATTTTCAGATTTGGGTGCTTGTTCGGTTGCATTGTGTGGTTCATTTTGGGTTAATTCATGTTGTGCACTAGCGATTGATTGGCTAGACTCCATCATCCTAAACATAAGCAACGCATATACATTCAAAATCATATATATGTATGTGTATATATAGTATCAGTAATCATCATGCTATCAATTTTGTTAACAATATTTTCTATATTTATTATGGCATGAATCATATACATATACTTATATTTTTTAAACCCTAAAACTAAGTAGTCATTTATTTTCTAAACCCTAAAACTGAGGAGTCAAGCATGTAAAAAATACCCAAAATATCCAAATAAAAAATATATATATATATTGGTAGGTATGGCATACCGCCAGTATACAAAATCAATTACCAAAGCCATGCCATTAATTTTCGGTTCGATAAAATGCCAACCGATTATGAAAAAATGCCAAAACTATATCATACCATTATGAGATGACCGGTATGGTTCAGTTGATAAATCGGTTTATGCAAAATTTCCCACCCCTAGTCAGAACGTGCAGATTCAATTATTTTCGGACAAGGATTGTCTGCCCTCCACTTCCGGTGCCCTCCCCGTGCCCTCCTATTTTGTGTGGTTACAGTTAAGCCACGTCAACATTTTATATTGTTTTTTTTATAGATATAATAAGAAAAAAATGAATAGTAATATAAAATGTTGACGTGACTTAACCGTGACCACACAAACAGGAGGGCACGAGGAGGGCACTAGAAGTGGAGGGTAGACAATCCTTGTCCATTATTTTCTTAGAAAAGCGGGGTTTGAACATGTTAGCCATTATAATATTCATTAGTTGGAATTTTGAATGATTTTACTTTGATAAAAGGTATTTTTGTAACTTAAATTTTAAAGAAAAAAATAACTAATGATGTCATATCTTACATGTATTAATTTTTGTCCTTCCTTAAAATGTTTAAAAGATGTTGTCTCATCAATATAAAATTAAGTATTAAAAATATACTCTATATATAAATTTTTCATATTTAAAGTCATTTTCACGATAATAAATTTAACAAAGAATTTTTTTGGTACCATCATCACACATAGGGGTTACTAATTAATTTATTCATGTAATTACATGTGTATTTTTTATTGATTTATGTGTATCTGTTTATTAATATAAAACTCTAAGTTCATGAAGTAACAGTAAGCACTCACGTGAATCCAACATAAAACCTTTCGCAGCCAAATGAAAACATGGAACCAGACCAAAATCTAGAGGATAACCACATCCTAAATCCAAAAAGAGTTTGCGAGGGTAGATGGTGTAAATATCGAAAGTGAGAGTATTAGATTTAAAGGTTATTTATCTTTTATATCATTTATGTTTGAGGTGGTTTTCAAAATGGTTCATAAGGGTTTAATTATTTTTTTTCATATTGCGCTCACCAGAGATTTAATTAAGATTGTATCAATTTACACCTTTTGTTTATTTTAGTTAATATGGTGCAAATGTGGTTTATATGTGAACTTAATTACAAGTTCTATACTCACCAATCACCATGTCATCAATTTAATGAATATTCAAATGTTTCATTAGACAAAAGGCATAAATTATTACAATTTCAAAACTTCAAGATGTAACATGAGAAAATTAAAATCTCATGACACAGTTTTAAAGCTAGAGGTTGTAAAATATAATTAACCCTAAATTTAAATTTCAGTCAACAATTGGTGGTTGTACACAATAATTTCCACACAATGTATAGTGTTAATTTTTGTTCCTTTTGTTAAATAAGGACAGGAGAATATGTGTGGCGAAATAAGGACAATAATTGTGCAAATATTGAAATATATAAATAACAACAAGGACAATTAATAATGATGTTGGAAAAAAATGGGTGAACGTAACAGATACGGTGGTTGTTAAAAATGATGGGGGACATTATGATAGGTGTTTACCATTGAAGTCGCTTTTGAAAGTGAAATTTGCAGTGTTTAGGGGGTTTCAAGTCCAATATTAATATATAAGCAAAAAAAATAATAGTAAAACATAGACTATGAGCAGAAGAAGAGCAGGGAACCCCGCAGGCTTAATACTACAAAATACTAATATTGGTCCTTATAAGCCCTTCACATTTTATTTGATTTTTCTGCGTATTTTTTATCTTGGTTTGGAAGGCAATTATATGTTGACCTGATTGTTAGGCTTAAGAAGAAGGTAACTTATGATCAAATCAAGGCTCGTTTGGAAATACTTTAAAATAATTGAAAACATTATTGGCGAAAATGTTTTTGGAACCAATTCTTAGTAAAAACGCAAGTAAGTCGTGCACTTGAAGTGTTTCCTAGAAGAATAAACCAATATCATTCATTTCAAAGGAACGTGCTAAACAAAGAAGGAAAATTTAAATAGATGTGAATTTCTTCACTGATTAAGAATAACCACCTATCTTGGGCAGGAAAAACGAGAGTGAAATCAGTGTTTCGGTGCTGTGAAACGTGTTCTTTTTTAGCTTTATGAAGATGAGAAACTGGCTAAACTTTATATGTTCCGGAACTTCGTTTTCAATTGACATGTTATCCTTTATATGTTTTTATTGAGGAACAAATGCAATGACTTGTGAGTCTGAATATGGAGGAGCTTAAGCATTGACATCGACGTTGACGATGTGGAGGACAGAAGCTAAGCATACACTTCTAAAGATAAATAATGAGTATCTCAGGAAGTGTGGTGGAATCATAGGTCAACAACTACTGCTTTTTTTTTTTTTTTTTTTTGGTTTGTACATATTTACTATTGTTAGACTGTTAGTAAACAACTAGTTCTACCATTGTAAAATGTCTTAAATAATTGGCAATATATAATATTTTAATTTTGAGGTAAAGGATGAATTTGTTTTGTTTTATACATTTTGTAAAAGAAAATGAAAAAAAAGATTACTAATTTTAGGAACCGGCAAATTTTGCTCCCTGCGAGGAAAGTTTTCTCGTATCCTTTAGCGAGAAATTTTTAGATTTTACACCTTTTGGAGGCATCCTAGTAGTGAGGAAAGGACCTTTCAGTGACGATCAAACTGATTTTCAGCGACGAAATAACCGTCGCAATAACTTTAAGAGTGAGGAAAATAATTCTCGCCGTAGACTATTCCCTGAGAGGGCTACTACAAGGACCTGGCGAGGAATATTTTTTCTCGCCAAAAACATTTCATGAGGAAAATATCCTCGCTAAACAACTTTTCGTTGTAGTATATATTGATGCATTATGACTACGTAATTTGGCATGTTATATTATTGGATTAACATGAGGAATATATATTCAAATACGATGGGGCTTGATTTTGTCAATAATATGACAGCTAACTTGATAGATTATTTGATAAAGTAATATATTTAACTTACTAGTGTTAGCCCACTAATTATTAATAGAGAAAAATGAAAGAATTACTTGTGCAGATTTAGAGAGAGAGAGAGACTAGAGAGAATACTGATTCATTGAATTTCTTTAGAGAGAGAAGAAGCTAATTACAAATGCCTTACACAGTTTGTTTATGTAGAGAAACTAACTATTACAAAAGTACAATACTACCCTTCTCATATTCTCATCCTTTCTAACAACCCCAATCCTACTTAACAAACTCACAACTGCATAACCAACTATTATGATTATTACTCCCCCCTCAAACTAAGCATGGAGCAATCTAGCTTAGTTTGCTGCACAATTGGTGACAATCCCGAACCAAGATATCTGCAATGATTCAAGAAAACAGGACTATGTAATCCCTTGGTGAACACATCAGCAACCTGATCATCTATTGGAATATAATGAACACTGATGTCAACTTTTGTACTTTTTCTTAACAAAATGGTAATATGTATCAAGGTGTTTAATCTTAGAATGAAACATCGGATTAGAACTTAATGCAAGTGCAAACAAGTTAGCACAATGAAGGGAAGGAGGACGAGGAAGAAACTGATGAATATCTTTGAACACAGATCGAATCCAAGACACATCAGATGCACATTGCGCCAAAGCTTTGTATTCAGCTTCAGTAGAACTTCTGGAGACTGTAGATTGCTTCTTCGATTGCCATGAAACAGGATTAGATCCAATATAGACCACAAAACCAGAAATTGATCTTCTAGTGTTAATATCTATAGCCCAATCAGAGTCTGAATAGGCAGTGATTTGAAAATTTGAACTTTTTGTATAGTGTAAACCATAGTTGAGAGTTCCCTAATATACTGGGGTATTCTTTTTACCAAATGAAAATGTGCATCAGTTGGTTGTGTCATAAATTGACAAACCATATTCACTGAATAGGCAAGATCAGGTCTTATGAATGTTAAATACTAAAGAGCACCAATAATACTTCGATATTAACTTGGATCAAATAACAATGTACCTTCACTAGCAAGAATCTGTGTGTGTGGCTTGGAAGGAGTAGATGTGGGCTTACAAGACTCCATGCCTGCCTTTTTTAACAAGTATGTTGCATACTTGGATTGGTTAATGAATAGAGAACCATCATCATTGTAATGGATATGTAAAACCAAGAAATAGCTCAGTCGTCCCATATCTTTAAGGTCAAACACCTATGCCAAGTTTTTTATTATGCCTTGTACCTTTGTTGGATTTGAACCAGTAAGGATGATATCATCCACATACAACAACAAAAAAATAATATCTTCAGTATCAGACTTGACAAACATACTTGTATTTGAAAGTGATGGTGTAAAACCAAGTGCTAGAAGATAGCTTGTAAACTTGGAATTCCAAGCCCTGGGAGCCTGTTTTAAACCATAGAGAGATTTCACTAATTTGAAAACATGAGTTGGATTCTCATCATCAACAAATCCTTAAGGTTGCTGCATATATACTTCCTCTTCTAACTCACCATGTAAAAATGCATTTTTGACATCCAATTATCGCAAGGACCAACCAAATTGAGCAACAAGTGCAAGTATAATCCTGACTGTAGTATGTCTAACAACATGACTAAAAGTTTCAGAGTAATCATAATCCTGATTGTAGTATGTCTAACAACATGACTAAAAGTTTCAGAGTAATCAAGACCATGTTCTTGTGTAAATCCCTATGCAACCAATCTGGCTTTGAATCTGGAAATAGACCCATCTGGATTCTTCTTAATCTTATAAACCCACTTACTACCAATTACAATTTTATTTGATGGAGGTGGAACTAAAATCCAAGTACCCTGAGCTTTGAGGGCATCAAATTCCTCCTACATTGCATTCTACCATTCTTTCTTACTTACAGCACCTTTGAAAGTCTTTGGTACTTCATGATCAGAAACATTAGCAAGGAATGAAAAACCAGCTTGATATGGATGTAAACATTGACTATCAGAATACAATCCATTAGTTGTAAGGAAGACAACTCAGGTAGTAATGCCAGATAGTTAGTATAACTCTTCCTTGTGATTGCACCTGTTTGTAACTGAGTTTGCATCCCATGAGATTGTATAGAAACATTATCTGATGCACTAGATGAAGGAGAAGTATCAAAAGGTAGAACTACCTGTAATTGTGCAAGATTGAGGACATGGAGCAAAAGAGTCGTATCATTGTGAGAGGAAAGAGTAAAGCCTGTTGTTGATGCTGATTCATTGTCCTGAGAATCTGATACTAATGCAATATCATTGTCTGAGATAAATGGAGAATGGTGTCTACTTATATTGACCTCAGCTGAAATAGAAACTTGTGGATTTGGAAATGAGGATGCAGGTAACTGAGACTCATGAATTGGACCATTGACAGGCTTTTAGTGATATAAAGAAACTTGTATAATCATTGGTGTACATCTCTGTGAATCATGACTTTGTACCCCAATTGTTTTAAGTACCTTAGGTAATTTACCAGGAAAACATGATTCATCATGTTTGTACCATACTTGACCAATCCCGAAACTACCGAGCACCGGCCAACGCTATACTGTCAAGGACCCAGAAGAGTTCCTCTCCGACCAGGAGGCCAATCACTACTCGACACGTGTCAAGATTAGAAGCCAATCAGAGCGCAGCACGTGTCGACATCAAGAACCAATCATAACATGACACATGTCAATGTGACAAAGCTACAAGTTTTTCTATAAATAGGGGTCATTCCCCCACAATATTGCCTAATGCCATTTTGTGTTAAATCATTCACAAGAACTCACTAAATTGAGAGCTTGATCCTTTGTACTTGTGTAAGCCCTACACTACTAATAAGAACTCCTCTACTCCGTGGACGTAGCCAATCTGGGTGAACCACGTACATCCTGTGTTTGCTTCTCTGTCTCTATTCATTTACGTACTTATCCTCACTAGTGACCGAAGCAACCAAGCGAAGGTCACAAAACCTGACACTTTCTGTTGTACCAAAGTCTTCGTTGATTTTGTGCATCAACATTTGGCGCCGTCTGTGGGAAACGACACTTATTCCTACTCTCTTCAGCTGTGTCAAGCTGGTTTCTATCATTCATACACTTTCTTTTGATCAGACATCCCTCTCCAGCATGGGAAGCGAAGGAAGCCACAGCACACAGAATGACACCCCCCTTGCACATAGTGCGAAACAACGAAAGAAGGAAGGAAAACGAGTTCTTCTTCAAGCTAAAGTCGATGAGTTGGAAGCTCAGAACAACAAGATAGCAATGAGGAATGAGGTCCTCCAGGAGCAATATGAGAAGCTCTTCGAGACACTTCACGAAGCTAGGCAAGCTCAGACACGCGAGCTTGTTGCCCCCGTGGAAGTCAACCATCAACTGGGTGCCCTCCAACATGGAGGGTCACATGCATTCGACATAGATATCCCTGATAGGGAACAAATTACCCCTCGATTTGATAATCAACATGAGGCTTCTCTTAACCCAGTTGCTTCGACCCGAACCATGAGAAGCGGAGGGAGACACCTCTTTGCTGAAGGGGCAGAAGGATCGAAAGCCGTCTTTCGCGATTGTCGGGATTTCCTGAAGCAACGTCGAGAGAATTCCATCCATATAAGCTCAAAGATCAATGACCCAAGGATTTCTGAGAGACTCGGTCCCCTGCCACGGCCCGAGCCGGCCACCAACTTGGGGAAGGTGCAACAAGTCCTAGAGAGACATGAGGGTACAGGGGACTCAGAGGTGTTCCGACAGACATACCCTGGAAGCCAGTACAGCGAGTCCAGGGAAAAATCACATGCCCTTGATCAAACCTTCCTAATTCCAAGATGAGATGGAGATTTACGAAAGAAAGCTCCAGTGGCACATAACTCCGCTCAGGACCCCCTTGTCCTACAACTTCTTGAGGAAGTAAACAAGTTGAAGGCTGAACGTCAGGCTGAAATACCTGACTGGAACCAACCCAGGCCTGGCCCTCTTACAAGGAGGATCCTCAACACCCCCCTTCAAGCAAAGACAAAGCAGAAGCTTGGCTTGCAACTTTATACTGGAAAAGAGGACCCGATTGAGCACCTTAACCTCTTTGAGTCCACCATGGCATACCGGATGCACACCGACGAAGAGCGATGTCTTCTCTTCCCCTCCACCCTCTCTGGCGGAACTCTAAATTGGTATTGTCGTCTTACACCTGAGACGGTAGACTCATTTGAGGAATTGAGGAAACTATTTGTTTCCCAACACATTTTCCAAACCGATCGCTTGCACTCTGCAGAGAACCTGCACACTGAACACTAAGAGCCAGAGAGTCCTTAACAGCCAACTCATCAGACCGTTTGGAAAGTAGTCTGTTATCTTTGGGAGTGAGAAGGTTCCTGGCCACCACTGCAGCGGTCATATCATTCTTCATCACAGAATCCCCAACGGTAAGAGGACCAGTAGGGGATATGAAGGATGGGCGCCATATGTTGTCTGGAGAAGGCGTGGCTGTCTCTTCTCCAAGGTTCAGGTCAAAACGACGGTCGGAGGGTCCAGACATTTTCAAATGTGTTGAAGAAGGAAGAGGTCAGACAAATCAAGATCTTAGAAGTGCAAGAAATGAGCTTCTACTGGTAGAGATTCAGGTGTGCTGTGGAACTTAATGCCAGCCTCTATAAAAATCTGCACTCGACGGAGCTTCAGAAATCGAAGAGGCGTTTGCTTTCTCAAAAGCTGGGCTGCTCAGAGACCACGAGGGCCGATCTCAGAAATCGAAGAGGCGTTTGCTTTCTCAAAAGCTGGGCTGCTCAGAGACCACGAGGGCCGATCTCAGAAATCGAAGAGGCGTTTGCTTTCTCAAAAGCTGGGCTGCTCAGAGACCACGAGGGCCGATCTCAGAAATCGAAGAAGCACCTGCTTTTTCAGCCTCGTCAGCACCTGTCACATGCACAATCAGCTTTGCGAAAATTACGGGCAATCTGTCGAAGATTTCTGGTGAAGTAAAAAGCACGTGAATCTTACTGTTCAATCACCGCTCTCCATATGCACCATCAACTCCTCGGGTACCACATATAACTTTGTCAAAGATCTCTGACAAAGTTTAGGCACGAGAATTTCGAAGTTCCAGCTACCCTACTATTACCCATAAGGGTAAAGGAACAGCACCACTGCTTGACAACTGGAAAGTCCCTATGTGTGTCGACCTCCGTGTTTTGCGGCAAGACAGGTTGGCAAGAACGTCCAACCTTTACTCACATTCGAGAAAAGACTCCCAACATAATTACTTTCTCAAAAACCGGAGTAGCACCGCTTTCCGAATCTCGAGAGTCAGATCCTCGACGGGATTGCTTGTTCGAAAACCGAAGAGGCACAACTCTCAGAACTTCGAGAGCCAGATTTCCTTAGATAAAGCTTGTCTGTAATCTTCACACGTAATATCAGCTTTCCAGATACCACATACCACTTTTTCAAAGTGCTCTGACAAAATTAAAACACGTGAAGCTGGCAAGAAGGGTAAAGGAATAGCATTACTACTTGTTATTGGGAAATCCCTATATACATTGACCTCCCTCCTCAACGGACAGGCAAACCTGCAAAAATGCTCAACCCTTTCTCGCATTCGAAAAGGCACCCTCAACATAACCTCTCGAAATACTCAGCTTTATTTCCCCCCGATAATACCTCAGCAAATAAGCCACACCAAGAACAAGAGTATCTCATATCATCAGGGTCGAAAGCAAGAGTATCCCATATCATGCTTTCTCCCTATCTTTGTCTTTGTCCTTGTCCACACCTGCAGGACAAGGAGAAAGAGAGCAGTCAGTCGGAACCTGAAATCAAACCTCCAATTTGGAACTGACTGCCTGGAGCCTTTGCCTGGTTGCTTACTTAGCATTGCTCTCGAGTACTCATCCTCAACTGCTGTCAAGGTCACGAATTCCACCGGCAAATACCTCATGACAGTTGATCAGATATTGGCTCTTTACACTGAAGCTGCCAAGCGTGGATGAGTCACTATGAAGGAATGTTCTGAAGGACCATTTAAATGCAAAGGTTGCACACCACTTCTGCCATGCAAAAGATTGAAGCAGAAGGTTCAACGGTGAGCTGAAACAGATCACTACAGCACGACACCTTTCCATACCACATTCATTATTCCGTCAACAGCAAAAGTATCCCATATCATCAAGGTCGAACGTACTCTAGATTTGATGGACTTGTTTTGACCCTCAAATTTTTGAGTCGGCCTTATACTCTGAAGGGCACCAGAAAACCCTCCAGCACAGTTCAAGAATAAGCCTGTGGAAAGTTACTTCTTCAAAAGCAAAAGTATCTCATATCATCTCTTATCCATTTGCTTCTCCTTATCCTGGTAGTTGAATGAGAGACAAGGAGAAGGAGAACAATCAACCGGAAGCCGAAGTCAAACCTCTGATCCTGGGTTGCTTACTTGGAAGTTTGACTGCTTACCTTGTCTGTCACCTCTTTCGGCAGATCTCTTAGCTCGGCGACTTGGGGGACTCCTACTATAGGGTTTGTATCACACTTGACTAAGCCCGAAACTACAACTAAGCTTCAAGTGAAATTGATACATTACCTTGTGCGTCAACATCAGCTAAATACACCATTCCCGGATGGAGGAAAGGTACTTCCAGAGAAGGGCAAATGAAGATCAGACCACACTTCGGTACTTAGAAGTTTCGTGATTACTCAAGGGATTGGATCTTGCAAGTCCCCAACCGAGGAGTTTCCCTCACTCGGGAACTTAGGGGAGCACTGTTTGTACCATACTTGACCAATCCCGAAACTACCGAGCACCGGCCAACGCTATACTGTCAAGGACCCAGAAGAGTTCCCCTCCGACCAGGAGGCCAATCACTACTCGACACGTGTCAAGATTAGAAGCCAATCAGAGCGCAGCACGTGTCGACATCAAGAACCAATCATAACATGACACATGTCAATGTGACAAAGCTACAAGTTTTTCTATAAATAGGGGTCATTCCCCCACAATATTGCCTAATGCCATTTTGTGTTAAATCATTCACAAGAACTCACTAAATTGAGAGCTTGATCCTTTGTACTTGTGTAAGCCCTTCACTACTAATAAGAACTCCTCTACTCCGTGGACGTAGCCAATCTGGGTGAACCACGTACATCCTGTGTTTGCTTCTCTGTCTCTATTCATTTACGTACTTATCCTCACTAGTGACCGAAGCAACCAAGCGAAGGTCACAAAACCTGACACTTTCTGTTGTACCAAAGTCTTCGTTGATTTTGTGCATCAACACATCAAATACTACATGTCGAGATATAATACATTTCTGAGTTTGCATATTAAAACAGATAACTCCTTTATACCCCATGGAATAGCCCAAAAATACACACGTAGCAAATCTGGTTTGCAATTTATTGGCAGGATATGGTCTTAACCAAGGAAACACAGCTGAGCCAAAAATTTTGAATGAATGTATATCAGGTATTTTCTTATATAACATTTGATACGAAGAAGACATTGAAAGAGTCTTACATGGCATTCTGTTAATCAAGAATAAAGAGTGTGCACATGCAAAGTACCAAAAATCAGAAGTTAAACCAGCAACATTAAGAAGTGTTATTGCAGTTTCAACTATATGTCGATGTTTCCTTTCTGCCACTCCATTCTGTTGTGGAGTGTATGGACAAGAAATGAATTGAATAATACCCTTGCTAGCTAGAAAAGCAATAAAACTTTTACTAACATACTCTCATCCACCATCTGTCTGCAAACATTTAATGTGCACCCCAAACTGAGTAAGTACAAAATTATAAAACCTTACAAAGATTGTAAACACTTCTGATTTATTACTCATTGGAAAAATCCACACATATCTGGTGTATTCATCAATTAGAGTTGCATAGTACATATAACCTTCTAAGGACTTCACAGGAGAAGAACCCCAAATATCTGAATGCACTTTTTCAAATGGATAGGTACAAGTGTCTAATCTAATTGGAAATAGAGTTCTAGACATTTTCCCCTGAATACAAGGAACACAAACACTAGACTTATTATATCTAGCAGCCACAATATTCAACTTCTGTAACATACAATTCATGATTTCATGAGTGGGATGACCCAACCTCTGATACCAAGTATCACATTTGATAGCTTTACCCACATAAGCAACTGGACTACTTGTAATAAATTGTACTCATCTCTTCCTTTACACAACCAGAATCTGGAAGTATTCTTTAGGCTTACTCTTTCCTTGATACACTATTTCCCTTGTCCTCTTGTCCTGCACAAAGAATTCAGATTCATCACATATAAACCAACTTTTATTGTCCGCATAGAGTTGTTTCACAGATAATAGGCTTCTAGCAATATGTGGAACATGTAATACTTTGTTAAGAATAAGAGAGTGATTGTTAGTTTGTAAAGTAGTTGACCCAATGTTTTGGATTGGTAGATCAGTACCATTTCCAATGGTTATTTTTTCAGAACCCTCAAAAGGTGTGACGTGATTCAAAGAATTGATGTCAGATGTCATATGATGAGATGCACCGGAATCAACAATCCAGGCGTCTTGAGGAATAAACTGTGTGGTTTGTTGAGCATTCATTGCAGATAATGATGGGGGTAGAAGCTGCCTTTGATATGAATAATTGCTTCTTTGATAACAATCAAGAGCTGAATGTGCTCTCTTGCCACAGATTTGGCATTCAACAACAAAGCCTGAATTAGAAGCATTGATGTTCCTATAATAACAATTGGCTGCAGTATGCCCCTTTTTGTTACAGATTTGACATTCTATCACATCATTGGTCCTTGTAGTAGTATTTCCAGACCAAGAATTATTGCCATTCTGCCTTGAGTTACTTGAACCATATCCTCGTCCCTTGAAACTGTTGTTCTTCCTATAATTATTGCCTCTGTATTGACTGCCATGTGATGCTCGAGGTCCAAATTAAGCTCCCACATTAGATTGTGCACCGAGATTATTTTGATCACTAGGATGACCAATAAAACCATATCCATAAGATTCACCAGGATACATAGTAGATGGTGATGGTGAAAAATATGTTGTTGGATACTGTGAATGAGCAGGCTAAACTGGATGCTGGAATGGTGCTAAAGGCAAAGACTGATGTAATGAATTTTCTTGACCCTGAGAAGTGGAACCATATGGCACTGCAGTAATTGTCCCCACAGTACTAGCAGGAATATGATTGTGTGCCTGAGAATTTGAGGATGAAGCTGAACTTGAACTAGCACTTGAACTCGAACCTTGAACATATAAAGTAGATAAGTTTTGAGACAAAACATTAATCTCTCATTCAATCGCCCTTTCTGCCCCTAATAGTTGTGCTCTAAACTCCTTCAAGGTAATAAAGGACTCTCTGGCCAAAATGACTGTATGAATAACCCTATATTCCTTTGGCAAACCAGCAGGACCAGCAATCATTATGTCATTGTCAGATACAGACTCACCTGCAGTAGTGAGTTAATCCCTAATACCTTTTAGCTTCAAGAGATACTTATCAATTGTATCATATCCTTTTTGAATGGTATGTAACTTGGTTTTGAGATGGTTGTCTCTAGACTTAGAAACAAATGCATATCTATCAACCAAATTGACCCATGCCTCATGAGCAGTCCTACAACCAAGAACATACTTCATTGCATCATCAGTTAAAGTGGTAAGAAGCAAATTGAGCAACGCCATATCTGTAGACTCCCAATCCATAAACGACTTAGTAATCTCCTTTGTAACCCCAGCTTCTGTACTAATCACATACTTTGATGGAAACACAGTTGTGCCATCCATCGAAATGACCAAACAATTTATACCTCCTCAAAACAGACTGAAATTGAAACGCCCATTGGGCAAAATTATCATCTCTTAGTTTGATGGTAAGCATACCCAGTATTTCATCGACTTTAAAAGTTGAACTATTCATGACTGTCTTCAAGCAATAGCAACTAATCACCAATTGAGATTATAAACAGAGATTGACACTCTGAGTAGAAAGAATGACACTTTCTTGAACCCACAATTTCTTGACTAAGAAAGAATGACACTTTCTTGAACACACAACTTCTTGATTTAGAAAGAATGACACCTTTTTGAATGCATGAAAGAATGACACTTCCAGCAAAGCAATGCTTACTAATTATCACAGCAAATCAACATATACATATCAACAAAATAACCCAACTCACAAATTATCCCAAATCATTACTCAGCAAACCCCAATATGCTTCAAAGTGAAGAGACTAAGTAATCAGAAACCACCTGAAACGAAAGTAGAAATCAGAAGTATCCCAACAATCTTTCTTCAACTTGAAATCTCCGACACCACCTTTATCAATCGCACACAACGAAACAACGAACAACAATGAACAGCAGCCAAATCGAACCACCAATGAAGTGACGAACAGCGAAGCAAATCAGGATCGGAATCGGTGACTAACCAACCTCGGCTCTGATACCATATCAACAGAGAAAAATGAAAGAATTGCTTGTGCATATTTAGAGAGAGAGACTAGAGAGAATACTAATTCATTGAATTTCTTTAGAGAGAGAAAAAACTGATTACAAATGCCTTACAAGGTTTGTTTATGTAGAGAAATTAACTATTACAAAAGTACAATACTACCCTTCTCATATTCTCATCCTTTCTAACAACCCCAATCCTACTTAACAAACTCACAACTGCATGACCAGCTATTATGATTATTACTAATGAGGGTGGATTGAGGGTGGATGCGGGGTGATAAGTACGAGTAAGCTTGATCCAAGGTTTGAAACTCTCCAATACAGTCGAAAATCGACTAGCAAATGATGTAAGAAACTTGAACTAATTGAGATCAAAGGGCAAATATGTTGCTGACAGACTTACAGTAATAATACCACTAATAATTATTTACTTAGACACAAGTCCAAATAATATAAAATAGAAAGAAAATAATCTAAAGAAGTTAGATTACAGAAAATTTCCTTCTCTGAGCCTTATAACTTAAACTGTGTGCTTAATTAGGAGGATATATAATTGGTCTCAAGTTCTTGGTTTAGGGATAGGATAAATTTTGTAACTATCCAATGAATATTGAGTACACTGAGCATTATCAATTTAGATATCTCGTATGGTATGTCTAACAAGATCTCTAGATTACAACTTGAGATATCATAATTGTCTTATCAATAAATTGTTGATTTTTGATAATACTCGGGTTGAAAAGAATGTGTCTCTAAGTATTGTTGGGATCCGCGGTTGATTCATACAGACATGTGAATACACTCTTAAAAATCCATGCTAAAGGAGAAAAATATTCAACATATGATTCCAGAATCTTTTGCTTGAGTATTGAATGTACTTGAGAAAGAGTTCTAATCACATTAACTCATGTGAATCATGTGAAATTTAGAATTGACATTTGAGGCACGCTTACATGAATTTCGTGCTCTAATAATGTAATAAAAGTAATGACATAAGAACGAAGTTAAATAGATTTTCTACCATTTTACTTAGTTTTGGCAGCTGTGATTAGTGTTTAAAACTTCCACAAAAGTGTCGATATTCATGTTGAAATATCCAAAAAATAAGGATTGATATGGAAAGGGTGAAATGCATTCGCTATATCAATGAGTTATAGGAAAGTCAATGAATATCGATGATATTTTACCAATTCATTATAAAAAAATTACCGAACTCATTGCAAATCTCGAATTTTTAAATTTCTTTTTTGAGAAATTTTTCTCTAGTTTCGGCTAAATTTGAATTAGTTAATATACTCATCCCATTTCATATTTCCATCCAACGTAACTGATATTGATATATCCATAAATTTGTATATCGATTTTCACGTTTATTGATGTTTTAAACAATGATTATGATATATTGCTAGCTAGGTCTCATTCTTAACCTTACATAAACCCTAAGGATTACCGATAATGGTTCATGATAATAGGGATTCGCTGACATATGAAACTGTATTTAACGATGTATATGTAGCAAGTGATAATTTACCACAGTAGTGGAAAATAGTTAATCTCTTACATGACGATGTAAGTTTTCAAACCCGTCGGTGACTAATCTAACATCTAATAAAATTTATTTTTTGACAAAAATAAAGTTATGTATATGTCTAACAAATGACAAATACATTGAACTAGTTAACACGTTAGACTTTATGATAAGATAACATGTCAAAACACATCTAACAACATATCTGCTAGTAAATGACGTAATTACATTCAATTAATCAACATACTAAACTAGCTGATATGGTAATATATCTAGAGTATCCACATACTCATTTTTTTACTTTTCATATATTCTCTTAATTTACGACCGTCGGAATGAATAAATTAAAGAAGATAATGATTACAAATTAATAAGTGTGTGTGGGAGGCTAAAAATAAGTATGTAAAATACACTATTTTATATCAATTAGTTGTTTAGTTTTTTATTGCGGTATACATAATGTGTTAGGATTGGTTTGGTATTGCTGTGCTTTGAAAAAAAACTACTTCTGCTGTGCTATGAGAATAAACTTATTTTTGCTGTTTCACATTTTCAACTTTTTTTCACCAAAAACTGTAAAAATAAGTTGTTTTTAAGTGTTTACCAAACATATTTTTAAACTCAACTTTTTATTATACCTATTTTTTCTAAAAGTACTTTAATATCAAACCGTATTTGAAAACCTTGCGCAACATCAAATTGCTCCTATACTTTAAATATTAAACATTAAATAAAGAAGAGGGAAAGGGGTTAAAGTGTGATATTATTCATGGTGTCTATAATTGTCAACAGGGATGGTTTGTCATGTAGTGGGACAACATGGGGCGTCTGGGATTGGAATTAAAGAGAAAGAAAGAGAGCAAAAAGGATAATTGATATTAGAGAGGGGGAAATGAGATTTTTTTTTCTTCCATTTGTCGGAATCATAGTTTGGTATATCGAGTTTTATAAAATAATTGGTATGTTGAGTTTTATAAAACAATTGAGATTTGATAGAAGGCAAAGAAAGAATTTTTCGTATTTTCGGTACATTGAAATTTATTATTATTTTTTGTTAAATACACCGAAATTTTTCTCTTGACCAAGGGCAATGACTAGGATAAAAATCAAGGATTAAAAAATGAAAAAGATAAAATATGACATATGAGGGTGTAGGGTAGGTATAGGATAGGACAGGTTTGTATTGTATTACTATTTACTTTGTTTATTTTTCAAGAAGAAAAAACACCACACTCTTCCTCTCTCTCTCTTACTTTCTCTTTCTCTCTCTCTCTCTCTCTCTTCAAAACTCTCTTAACGCATATTCACAGATGGGGAGGTGAATCGTGGGTGTTTAATGGTACAAACCTGCTTTTTGAAGAGAAAGAGAACCTGATGCCCTTTTGATGTGTGACTGGGTGGTGCTGTTTTTCTCACTTCTCTCTCTCCATCTAGAGTCTATTAATAGTCTTCAAGACTTCATTTTTCTCTCTCATTTCGCAGACCAAACCAACCCAGGAAAAAAAAAGAGCTTCAATACCAAATAATCCCCATCTAAGCTAGCTGCGATTTCTTTGATCTTGGGTTTGTTTTCTCTTCCTCAAAAACTGCTTCTTTTTTGCATTTTTTTTTTCTCTTTCTTGCTTGCACAAAATGGAAACAAGACTAGAATCTGGTCATGGGATTTAAACTAGATTTTGTTATCTCAGATGTGTTGGGATTTAAACTAGATTTTGTTTTGCTCAAAGATTTGGACTTCTTTCTTTGTAAATCTCTCCTCTCCCTCTACTTGTTGGGTTTTTGTCAGATTAATTTCTTGTCCAAAAAATTCATCTTTTGGGGAGTTCATAAATCATGATCTCATGCTGTTGCAACTTCAAATCTTCCATGATTTTGCTATGAAGAGACTGGATTTGTTGTTAAACTACGGTATATAGGGATTGTTGAGTCTAAAGTCTCAAATTTTGACCAATATTTCCACATAAAATATCACTCCCATGAACTTTTAGACTCCAGAAAAAATTGAATATCTTTACTTGTTGGGTTTTGTTGTTTGCCTATTTTGTTCTTTGCTTGCTCAATTGGGTTCCTTGTTGTTTCGATGTTTTTGAAAAATAATTCAGATGCTTTAATTTCACTCATTCGCTTCACATAAAATAACGTTTCTTGAAGGGTCTGGGATAATAATAATCTCCTGCCTTGTTCATAATCTGGGATCCTTCCTAAAAAACCCATGATCTCATGCTCCTTTTTCCTTCTCTTAATTGCAGGTTGATGTTATGGATGAAGATTCTAATGGGATTGTTTGATTTTTCTTCACTTGCTGCTTTCTGCTAGTGTTTGTGGTGCTGCTCGGAGTGAACAGTAATAGTTCTAGAGAGAGAAAGAAACTTAGAGAGAGAAAGGGTTATTATATATGCTGAAATCTAAGTTCAAGATAAGGTGTGGAGGTAGAGAAGATATTACTAGAGCTTGTGACTGTTGGGAAAACAGCACAAGTAGAAGAGAGAAGAAGAAGCAGCTTTTCATCAGATGTTATCTTTTGAAAAACTTCCACCAGATCCCCCATGTCATCATCCCCAACCTTTGATAATCAACGATGCTAGTACTAGTCATGAGCAGCCTTTAGATCTATCCAATAATCCACCCCTTCCCAAATTCTCCATCAGGTATAATTTCTCTCTCTCTCTCTCTCTCTCTCTCTCTCTCTCTCTAGAAATGAAAATATGAACAGTTGATGATGATCATAACTTGGGTTTTTGTTTTTCTTACATGGGTTTCTAACTGCTTCTCTTTTTCTTGTGTGATCTCAATGTTTATCGCATACCATCATAGGCTTGTTGAGTCAGATCCAGAGAGAAATGCAAATACGTGTGGTGTTGTTGCTTGTGGCTCAGTCCAACATATGGGGGGCCTTAAGTCATGACCACCCCATCTTTGTCTCTATTTTTAGTGTGTATTTTGGGGCTTTTTTTTCCCTGCTTTGGCTAATAAACGAAACTCGTTCACGGCTCTTAATCCCCCCCAAAAACCACACGTTTCTTCTTTTGATTAATTTCCCTAATCCATGCTGTTAATCCACCCAACTCAATGTTAATTGTTGCTTGTGATTTCATGTCACCCTACCTTAATTTCCCATGAGTTTTAATTAGTCTCTCAGACGGCGTTGTTTAGAAGAGAGAGACTTACATGAAACGGAGCGCTCAAGTTTTAATGAATCTCTCAGACCATATCTGCAGACATCATATGGATTATGGATATTACTCTCAACTGTTTCTGTGTGTTTGTGTATTTTCTTTTTCCTTTTTTGCTCCAGTGTCCATTTATTTATTCCCTTTCTTTGATTAGCAATTTTCATACAATAAAGCTTGAGTTCTCTTTGGACTCAGTCTAAAGGTGGCTAAGCTTAGCTGATTGGAATTGACCATTTGTGTGAAGAATCAGATGTAAACGATCTTTTTACGTTGTGCAGAGATTATGTTTTTACTTCCCGGAGCAAGAATATCGGGACCAACTGGCCTTTTTCTCAGAAGAATTTGCAACTTTGCTTGAAACATGGTGTGAAGGATCTGTTGCCACCATTTGACAATCTTGATGAAGTAAGGAACCAACCCATTAAGAGATGCATGGTTGAAAGCGAAAGGAAAGCCACTCTTGATGTTTCAAAATCTTCCGGGCAAGATGATCATGCAGTATCAAAGTCTTCATATACCAAGCTGAAGGAAAAGCTAACAGAAGCTTGCACAGACACTACAACAACCACTTCATGCAGGTCTGAAGGAGAAAATGATTTTCCATCCACACTTACGAGTATTTCTCAATCTGAAATAGAAGAGTCAGTTCCTACGAACAGGCCGTCAAGGTTGCTGTTAGAAACTGATACTTCCTTGGAAGCTGCATCAGTTGAAGCAGTTGAAGCAGCAGGTCCTCCTGTAGTTGTTGTCAACAAAACAGGAAGCACGACTCGACCCTCGGGTAAGAAGTGCAGATTGGTGGTGAAATTCAGCAGCCACTCAGAGAGAAGCTCAACCGAAGATATTGCTTCGAATATTACTACCATTTCAGAAACAATGACTTCAAAAATTTGCCCTGTTTGCAAAACCTTCTCATCGTCCTCTAATACCACCTTGAATGCTCACATTGATCAGTGCCTTTCCGGGGAGGCAACTCCCAAGTGGACTGTGGATTCAAAACCGATTACAAGGTACAGAATTAAGCCGAGGAAGACCAAATTGATGGTGGATATATATACCACTGCCCAGCATTGCACATTAGAAGATCTCGATAGAAGAAATGGTTCGAGCTGGGCCACGAGCGTTTCAAGCTTGCCTACTCAGGATAAGGAAAAGTCTGAGATGCCGGTTGAAGAGAAAAGGAAAAGAGTATCTTCAGTCCATCCCGATGATATTGATGTCGGTCCAGTCTATGTAGACGCCAATGGCACGAAAGTTAGGATTTTATCGAAGTTTGATGATGCACCATCGCCATCAGTGCCCAAAGCAGTAGAGCATCTTCGACCAAGAAAACCTTTGAAACCTGGTAAAGGAAGCAAATTCGTTTCAGCAAAAAAGCAAAAGCGCCATGCATCTAAACATCACAAGTACCTTAAGCTTGCTCCTCAAAGCAAAGATTTTCTCTCTCCCAAGGCTCATTCTTCTCAGGTACGCCGCTCTTGCTTTCTGTTGCTTTCTGTAGTTACTTTCGGCGTAAGTCTCACCACCTTATTGACAGCATGCGCTTCGATGTAATAAAAGGAAAACGGATAAAGAAAAAAAAACATTGCTATATTTTTTAATGACAATTATATGTATATGCTCTCAATATGCTTGAATCCCAATGCGATTCCTTGGACTTTGTTGGTTGTAGCATTGCTTTTTCCATTGAATTAAAAGGTTTTCTTTGTTGCAAATGTGGTGGTTTTTCAAAATTAACATGCGGCGAAATTGTGTTAAGCAGATTCATGGGGGTCAAGAAACCTGTGGAGCGAAAGAAAATTCCGTGGAAGGACAGCAAATGGAAAAGCAGCTCAATTCCTGTAATCCCGGAGCTTTAAGAGGATGGGCTTCTTCCAAACGCACTGGCGTTGTAAAGAAGTTGAACAAGAAGCATGTGTCTCAGAACGTTTTGGTTGAGAGTGATCAAACATGTTTAGATAACTGTCGTGTGGAGGGAATCCGTGGTGGAAAGGTAATGAATTTGTCGGGAAATCCAATTTCTTCTCCTGAAAATAGTGGGAGCACAGAGAATGCATGTGATGAAGCTCAAGCTAGTGAGAAAAGCGACTGCTTTCTGTGGAGAACGAGAGCAGGAAGCCCCTTTCCTGGTGAGCAAGGCCAGCATCAGTTTAGCCAGGACAGAACTTTTTCACCCAATAGTTGCATGCTAAACCGTACTTACTCTGACGTGAACTTTGCACCTGTGTTGAGCAACAATACAATTGGTTCCGCTGCTGATCTCACCAAAAATTTTGATAGTCCCCATCGTGCTAGCAAAAAACTATCTAAGAGCCGTGATCCCCCCAGATCAAATTCTAGGAAATTCCTCCCACCAAAGAAAAATGTGTCGGCTATTGGCAGTCAGGTATCTTTGACTGAATCCAGTCGCAGTGTTGCTAAGAATTGCTCAGCTGCTAAGAATCAAGGGCAAAGGGAAGAAGCAGATAAAGAGGTTGCTGCCTGGGATCCTGAGGCTGATCAACAGCATGATTTCATGCATAATTTTGCTGGAAAGCGGTTTAGAAAGGATAGTAGCGATGAAGTATTGCTATCCAGAAGCACTGTGTTGCAAAGGAGAAAAGGTAGAGGTTCCTTAAGTAGCTCTAGAAGGAATGAACCCATGGCCTTGGAAAGTTCTCAATTTGCACCCGAGTTTTATGGAAATGACGAGAGGGAAAAGATGGATACTTCTGGTACTGTTCGTGATGAATATCTGGAAAAAGTTGATGGCCTGGGAGTTGCTGAGAGAGAGGATCAAATCCATGATCGTGACATGATTACTGAAAAGCCTTCCCTAATTGGTTTCTGTGAAACCAAAGCAGTAACGAGTCCAACTGATCCAAGCATTAGTAATGATGAGCAAGAGATGTTTTATGGTGATGAACTGCAAGATGGCACACTTGGGCAGAATGTTCATAGCACGGAGGAAATGGATGCTCAAGATGGCCAGGGAAGCTATTTTCCTGAGGTTGATCCAATACTTATACCAGGGCCACCAGGATCGTTTTTGCCAAGTCCTAGGGATATGGGGTCAGATGATTTTCAAGGGAATTCGTCACTAACCACGAGCCGAGTTCAATCATCTCAAGATCAACTCGATTTCATTGATGGGGATTCATCAGATTCACCTGTTTCTACAACATCAACCATCTCTAATTCCAGAGGGACAAAATTTGATCCGAAGTATTCTGAACCCTTATCATCCATAGGACCTCAATCCGCTCAAGACAAGATTGGGCCGGGCCTATCGCGTGCAGTTAGTGGCACTTCTGAAGAAATTAATGCCACTGTAGCTCAACGGATAATTAGTACAGCAGCTGACGGACTTTCTTTTGATAGAGAAAACCATAAGGTCAACAAGATATCTCTCGAGAGGGGACCTATCAGCTTCAAAAGTAACGATCAGCCTTGCTGTTGTCAACGGAAGGATAGAACTTCTCAGGGTGTGGCTTTAAATTATCAAGAATCATCACTATTAATGCGGCGAGCAATGGCAGTGCCTGCCATGGGAATGCAAATGGGTGGCAATCCAAACACAAGAACAAACACTTTGGAGTCGGGGTCTGACATGACAGGTTCGTTCTTTCTGAGTGGTTGTACAACATCGAGATCTGAACAGGTAGTTTTTCCTGTCACCAAGTCATCTTCCGGTCACCATCCTTCGAAGTGTTCTCCAGATGGCAAAGGGAAGTTGTCCGGTCACGGTGATTGCGATTCTGTTAGTCCATCCGCTTCTAATTCGATACTCAGGCTAATGGGAAAGAATTTGATGGTGGCCAACAAAGATGAAGATGCATCAGCTCCACCGGTGCAGGCTCAACCACATGCGCAAACTAACCAACTAACTTCACAGTTTCCAACATTCTCAGGAATTGTTCCTGGCAATCTACAGAATCAGTTTTACCAATCCTTTCAACATAATTTCCCTCATGGTTCCGTAATCTTAGGTCAAGATCCACATAACAAGGTGGGGGAATGTTTTAGAAGCTATAGCAATCCGAGGACACCACAAGTGGTTGCACGAGGACCTGGAAGCTTGTTTCCAAAACATCGTACAGATGGCAGTTTTGTGTCATCCATGGAGCCTCATGAGCATAAAGGCGATTGTAATTTTCCAATGCCACAGAACATGTCTATAAGCAAACCCATTGGAGGAGCACCTGCGTTTCATATGGAGAGAATTATGAACCCTCCTGACCGCCAACGCAAAAATGTACATTCTGCTTTCAGTGCCGGTAAAGAAATTATCATCATTGATGATATTCCGGAAAGTGAAGCTGATTTGGCCTGCAATGCTGCAAAGTACTCAGAAGGGTTGACGGAAAGCCAAGTAGTTTGTTCCAGCATTCCAGTACAAGCGGCTCCCAGTTATAACTCAAAGCATGTGAAGAATCCTTTCTCTCGTTACGAGTCACAGGAACCTTCTTTACGTTGCGGATCACCAGTTTTGTACAACACCACCTTGCATGCAGTTCCCTCCAGGCTAGCCACTAATAGTAGTCCTGTTAAATGGAGCTGTACTACTTCAGAAGGCTCGGGTGTGCTGCAGCGGGCCCCTTTTCTTGCAGCACCATCTCCAAGAGGACATCTGAGATCTACACTGTACTCTCCGAGCTTGTCATAGCAAAACATGTCACGTTTGAATGTTGAGCACAAGGTTTTGCATTAATGAAACTTGTACTGATCGTAGCTCGTAGATCACTGATTTCCGGAAACTTAAAGTCTATGGCAAAGAAATGGCGAAAAGTTGACCAAAGATGGAGCCTCCACATGCTTATGCTGTTTACCAAATGTTGATTCGAAATGATGCAATTTTTTTTCAGGTTTCTGCTTAGGCATGCTTTAAGCTACCCAGAGAATAGACAGTGTTTTACAGTTGACATAAAATCTTGGCTCGGAAGTGAATATTCTCAAGCATCGGTATAAGTCAAGTGTTTATGTATTTTCTGTCCCTTTTTCTTCTTTCTTATAGAATTTTGTTAGAGGTACTTGTTCCTTGTGCGTTTGGCCTCTCCTTGATCAAATGTGAATTACAGCACCATGTTCTAGTCTTGAAAATCGATTTTTTTTTTCCGGTTGATCGCGAATCCCGAATCCCGATTCATCTGCAGTTCCGTTAATTAGTACTCATTCGACTACTTCAAAGATAGATCAAATTCAATTGCTTGGAGGGCAAGAGCTTCTTTATAGTCTACGTTGATTCATCATTATTTTTAAGAAAATTTATATAAACATATAGCTAAGTTATATATAAAACTGGAATTGAATATATCTCTCGTTTTTTCTGGTCTGGAAGTAAAAATGTTGATGCTTATTAAAAGTCCTGGTAATGTCAATTGATCTTGCCATGAACAGAAGCTTCGGAATGCATGGTTGCAAATGAAATGGTAGTCGAGATAAAATTTGCATACACCAAATTACCTTTGATCACAGAATAACTATGCAATCAACTGTTCAAAATTTCACAATGAAAAATCAACATGCAGAAACGTAATGCAGTCAAAATTGATCATCCTTCTTACACACATATGACATAAATACATACATATATAGATACATACATATATATATATATATATATATATTTATATATATATGTTCTTCTCCTTCATCTTTGATTAATTTAATATTGTATGTGTTTCTTTTACCGATAAAAGAGATGCTCCACCATTGGATTCGGCCGAAACAACGTATGTTCTACCTAGCCAGATTACATATTTATATGTATTTGTAGGGGGGTCTGAAGAGTACACGAGTTGAATGCACACGCAACAGTGACGAATGAGACCCCATTCAATAGAATTAGGGTAATTCTATGCGGGTTTTCAGTCACTACTTATTCTTCGTTTGTTGCTTTCTCTTAGCTTCATTTTCCATGGTACTTAACAAATATATATATATATATTATTTATAAATATGTATATATATGGTACTATATATTGACTTTGCTTGTTCATGAATTCATGAGCATGCATGGACGTTTACCACGAAATGTAGCCGTTGGAGAGAGAGAGAGAGGTGCATTGCATGGTCAATTTAAGCTACATATAAACGACAAGATGAAACACAAAAAAATGGCCGTTGGATTCGCATTATATCTTAAATGCTTAATAATGCAGTCCGCGGTGGTACTTCGCTTTATAAGGTGCTCAAGTAAATTGATGACAAGGGCAACTTACAAGAGTATATTGTTGTTGTGATATTTTATGTTAATAATATAAACAATGTTATGCAGAAATAAACTTACACATATAAATACATTATTAATGTGAAATATCACAATTGTCGTGTACTCGTGTTATGTAAAATACTGTCCATATGTGAGAGAACTGAACACTTTTGTTTTCCTTCACAACAACATAAGTTAAGCCATTGTTTTTACGTGTAGATTAAAAAGTAGGGGATAGTTAGGAAGGCAAATGGATGGAAGGCGGGGATGTGAATTTTGCATGGTGAAATATCACGATTGTCGTGTACTCGTGTTATGTAAAATACTGTTCATATATGAGAGAACTGAACACTTTTGTTTTCTTTCACAACAACATAAGTTAAGCCATTGTTTTTATGTGTTTAGATTAAAAAGTGGGGGATAGTTAGGAAGGCAAATGGATGGAAGGCGGGGATGTGAATTTTGCATGGTGAAAGCTGGACAACTTCTCATTACACTCTTTACAAAGACAATGGTTCTGCTTGTTTAAATTGTGGGTTGTGGGACATTCTTTGTCTTTCTTCTTGTCACTTTATTCTTACTAAGCCCTCTCAAAAGCATTACTTGGACTTTTTTTATATTTTTTATAGAAGCATCACTTGAACGTTGAAAACTTGATTCCACGAGTTTGTAAGTGAATCCATGTAACCAAAGTTTCATTTAAAATTTGTTTTCTTTACGAAGAAGTTGGTCATACAGGTTTTTCTTCTTAAAAATTAATTCTAATGCATCTAGTTTGTAGGTAATTGCATGTATGCGAATGTTTTTAAATTTTATACTTGACGAGAAAGTTGGTCGTTTGATTAAAGAAAGAAAGAAACTTGATTTTTCTATGCACTAATTAAAGATTTAAGAAAACATGATTGGTCGTTCGGGACAACTTTGTTTAGGAAGAGAAATCCGAATGACCAACTTCATAAAATTACTTTGGTTAGGGTCGATTAAGGACTATTTTTGTTAACACACCTCATACACACTGTCACTTTTACTAGAAATAATTTTATTAGGGTCATTGGATAATGCTAGAGAAACTAAATTTTATAAACTAAATAACATGAAGATTGATGATTGGATTATTACTTAAGTGTTGATTAATATGCTTATTTTTTTATTGATGAGAATCGAACTTAGGATAACATACGTAAGCGTAAATGTTTTTTATCACTTGAGATACAAATTTACGGTGTCTTAGCTCGCGAATAACAATGATCATTTAGTTCAATCAACTGAAAAATTTATTCAATGTGGCAATCAAATTGTCATGTAATGTTATAAATCCACTCATGTTATAATATGTGTATCGTTTTAGTGATATTATATCATAAGTTCATGAATAACAACCTTATAGTTTACACTTATAACAACACTTAATTTTGTAACATCTCATAGCAATATAACCTGCACACCCAAAATTTAAAGTTTATTTGAAGAAGAAATACAATCTTTTATCTTGAGCAACATCATGATAGTAAACATTCATCAAGAGATAAACTTACTTACAATCGGAGGTTAGTAATTGCAGGAGGCCTTTAAGGGAAGATTTTTTTTATAAAAATAGAGATTAGTTGTGTGTCTCACACTCCATCGAATTTTAACGATCCGAACAGTAAATTTTTTAAGTTACACCTCATAGATTATCTTTACAAAATATTAACCAAATTATAAATATTTGAGGTATTTAAATTTCTTTTTTGTGCCAAAATACCAAATCCTCATTAGTGACTTGAAAATAAGAAGGAAAAAGAAGGTAAAAAATTATCAAAAGGCATCATCATCATCATGGATCCATGTTTCGACAGATTGGAAGCAACAAAGATGGCCCACAAAACCAACATACAGGATTACTGAAAAGAGTTCGGTTTGATTCATAGAAAAACCCGATTAAATTAAGCAAAAGCTAACAAATATTGCCGAACATTTTGTTATTTAACAAATTTTGAAATTTTATTATGATAATTAAATAAGCAAATGATTTCGAATTAAATTGAATTTTTATAAGCATGATCTATAAATCGAGACTTACATAATAAACAGTTCGAATCGTTAAAATTTGATGCAAAGTGAATCCCACAATTAATTTCCATTAAAAAAAAAAAGAATTCCCTTTCTCTTAAGACTATCTCCAAACCTGGGCTAAAAGTCAAATTACCCCCCTCCCAAACACTCTCCAACCCATGTTAAAATTTTAGACTAAATGCCAAATGTTATTTCTGGGCCAAATACCCCTCAGCTTTCTCTCCGGGCTAAATGCCAAATGTTTATCGGAATTTAAATTTTTTTAGATTAAAATGTTCATAAAATTAATTTACAATAATCTACATATTTATTTATTTTTTTTAAAATTAATTTAAGAAAAAAATTAGCCTAAGTTCATTCTTTAATAATTCCGGGCTAAAATTTTAGGGCAGAAGAGTTGGAGCAGAAAAGATGTTTCTGGGCTAAAAAATTTGGCTTTTAACTCAAGGATTGGAGATGATCTAAGGGGCCTAAGTAATTGTAAAACGTCACAATGTACACAACATTTTTTACCATTTTACTACAAAGTAGGGAAACTCCACGAACCAACCCAAGTCTTCATCTTCCCTGTCTGTCCTACACAATCCCACTCACCAACCAATCAAACTGACAGAGACTGTCACAGCCTCACGGGAAGAGGATCGTCTCCCGATCCTCATATTTTAACCGTTCATCATATATCGTATTATCAATTTTTATCAAGTATTTATGTTCAATTTTAAATAAAAAATTAAATAATTTTTAACCATACAATGCACAATAAATAGTTAAAATGTAAGAATTCATAAGATCTCCGCAATTTGAATCCGGATGGAATAAAATCCCAGTCACACGGACTTCACAGAGTTGAAGGGTAGGTTGACGAGTCAAACATTCAAACTCCCACTCCAAAAAATGTCGCCGTCAAAGCCACAGTCACACTCCGTCACAGCAACAACCTATACCAGCATACCCATTTCCGTCTCGGGCTCCGACGCCATCACCCGATCCATCAAAAATCTCAACGACGCCGTTTCCCGCCGCCGCCCTTCGTCCGAATTCGCCTCCTCGATCTCCCGACCCGACTCCTTATCCTCCGCCCTGACCCGTATCCAGACCAACGCCAACCACTTCCGGGTCAATTACTTGTTATTGATCGGATCATGCGGGCTATCCCTCATCGGGAGCCGCAGATGACTTTTGGCGACGGCGGCCGTCGTGGGGTTGTGGCTGGTGATCTATGTTTTTAGGGAGGACCCACTTGATGTGTGGGGTCACCACGTCAGCGATTGGGCCGTGATGGCGGGCCTGGTGGTTGTTTCTGGTTTGGTTGCTTGGGCGAGCAGTGGGCTTGTGACGTTACATTGGGCCTCGGAGTTGGGCTTGTGTTGTGTGGGGTCCACGGGCTGCTTCGGAACACAGAAGGCTTGTTTCTCAACGAGAATGAAGCTGCTTCTCAGGGATTGATTGGGCCCACATCTTCATCAGTCTGATAATTCAATTATTTGTTTTTTTTTTTAATTCGGGTTTGGTGTGTAATTTTGTGTGACTTCAAAACAAGCGACAAAGAAATGTTTGTCGTTTTAATTTATTTTAATTTAATATTTTTGAATTTTTTTGGGGTGGTTTTTTGGATTTTGGTGTGTTGGGTTGGATTGATTTGTGTGTGTAAATATGTAATTGACAATGGACTGTGTTTCCCTTTGTAACATTGATTTGTGGATTATATTTTCATGGAATGAAAACATTTGATTTCATTTTCACTTGTGTCGCTAAATCATTCGAGGGCGAATCTTGGCGTAACGGAATTGTTGCTTCTTTGTAACCAAAAGACTACGGGTTCGAGTCGTGAAAACAGTCTCTTTGCAAAACAAGGTTAAGGCTGCCTACGATAAACATTCATAACCTAACTCTCATAAAGTGGAGAGCCTTGTTGGCTCGTGGTCGCCTTTTTACTCTAACTCACAAGGAGAAAATTTGAATTCGAATAAAAAGTAGCCAAAAACACTGCTCCGACCAACTGATCTAACCAAATTCGAATTTCTATGTTCATGCTCAAATATTACCTTGATTTAGTTGTACTGAATTGCACTAAGTGTGTATGCAGTCTATTTAAAGTGATAGAAGAAAGGTCCTTGTCACCCTAACCATAACACATGCTATGGACCATGTCACTTCGCACCTGGCAAACCTTTTATTGCTTTATCTATCAAAATGGGACCCTTGGTTTTAACGCTTGTTTGGCTAGAGCAAATGTATTCTCTAATATGTAAATGCATTCATTCATACGCACTCGAGCTTTTTTCTGCGGTTTAGTTAGTTTAAAGTATAAAATCGCCTGTAAAAAATGAAATTTTATTGTGCAAAATTGAAGGAAAAAAAAAACTGCCAAATTTCTGTGCTCTTATTCTCTTACTTGAAGAAGTTATAAGGTCTACTAAATTGCTGATATTACAAACTAAACTAAGATTTGATTACAAGTGTTAACAAAACTGAGTTCCTCATAGAACGAAGGATTGCTTGTGTCCAAAGCAACAGAGATTTTCATTTCATTAAATCTTGCTTCTCAGTCTCACTAACTTTGCCAAAGTTTCTCGGGCTGCCAATGTCTGGGCATGGTTATGCCAAAGCATCACTGTTCTGATGCTGCTACAAGTCCCGCACAGCTCTTCGTCGCTGTCGAAATGCCCGCCTCAAAGCAGCAATTTCGCCCTCGTCTCCAGCAATGTCGCCTAAGCCTTCAACAGCGTCGTCACGTCTTGCCACACGTATTCGTCCACCCTTTGGTTGCTTTGCAGCTTGTTCTTCCAGCAGAGAAAGCCGTGGCACCGGTCTTGGATTTGGGAATACGAAGGACTTCTCTACTTCTTCGAGTGCACACCTTTAGAAGCTCCAGTGCCTGAGACACGGGCACATATGTCATATACAAGTTGATGGACATTTGAAAAAACTTCCCTCCACTTACAGTAACATAGCACCATCGTGTTTTGAGTATACTGAAAATGAAAATTTAACCAAATGTGGGTTTGACTGACGACGCATTTGCAGCTGTTTAGATCGACAAGTTCACCTTTTATTACTACAACTAAATTAATGACAATATATTATATATGGTACCCAAATCCTTAGATTGATGATATGCACGAATCACGGTTCATTTGATTCTGCAGTCATTGAATGGAAAATACAATCCTGAGCATAACAGTTCACTCAAATAAAACTGAGAAAGATTATAAATTATTAACATTCTAAAATTATCTTTAATGGAGGACAATGATTCAAAACTGATATAATTTATGAAAGAAGATATTCGAACTCGAGTAGAAAGAGAGAGTGATTACGTGTGGCTAGCAGTTCGATTTTATATATCTACGAGCTCGTTTGAAAATACTTTTAAAATAATTAAAACTTTTTTTTAGAGAAAATGTTTTTGGATTCCAAAAGCATTTAAAGTGTTTTATGTAATAAACATCAGTTATGTTCTTCTTAAAAGAAGAACTTTAAGTATTTTTTCGAGATTCACTTGCATTTTTGCTTAGGATTGGTATTAAAAATGTTTTACCAAAAGCACTTTCAGCCATATTAAAATCACTTCTAAATAATTTTCCTAAACAAATGCTATAGTTTAATCCAAACTACTATAATACCAACTTAATCCATGTTTGTAATGCTAAATGAAGCAATAATAAATGAGGAGAAACTCCAACTTAGAACTTCAAGTCCAAATCAAACGTTCATAACCACTTGAAATATAAGATCTTTGTTTGAAACGAAGTTTTAGAGCAGAAACAAACATAAAACAAAATTACCAAACAAATACAAGAAGAAGCCGATCCATCAGATGGCCAGCGGTGGCCAATGGTGTGCGGTGGAGGGTGGGCCCACCCCTCGTGCATGTGGCCATGCTCAGTGTCCCCCACGTTCCCTCCACCCTTATTTAATCCTACCCTTTATCATTTTTTCCCGTTAATTAATAATTAGTCGAATTAAATTTTCCTAATTAAATTTTCATCGCTATAAGATGGCAAATCCGATCACAATTTAGGGTTTCCAATGCCCTTCGAATTTATCTTCTACCTGCGTCTTCTTCTAGGCTTCAGGCAGTTAATTCCAACGGTAAGTTTCCCAATTCCCCAAAATCCCAAATTTTGAATTCGTCTTTTCGTTTTTTTATTTTTCTGAATTTTCAATTATTCAGGATTTAATTGCTCTGCCGGTTCGTGATCGAAATGTAATTTCAGTTTTTTGTAATGCTAGATTTTGGGTCTGGGTTGGAATGATAGTTGTTCTTGATCTGATTGAATTGGGGGTGAGGGAAAAGCCCTAAATTGTTCTATGTTATGGATTTGGAAAATGAATCTGTGGAAGATGATGTAGTAAACCCACAAGCAGTTTCCGATTCTGCTGCTGCTGATGGCGATGACGGTAGTAGTAATTCGATTAGGAACAACGGGTCATGTGGTAATGAGATTGGCAATGTAGCAGATAGTAGAGATAATGATGGTGGCACTGAACAGGCAGTGAATTCGAGTCCTCCGGCAGCCAAATCTCCCGTTGGGGGGTCACCTCCAACCGTCAAAGGGCGCGGCTTAAGAAAGTGGAAAAGAATTAAGAGAAATTTTGCCAAGGACGATAATGACAATGCAGTTGATGATTCTAGTAAAGTTTTGAAGCGGGGTTTGTCCGGTAATGGAAACCCAGTTAAGCCAAAGAATTCGCCCATTGAGATCAGGCATAATAATAGTGATGTTTCTGCTGGATCCGTGAATAGGTTGAGAAATGTGGGAGTTGCTGATAGCTTTGCCATTCCTGGTTCAAGTTCGGATTCTAGGTTTGCTGTGGGTTCTGCATTTGCTGCTGCCGCAGATTCTGACAACAGTGAGGATCGGAGTAGCAAGTCTTCAACAGCTGCCAGTGTTCCAAAGGCCAAGTTTGAGCTCCCTGCAGCATTTGGGCATGCGTGGGATAAGAACAAGATGAAGAGTACTAGCAGGAGGAGTGTGAGCAATTCAGCTCAAAAAGCTCAACAGGGAAAGACACGAGCTGAAAGTAGTAAGAAGCATAGAGGAGACAGGGGCACAGTTGAGAAGGAAAACTCTTATTCCAGCATGGAATCTGACTCAAGAAGCTCCAACTTTGTCTTTATGCAGAGTCCAATTTTGACTAGTAACAGGAAGCAAAGTGGAAGATCAATGAGTCATGATGGAGAAGACAGTGATGAAGTTCATGCAAGTGAACCACAATACAGTGAAGAAGCTCAAACTGGTTATAGCAAAGAGAATTTGGGAGATGTTAAAGATTTTTCTCAGGGTGACTTTCCGACGGACTTGCCGTGGATGGCTAAGGGAGGAAAGAATAAGGATCATAGGTCCTTGACAGATCAAGATCCACTGGTTGCGGCTATCCGTAATCTCCAGTCTGTACAAGAAGCACTGGCTAAAGGTTAGATTGCCTAAAACTGCTGAAATATAAATAATTACGAAATAAAGTTGGTGTTTTTGTCTTGTATTGCTGCTTTCCAGATGTTTAACGTGTTGGTGTTCTAATAAATTTGATGAATCCCCCATATTGTTCATTGCCTAATTAGAATTTTTTGTTCAGCTACTACTTCCTGTGATGATCAGGATAGGGTAGAAACCAGTAGAATAACTATTAAAATCATAGAAAGATTATTTTGAAAAACCTGATCGTGCAAAACTGTGGTCTGTGCTAAACATGTCAATTTTATTTTGTAAAAGTCCAAGTATAGATTTAGGAGTTCTGCAAGCAAAGTTTTTGGTCATTTTTAGAGTAGTCTGAAGGACCTCTTGACTAGAGTAGTCTGCAAACAATGTAATCAATGGGTGGGAGAGTCTCCATGGCAGCCATATGCTAATCTTCTTCTAAGTTTGTACTTTTATAAGTGTAAGTTTGTTCAATTTTCACATGTTTAGGGGATCTTAATAAGGGTTTGTGAAATACCTCCCATCTTATGTGCCTTGTGGGTAATATATTTGGTGAATCTTTCTGGTTGATACATAAACATTTTGAGAAGCCCAGATGTTACCATAACTCGTTGTATCATCATTGAAGTTATTGTCTTGTCTTGCATTCTTTTTTATACTCAGAAGTCTTGGTGTAATGGCACTTACTGTTTCTCTTTCCCTCTTTTACACTAAAGGCTTGGTTCGAGAAACTAGTATTGTTTGCTTTTTGCTCCATCCGTCTTGGTTATTGTATCATTTTCCTTTTATTTCTTGTGGGTTCATTGTTTTACCCCTTCCTACGAGTGCATTTTGGCTCACCACCCTAAAGTGGTGGTAATACTTACCACCCCATTAAATACCGTTAGATTAGTTTAAATTTCGAGATTTATGTAGTAGATAGATTAAATCAAACTCATCCAACGGTAATCAATAGGGTCATGAGCATCACATCACTTTAGTGTGGTGAGCAAAAATATTCCCCTTTAGTGTGGTCTGCATATTGAGACTTTGATTAATGGGCTGCGCTTTGCTTTTCAAAGTAGTTTTGGTTTATTTCCCTTCTTAACTTATTGCTGTCTGTGTTTCTTATTAGCGATGGTTTGTTTCCTGCTGAAGCTATTTTTGACTGCTTTGTCTGAAATATGAATTTTGATTGTGTTTTCCTTTTTTGGGGGTTCTGCTATATTGTTATGGCTGTTTTTGGACATCAAATTAACGGAGTCATGTGTGTTCATGCAGAGGTTCAGAAATTTGGGGAGATTGGGAAGGAAACTTTGTCAGCGGATTCTATTGGTGGTAGTATACCTGCCAATATCTATTCAAGTGATCCGGGAATCAATGAATCTAACTTATCTGACCATTTGGGTTCTTATAAGATTGGACAAAGTTCTTCAAAGTCCTTGGAATCTCAGGTCTTGAGTTTGAAACAAAATGTGAAGCTTTTGGAAAGCAAGCTGGACGAGACGAGAGCTATACTGGAGGTGAAAGAATCCAGGGTTGCTGAACTTGAAGATATGATTAACGTTAGCAAGTCTGCAAAAGAAGATTCAGGTAGTACCGTAGGTTTAGAGGAGGAAAAAAGTCGAGAGCTAGAGACTGAACTTGATGGCGTGTTTATGCAAGTGATTGAAGCTCAGGTTGAGTTCATTGCTATTAAAAGTTCCACACAGAGGTTGAAGTTTGCTGCAGGTGGCCAAATCGCACTGCTTGATGAGCAAGAAGCAGTAGCTGGAGAACAAGCACAGATGCTGAACAAGCTTGGGGAAGTAGAAATTAGGGCCGCAAAGCTAAAGGAACGAACAATGGAGTTGGGAAAATTATCCGGAGATATTTTAGAGACCGAAGAGGTTTTCACCATTCAGAAGAGGTTTTGTAAGATTACTTCTTGTCTTTTTATTCAGTTAATATTGCTGGGCTTGGCGATCTTGTTTTTTTACTCGCAGTCATCCCATCAAGGGGTGGCTGTACCCACCTGAGCACGAGAGTAGCAACGCCATGTTGTTTTTGTGCATTCTCAACCTCCTTAGGCAAATACTGGAAGGTTAAATTTGATCTTTTATCGTGTAGAACCTTTTCTTCCTCGTTTGTTTTTCTGTTTCCGTTTTTATGTAACAGTGTTGTAATTTTTGCTTTCATAGGAACAAAAGCATCTCAAAACGATTGCTTATATATAAGTGCTTATAGCGTATTGTACCTTCCGTAACTGTAATTTTCACGTTGTCAATTTTGTTTGGTGGATTGTTTTATGAGTCGAAATTTAAGGAGCGTCGAATCACTTGTAACGGATGTTCCTTGACGATGTTTAAGACATAATTTAAGGTCTTCTGGCACCCATCCGGCTTGGCTTTGCTTAACAAAAGACCAGACCAAGACGAGTGCATGTTGGGACATTAATCCTAAATATTATAGGAGATTCTGGGAGATTCTGGGAGTCCTGTTTTAGGTAGGAGTTGATTTTGTATATTTAATTGAGATCTGTGTGTAAAGGAGGGGGAGGATCTCAGGTAGTCGACAACCAGCACTCATAGGTTACGTTGAATCCTTATGAAAATGAATTTAGAAAGAAATTGCGTTAAAGCTAGGGCATCACCTGTAAGTGGCATGCTATGTGGCCAGAACCGAGCGCAATGACATTCTAGAATTCATATAGCCGATCTCATTTAGTGAGAAAAAGCTTTGTTGTTGTTGTAATTGAAATTTGTGTGTACATAGTCTTCCTTATGGAACTCAGCTTGTATGCTTATGTATTGTAAAACCATGAAGCATCAATATTATCATTGAAGTTATTCAGCCTCTCGCCCTTGACCAAATCTTCTCGCCTTGATCAAATCGTCTTCACCAATAGTTGCATTCAAAATTCAAACATGATGATGAAAGTGCTAATGTTATTATATACACGGCCGCCACCCGGAAGCTCGAGAGATTAGATGTTGCAGAACAATCTAATGAGAACTCCAGTCAAATGTATCCAACAAAAGTCGCATGACGGATGGTTGGTTTTGATGGCAAATGTCTTGAGCTCAATGATAACTTGACTCGCCCCTATTTGTATGAGCATCGAGCTCCGTTGTATTGTCAACGACAGTCGTTTTTTCAATGTCGTGTCAATAGATTGTGAGATGCCAGGTATTGGACGATGGATCAGTTCATCCGAAAGAGTGATTAATGAGAAAGACATAAAGTTGTTTTTGACTGCAACTGATTCAATGTCCTTGGTTTTGAACGGACAAGGATTGTCTGCCCTCCACTTCCGGTGTCCTTCCCATGCCCTTCTGTTGTGTGGTCACGGTTAAACCACGTCAACATTTTATATTACTATTTATTTTTGTCTTATTATATCTATAAAAAAACAATATAAAATGTTGATGTGGCTTAACCGTGACCACACAAAACAGGAGGGCACGAGGAGGGCTCCGGAAGTGGAGGGCAGACAATCCTTGTCCGTTTTGAACGACAATCAGCAGTGGGCCGAGCAGTTTTGGATTTTCGCGAAGAAAATCCAGCCTACGATGATTAAAACCATAGGGTTTAATAGTAATAAGGTACAAGATACACATGGTTATACATCGAAGAAAATCCAGTCTACGATGATTAAAACCATAGTTTGTTATGGATCATGAATAGTGAGTGAAATGAAAATTTTCTTTTGTGTTAATTCGCATATTTCCAAAAAGTATGCTTTTGTTGGTTTATTGAAACACCAGATTTAATATTTGCAATCAACTCCGTCAGTAAATAATGTAAATTAGCAACAATTGAGTCGTAATAAAAAACCAAATGATGGCTTAATTAGTAGTGACAAATAGAAAACACACACGATTAGTATTGCCAAAAGCTGACATAACGCCTCCTCACTCGAGACTCCTTTGGAGATGCTTCTCTAAAAAGCACTTCTGGGCAGAACGAGACAAGACTTGGCCTCACATGTATCCATTTCGTGTTACATGAGTCATCCGTGCTCTTCACGATCCACTTCCCCACGGTCGCGCAGTCCACAGATGAATCTCAGTTTGTACGACCAAATATACACACATAAAAATTACGAAAGTACCAAGTTGATTACAGTCATAACTGAAGCTAAAGAACCGGCGTAACAGCAACAACAACAATGGTAAGAACATCTCCAAGTCTTTTAACTGCATCGACACCCTTCCAGTGTGATTTGAACCGTTTTAAAGACGGGTCCGGTGCCAAGAGCCGCAAAGTTAAAACAGCGTAGTCCGGCACAAATGCACAACTGAACCGGTAAAATCATAACACACATTTACCCTGCTGCTAACTAACATCGTATTAGACAAAAGAGACTGTTAGATTTACTAACCGGTGAAAATTGTATGCTTTTGTGTACAAGATACACATGGTCGTCAAATTTTGTTCATCGAACATTTTACAAAAAAATCTAACAGTAAAAAACTGTATACATCGTATTATATTATAAACTTTTATTGATCATAGGCAAATTAGAATTGAAGAAGAAGTGCAATGTACAAGCAATGATATATAACGCATGATACAGGCAGTGCCTTTGGTTAGATTTAGATGTTTCCAAGGACACAAATTCCGCAGTTAATCTCTATTGTATTATACTTACACTAAGTCTAGTTAGGGCATAGTTTACTCGACCATGACGGTATCAAATCCAGCACTCTAGTACTTAAGCATCTTTCTGCCGCAATATAGACAATAAGTCGTGTACTTAACATAGTTAAGTTTCCTCTAGGTCTTATGCCTCTGCCTCTGATATATCATTGCTTTGATTAAAAGTTTATAACTATTGTCGTTTGTATATATTTCCCTTTTTCTAACTGATTTTTGTTCCCGTTCCATTCCAAGACCAAGCAAATATTGTCACTCTCGTAAGTTTCTTTTGAGTTTGAAGACAATTAATGCGATGTGTATCTTGTAAGTTTCATACCATGTTTTTATACCATATTTTACAAAAAAAATTACCAGTAAAAAACTTTATACATCGTATTATATTATAAACTTTAGGTGGACGTGGACAAATAATACGATGTGTTTCTCGTAAGTTTCATACCATGTTTTTACACATTTCTATATCACCTTAGGTAGCATCTGACGTGGACATTCACATCATTTGAAAAAGGTTAAATATATAAAATGGTCAATGAGATTTGCATAATCAATATAAATGGTCCCTGAAATTGAAAATCAATAAAAATGGTCCCTGAGATTATCCACCATCCAGGATTTTGGTCATTTCATTAAAAACTCTTTGGACAATTTTCAAAGTTTCATAACTCAATCGTTTCTTAACCAAATTCGACCCATAATATATCATAATAAAGATAGGAAAGTGTAAAACAAGATTATACCTATTTGGAAGCCCAATGGTTGCCGGAGATGGCCGGAAAATAGCCTGAAAAGTGTTTGGTCCGAGGGAAAACTGGAAAATTCTCTTGAAACTGGATAAATTTAAACGTTCATATATAACTTCTTCAATACTCAACAAAATCAAGTGATTCAAAAATGAAAATCATACTTCTCGACGAGACGAAGAGAATGGTATCTTTTTTTTTTTTTATGGTTAACTCTTCGTGGTTTTTCCGGAAAATGGCTCGAAAGTGGCTAACTATTTTCAAGTTACCCACTTTTGAGCCGTTTTCCGGCCAAACAACAGAGAGTTAGCCATAGAAAAAGGTACCATTCTCTTCGTCTCATTTAGAAGTATGATTTTTGTTTTTGAATCACTCGATTTAGTTGAGTATTGAAGAAGTTATGAACGTTTAAAATTTACCCAGTTTCTGGCGAGTTTTCCAGTTTTCCCACGGACTAGTCACCTTTCAGGTTATTTTCCGGCCATCTTCGGCAACCATTGGGCTTTCAAATAGGTATAATCTTGTTATACACTTTCTTATCTTCATTTTGATATATTATGGGTCAAATTTGGTTAAGAAACGATTGAGTTACGAAGCTTTGAAAATTGCCCAAAGAGTTTTTAACAAAATGGCCAAAATCATGGATGGTGGACAATCTCAGGGACCATTTCTATTGATTTTCAATCTCAAAGACCATTTCTATTGATTGTGCAAATCTCATGGACCATTTTGTACATTTAGCCTTTGAAAAATTTGCAAAACCCAAAGAAAGGAAGGAGAAAAACTCGTCGTATACCATAATCATCATTTAATTAACTAGTTTTTTCTTAATTATTAGTTTATTAAATAATGAACTAAATTTAAAAATCTCATTAATTCAAATGTTGTGGCTATCCACATCAAATGTCACCTAATGTGGTATGCAAATATGATACAAAAAACATGGTATGAATAGCATTACTCTCTAGTCATTTGTAGTAATTGTGAAAAAGTGTCAATTTCGAAAATACTATGCAACCATCACGGTGTGGCTCGATGGTTGAAGACGAATTTCAGGTTCGTATTCCGCACGACACTTCCTGAGTTCGATTCTTGACGTTGGTGAATCACATGATGATGGTCAGGAGGAGGATGAAACGTCACTGTGAGTTTTTCTGGCCCCCAACATGGTGGACTGCAGTGACGAAGCCATCAGTTGATTCTTGTTTAAGAGAAAAAAAGAAAATACTAGAGCTGCATAATTAGCAACCACTAATGTTGGACCAATTCGTGACTTTCAAGGTATATTGTATAAATGTTCCAAAGTGAATTCATCTTTATTAATTATAGTGACATATAAGCCATTTTAAGATATGAACACCACCTTCTGTAAGTTGAAACAAAGTACAGAATCACACCAAAAGTCCAAAACAAGGTATGAAAAGAACCATGTGCATGATTTCGCTTTAAATATAATTTTCTTATAATTAACAATTAATTAATCCAAAGTTAATAAAATATGCGTGTGAGTGTATCCTAGTACCAACGACATAAAGGCACGAAAGCGCACGTTACAATGGTAGGGTGGTACATGTTTGTTAGGCAGTTGGCGTGAGAAAAGTGCCAAGGGATATAAAAGTTAAAAATGATAGTATAGAAAGTTTGAGATCACAAGAAATCGTCAATAAAACAGTTGAGTCATATCCTTTCTATTTTCTTCTACCCTAAATACAAAGCATCCTTCAACGCAAATGAATTATGAGTACTACACACAAATAACTAGCTATGGGATTTAGCATTCTTTTGCGTGATAGATGTTTATATTGTTTAATCGTGAATTTAAACTACAGAATTTGACCAAAATCAACCTAATATTGTTGGAATTTATTAGGTTTATTTAGGAAATTAATTAGAGATTTGATTTGATTTTGTAGTAGGGTATTTTTGGCATATACGCATTAGGGTTTCTTTGGTTTATTGCTCTATAAATAGAGCTTGTAATTTAGTTAGAGAATAATTCATTCACAATGTAGTCTCTAGGGTTTTTGTAGCCGTCTCGGCATTCTCGTTTGTTCAATAAAATTCCTATTATTTTGTAGTCTTGTTTGTTCCGCACTCTGATATTCAACTTGGTATCAGAGCGGGTTCGATCCTTATGGTTCAATCCGTTCTTGTTGGTATCAATTTGTTTTGTCGCTTTTTGTTTTTTGGTTTAGTTTGGGTCTCGTTTAGGCTTTCGCTTCCGCTTTGGTCTGTGTCCTTTGTTCTTGGTCACTCTGTTTTTGTTCGTTTTTGTCTTTGGATTTCTGTTTATGTTCTTTGTCTTTGGATTTCGGTATTGACCGTCAAATTGTGTTAGTCTTGTCCGTAGATTTTTTACGTTTTCTGGTTTGGTTTTCAGTTTGTCCTTGGTAGTCTTCAAGAAAGGGAAAAAAAATCTGTTTTTTGAAAAAAGGTATTTGGTGAATCCATCGCACTAGGATTTCTGCATTCCCCAGCCCCACCCTGCATCTGGATCCGTCCACAACCGTACCCTCGCGAAAAAAAAAAAAAAAAAAAAAAAGGAAGGAGGTTGGTGGTTGGGTCGCACAGAAGGTAAAAAAAAAAAGGAAGGAATCGCACAGAAGGAAAAAAAGGAAGAAAGAAGGAAGAAAAAAAATATTTGGTTGGATTTTTTGTTTGTTTGTTAGGCATCGGCATCGACATTTGCACTGGTACTGGCATTGGAATCTTGCACTAGCATGGAAATCTTGCACTGGCATTGGAATCTTGCACTTGCACCGATGGAATTTCGTATTGAAATTGGCATCGGAAATCGGCATCGGAATTAGGAGGCTTGCATCCACATCTGCTTGTTGGCAAACTCATGTCGTGTACCGCCATGAGTTTGACGGGGGGTGTTGGAATTTATTAGGTTTATTTAGGAAATTAATTAGAGATTTGATTTGATTTTGTAGTAGGGTATTTTTGGCATATACGCATTAGGGTTTCTTTGGTTTATTGCTCTATAAATAGAGCTTGTAATTTAGTTAGAGAATAATTCATTCACAATGTAGTCTCTAGGGTTTTTGTAGCCGTCTCGGCATTCTCGTTTGTTCAATAAAATTCCTATTATTTTGTAGTCTTGTTTGTTCCGCACTCTGATATTCAACTAATATTACTGCTTTAAATTTACCAGCATGCAAACATTATAACATTGTATCTTTCGATATTGTTTGGGGAAAGAAATTTCGGGGGCATGATGACATAAAACTTATGAAATTATATACAGTAAAACATCTATAAAGTTATACGGTTGAAATATAACCAATTTTATAATTTTAAGGAGATTATTGCTTAATGAGGTGTAGTTTAAATTATTGTTTATTGCTTTATTTATCATTAATGAATGTTGTATTTCTTAAATAGGATTCCTGGCATATTTTTGTTATGTGAAAGCGTGTTTCCTTAAGATGAGACCAAGAAAAATTAAACTTATTACAATATGGAGTTTATTCTAATACATAATTGAAATATTATTTATTGACTTATTTATCCTTAATGAATGATGTATTTCCTAAATAGGATTCCTTGGACGCGCCAAGGATTTAATTTGTTGCATATTTTGTACTCAGTGACACTTATAACTATGTAGAGGTGTGTTTCCTTAACATAAGGTCAAGAAAAATTATAACTTATTACAATATGAAGTTTATTCTAATACATAACCAGTCCAGAATCTTTTATGACTTTTAAGGGGTGGTTTGGGAGTGAGGTGCTTAAAAAAAAGCACCCATGAAAAAAAGTTGTGAGGGTTTTAGGTGTTTGGTAAATTAAAAAAAAAGGCTTATTTTGGAAGCTGCTGTGAGAATAAGCTGAAATCAAAGGAAAAAGCTGAAGCTGCTATTTGCAGCTTTGGAAAACTGGCTTTTTTTCAAAGCATACGGAGCTACCGTGCTCATTTAATGAAAAGACCCACTATCAGACTGCTTTTTTTTCCAAAATCACTTTTACAAAAAAGTTTACCAAACACTCTGCTGATTTATTTCACAGCCGCTTATTCTCACAGCAGCTTTTTTTCAAAGCACAGCAATACCAAACCAGCCCTAAGAAGGTTATTCCATTATAAGGTATTACGTTTTACGTACAATGCTAATGTGAAAAAGACAAGTTACCATATACACAACTAATATACCAATTCCTTTGCAAAACTAAATAACTGAATCTAGACACTTGAGTTAATTTGTTGTCTTATTATTCTTTTGCTGACCTGGTCACAAAGTGAGAAGAGATGGTAAAAGCTTAAGCTGGAGAGGAACTAATAATTGTGTGCTTAGACAAATCAATGTTTAGAGTATTAGACTATTAGTAACCTGTTGCTTCATCTGTGTTGATTTTGCAATTAAATTAGGTGATTTGGAAAAAAAAATCTACATCTCTATCAGTACACAATGACCTTTTCAAAACAGACCCCCCCCCCCTAATAGTTTATGTGGAAATACACACCAAATTCCCAAACACTAACAAGTTGCTTTTGGAGATTTGTTAGATGCTTCTCTTAAATATCACAAAGAAAACTATATGCTTAATTAATTTTCTTAAAACCAAAATTAAGCATTGAACAGGAAAAAAAGAAGTTGATTCTTGCAAATTGGGTTGATGAGGAAAACCTCCACTGGGTAGAGAAGTCTCTTGACTTCATAAAGAAATGACTTCTTTGTTCTGGCCCTATATACTCAACGTTACATCTTATTAGCCTCACATCACAATTAAACAAATCAAAATCAAGATTCCATCTAAATGGAGTCAACTAAAAGAAAGGATCTGAATTTGACAATGCGCAGGAAAATTATCTACAAAAGTTGGAAAACATCATGTGGAATATGTTTAATAGACTAATAAATTTGAAATAAATTATATGCTTTCTAATCATTTTGTTTTTGTTCAGATCTTTTATTTTAAATCTCGACAATATATGACATGTTTTAGTGTAGATAAACAACTGTATATTATAATGTGATATAAATCCTGTAAATTTGATATCCCTCCGTCCAGGAGAGCACTTACATTTGAGATTTGATTACCAAAGGCTTAATTTGAAACTTAAAACTTGTGGAATCAAACAATTGAATTCTAACAAGAAAATTAATGGAAGAGAAAGTAAGGAAACTAATTTAACCAAAAAGAAACACTGTATGTATGCAGAAGTCCTGCAGATTCTTTACATCGTCTTCCTCCCAATAGGACCATTTGGATATTGGAAATCTCCTTCCACTAAAGCAAAACCTTGAGAAGACCATATCATCATGCTTTTTTACAAGAGGAAAATTAACCCTAAAAGTCAATGGGAATGGACCCCACTTTGATCAAACTGGAAAGAGCAGTAGGGTATCTAAGACTATAAGGACGAGAACTAACTGAACTATCCAAAAACCCTTAAAAAAATAGGAAAACTAATGATAAGGGCTCAAAAACTTTATATTTTAATAAAAAACCAGGTAGGAAGTTTATTTAATGGTTAGGACAAAGTCCAACATTTAATCAGGCCAATCAACCTGGCCCACATAATGAATTTTCGATTTTGCCCCTGACAGTAAGGCTATGTCCGTTTAACCTATTTTTCCTTTCTTTCTGAGTCTTCGTGCTATTCTCTGCCTACATAACCTCAAATCCTCTCTTCTGACCAAAAAAAAAAAAACCCTCAAATCCTTCGACTCCTCCCATATTGTTAATTCCAACTCTTTTTCCCTGGCCTCTCCCAAATCGCACTCACTCACCAACCGGAGCCACATAGCGAGAGAGAGAAACAACCAGAGCAGCGGAGATGAAGACCATCCTCTCCTCTGAGATGACGGACATCCCCGACGGTGTCAAGATCAAAGTCCACGCCAAGATCATCGAGATCGAAGGTTCTTGCGGGAATCTCATCAGCAACTTCAAGCTTTTACTCCAAATTATGGAGTTATCGAACAGTAAGCTACATCTAGTTTTTATGCACTGCCTTCTCTCGTATATATATTAAATTCAATACCAGGATTTGTTGTCCTTCCTTACAGTTTTTGGGAATTTTGGAGGAATTATACGTTGATGAAATCTGGTATAATAGGGAGCTTGATTGTGGATGAATAATTGATCCCCGTGTGGAGCAATTATTGGGTTATATTGTTGGAGAACCTCCTGAGGATGCTAAAAGCAAACAACCCTTCAAGTATTATTTCATCTCGACAAAGCATTACTTTTGAGAATTTTTATTACTCATGTTTCTCTCCAAAATGTTCGAGATTTTTATATTTTGCTTTTGATTATTTGAGTAAATGTTTTTTTCCTCATGATCTTTAGGTTCCCCTTCATTGCTTATGAGGTTTTCACTTGTGAAATTGATGTTATATTAAAGACTGGTGAATGAAGAGGAGGTATTCCTGATCAAATTTTAATATTGAATAAGGAATTTGATGTATAAAATCTTGTCTAGTTTTGACATATGCTTATTTTGTGATTGCAGCTAATGAAGTTACTGTTCTCTTTCTTAGAACCAAATCGTCCTCCTAGTACAAGACAATGTTTATGGCCAACATATTGCAGCAAATCAGGATAGTTGCTTTCATTTGCATAACCTTTTTTTTTTCCCTTCAAATTGCTTCTATTTTTTATTTTTATTTTTGTGACTGATTGCAATTCAATGAAGGCATCAGAGAATTGTTGTGTGAAGGTGGCTCTGCACACTAGACCGGTTATCGACGATGAACGCCTTCAGGGTTGCAAGGAGTGTGTTGATGTTGAACTCAGAAAGCCTCATGTACTTTAAGTTTTGTTTCCATTGATGAACATGAACTGGGTTTTCTGAGATTAGAATGTGTGGTGTTACTAAATTTGGATATCTGACTTTTGTTTCCTAAGTTAAAAATTAATGTGTGGTTTAGTGTTATTTGGCTTTTTTAGCATTATCAAATGAAGTTTGGTTTTCTGAAACTTCATCAAATTACCACACTATTTATGAAACTGCAACAAAAAATTTCACATTATTTCTGAAACTACAGCAAATTACTTAAACTAAACACTATTACTGTCACTGTTTCGTAAACTAAACACTGACTATTTCTTAAACAGAACACTAGTACTATCACTGTTGAACACTAGTACTATTATTGTTTCGTAAACTAAACATTGACTATTTATCAAACGAACACTAGTACTATCACTGTTTCGTAAACTAAACACTGACTATTTCTCAAACTGAACACTAGTAATATCACTAATTCTTAAACTAAACAATAACTGAACACTAGTACTATCACTGTTTCGTAAACTAAACACTGCATATTTCTTAAACGAAACACTAGTACTATCACTGTCTCGTAAACTAAACACTGACTATTTCTTAAACGGAACACTAGTACTATCACTGTTTTGTAAACTAAATATTGACTATTTATCAAACGAACACTAGTACTATCACTGTTTCGTAAATAGTGCCTAGTTCTTGATCTACTTTCATAAATAGTGGCCTTGTTCTTGGTCCAGTGTCATAAACAATGCCTAATTCATGGTCCAATTTTATAAATAGTGTATAGCAAGTGGTACAATTTTATAAATAGTCTTTTTTTTGTCTAGTTTCATAAATAGTGTTTCTTTCTTGGTCTAGTTTCATAAATAGTTTCCACCTATTGGTTTAGTTTTAGAAATAGTATTTCATTCTTGATTTGGTTTCATAAATAATGTTTACTTATTGGTCCAGTTTCATAAATAGTGTCTGCTTATTTTAAGGAGGATTAGAATGACATACTCTGATAAAAATTTATACGATCAATAATGGTACCATTTGACAATTTGACAACATAAGCATCTAGACATCCTACTAGTAACAATTTGACATCATATTTAAAACATTGCAATGTCGTCCACAAAGTTGTGAATTTAATTGCACTATCATACATCCATTAGATATTCTGTTACATAAATCGTTAAGTGACAACGCGATATATATATATATATATATATATATATATATATATATAAGTACAAAAATTATCAAGGGGTGTTCAGTTTAAGAAATAGTCAGTATTCAGTTTAAGAAATAGTTAATGTTCAGTTTAAGAAATAGTGATAGCATCGGTGTTCAGTTTAAGAAATAGTGATAGTATTCGTGTTCAGTTTAATAAATAGTCAGTGTTCAATTTAAGAAATAGTGATAGTATCAGTGTTCAGTTTAAGAAATAATCAGCATTTAGTTTAAGAAATAGTCAATATTCAATTTAAGAAATAGTGATAGCATCGGTGTTCAGTTTAAGAAATAGTGATAGTATTCGTGTTCAGTTTAATAAATAGTCAGTGTCCAATTTAAGAAATAGTGATAGTATCAATGTTCAGTTTAAGAAATAGTAATAGTATCAGCGTTCGGTTTAAGAAATAGTCAGTGTTCAGTTTAATAAATAATAATAGTATCAGTGTTCAGTTTAAGAAATAATTAGTGTTTAATTTAAGAAATAGTGATAGTTAGTAGTGTTCAATTTAAGAAATAGTTATAGTACCCGTGTTCAATTTAAGAAATAATGATAAAATGAGATGAAAGTTTAAATAATTAGAACTATGTAGTACTTTACGAAATATCTTTAAAAAATCATATGAATTTGTTGTTCATCCCTTTCCTGCTTTCACCCCGTCCCCACATTCTTCCTTTCCCCCCGCCCACCATCACCACCTTCCCCTTCCTCAGCCACTGCAATGAGGCCAATCCAGGCTCGCTCACCCTCAAACTCGCACACCTCCTCCAGTTCTTCCCCACCGTCGGTGCCCAAAGATTATCTGCGATTCCCAACAGTATCAAATTGCTAAAAAACCACTCAAACCAATAAATAATCATAACTAATAAATCATGGGGGTCATTTGATTCCTATTAAATGAACATAATTTATCTGTTTGGCTGCCCAGAAAATGCCGGAACAACAATTCAACATTTCACTAACTAATCCCGGAAACCAAGGACTAACCAACGCAACAAAAATTACATGCATTTTGCTTAGAAATTTTGAAACTTTTGCAGCCTTGACAAACAAAACATAAAACAAAAGACCATTTAAAATTCACATTTTTTCCTTCATTTTCTCAGCAACCAAACACATGCCAAATTTTGGAGAGCAAACCAGATACTTACAAAGAAGGAACTTTGCCAATTGCCCACGTTGAGGTTAACCAAGCAGCGAGTATCTTCGATGCTCATGGTTCCTCGCTGGGCTTTCGAGCTTCGTCTTGAACTGGGTGGAGGACGACGAGTTGGAAGCTCGGATTCCCGGGCTCCAAATTGTAGAAATGTAGCGAGAAAACAGGTTTGGGGCGTGAAGATTTGTGGGTAGGAGTTGGATTTTGTTGAGGTTTGGTGGCTTGGGAATGGAAGGGAGTGAAAGTGAGTAGCAGTAATGGGAATCGAATATCAGCCATTGGTGAAAACTCGTGGTTCTTCACCATGTCGGTCTGATGTCCAAATCGCGTTGGGAGGGATGATGAATTTTAGTAACTGCAACTTTGGCTAACGGGCCTGGGTTAGGCTCCGTTAGGGGCACTTTTGGAATATTAATTGTTATGCGGTTTGGGCTTTTTGGTGAGCTCGTGTGTTTTAGTTTTTGTAGGACCTGACATAAAAGTTTTGTGTCCTTATGATTAAAATTCAAGCCCTTTTTATTAAATAATAGTTTAGGGTGATTTTTCATTAAATAAAAGTTAGTCCAAGCCCTTTTCATTAAAGCTCCCTAAAAAAATATCAGATAGCCAGAGACTGAGAGGAGAAGATAGAAAACCTCAGATTCTTCAGCTGGCTAGCTAATTAGTAACTGAATTATAAGAAGAAGTTGAACATCCTGCTGCTGCTGCCCCACCATACTGATAATCTGTACCTGCACCTTCCTGGTTATCCTCCTCCATTGGTGGAAGCTCATTTAGGTCAAAGTTCAAAACTTTTCCTCCACCACGACCACCTACTATAGTCTGACTGGAATGAGCTTGCAGCTGCTGCTGTAGCTGCTCAGAAGGACCCACGACCACCACCTGCTTGTGTAGCTGCTCAGAAGGACCCACCACCACCACCTGCTGCTGCTGCTGCTCGGTGGGGCCAGTCCAGTGGCACCTCTTGTGACCCCCCAAAGCCTGACCTGTTGGGAAGGTCTTGTTACAGATTTTGCATTGGTGATGCTGCAGATGATCAAGTGCTACTCTTTCTGCTTCATCACCATGCACCCTATCTTCAGCAGCCGGATCGTCAGCGCATGCAGACTGGTCCTCCATTGATGAGTGGGCCACCGTGATCCCCTTGAGCTTGTTGTGGCTTGACATGTGTCCTCCCAGAGCTTGGTGGCTCGGGAAACACTTCGCACAGAGATTGCACTTGTACCTCAGCCTTCCTTCCAAGTCCACCAACTTCATCTTCCTCCTCTTCCTCCTCACCACCGCAATGCTCTCAGAATTCTGACTGTCTGACAATTCATCCTCCATATTATTATAGTTTCCAATATTTTCCTCCTCCATTAATCCAAGCTTCAAGAAATTCTTCACCGTTGACTTTTCTTGACCAAACCCACCACCATATGCATCATACCATTTTTTCTCACTCCTCTTCACCTCAGATGATGCTCCCTTCCTCTTGTTTGTGGACCCCACGGTGGAGGGTGCAGTGTGTCCGTGGTATGGAAGTCCACCCTCTCGGTCCTGATTGGTGGTGATCAAGAAATTGCTGTTGGTGACCTCATACATGGTCTCATCAGCTCCTCCTCCTTCCAATGGATTGGCCTGAGCTAGCATCAAAAGATCATGGACAGCTTCCTCCATCTGCTCTTCGTCCTCTTCAACAGTCCTGGGACTTCTCGAATCCAATCCGGAGACGGACTGGTCAGAGTTGGACTCAAATCCCGTGCTGCCGCTCTTCCTCCCTCTCCTTGCGGTTTGTGACCATTTAGGCAGAGTCTTGGACAGATTAAGAACCGAACTTTTCGACCTGAAAAAAGTCTCATCAGACTCAATCTGATCCTCCTGAGCTTTCCTATTACTCTGATCAGGCACAGCATCTGACACAGTGGAAGAAGAGCTGTTTTTGGCGGTCGGAGGCGGCTGAATTCCCCTCCACTCTCTCTCTGGATGCGACCTCATATGCCCAAAAAGTGACTTCATCGACGGAAAATTCTTGCCGCAAACGCAACAAACAGGCTTCATATTGCTGATGGTGCTGCTATTTCCTCCAATCCCCAAAACCCCACCAGCATTCGAGCTTCCAACATTGGAATTGCTTGGTTTCGAATTGTTGGGTTTTGATGAAATCGTGTTCTTGCGAGACTGATTAAACAATTCCCTGTTAGCTTGAACATGCATTCTTTTGTGGCCTCCGAGAGCCTTACCTGAGCTGAAACCCTTGAAGCAGACCTCGCAAAATCGGGTAAATTCCGGCAGCGGAGCAGCAGAAAAGTTTTGAGGGTTTTGGCCTAAAGGTTCCGGCTTTGCAACCTTGAGCTTCAGAAACATGCCTTCATTGTTGCTCTCCATCTCTTCGCGGCTCAGTATCTTTGCGGGCTTTCGCTCTTGATCGCTGGCAGTTAGTGGTGGAAACCTAGTCTCTTGGTGTTCGATATCCATGTGAGAAAAATAACCCAGCTCGGAAATTTAATGATAGTGTGAAACCGCAGCTAGTGAGGAATATAATGATGGTCTAGGTCTTTTTTTTTTTTTTTTTTTTTTTGGTGCTTGGGGAATAAGAAAAGAAAGAAGATTTGGGTAGAAAGGAGCTAAAGCTAAGGATGTGAGTATGCGGAACCCTACTAGGAGATTGAGATTTTATATATATATATATATGCAAATATAAATGTGAAAAGGTTAGCTTAGCTGAGAAGCAAAATTAGGCTACTTTGATCATGATCTTGTTTTGGGTAATTATAAGTCCTGAAAATCCTGACCTCAATATAATCAAGAACTCTAAGAGGGGAAAGAAAACAAGGAAATTCAGTGGCTTCCAGCCAGCTAATGATGTCATCAGATTACAGCTCAAAAAAAAAAGATTAGAGTTGAAAAATAGCCAAGGAAAGGAGCAGAGAAACAAACCCAGAAGAGCTAAGAGAGAGAGAGGACTTCACAAATTCTGCAGCAGTTAGGCAGGCCTTCGGTCTTTCAAGTCACCAAATTGTTATAGAAAGAGAATTATAATTGTTATATTTTTATAGATATTGTTAGGTTTTTTAATTAATATTATTTTGGGGTTTAACTGCTGTTTGTATGAGTTTTGGTTCATGGGCAATTGACCGTCAAAGCCTGTTAATCCGTTCTTTCAGAATCTCCAAATTCTCACGGAATTTTGAGTCACTGACTGAGAATAGTATGAGAATTTTGAAAAGTTTGAAAACCATAAAACCACCACACAAAAGATAGTGAACTGATAATCGAACTCTCTTAAGACTCTTTATAAAATCCTTGTTACCTTATGCTTTTTGTATAATATTTTATAGTGTTAACACAAAATTAACTTTAAACTATGGGTTGACAAAGAGGTCATAACAATCCTAATTTTGAGAGAGATCCTTCAAAAAATAAGAAGAGTTCAATGAAAAATGAAAAATTAAACTCCATCCAAACAAAGGTTTAGGTAGTACTGTTTAGTATGAAGTGTGCCACTCTCTTCTATCCCACTACGAGTATTTAGGAGCCCCACTTACAACACTAAACCATACCTGCCCCAAAGAGTAAGGGTTTTTGGAATTTCTTCCTTTAATTTTTCTTTTCTAATTTTTATCTTACATTATAATTTAATTTTAATCTTCCTTGGAAGATACTCCAAGGCCAATCATCCGGAATTCTCTCAGTTTTCACAAAAATTTAGGATACAATCTTTTCTTTGTAATTATTCCTCCAACCCCAAAAATTAGCTTTTTGTCTTCTTTTTTTTAAGGAGTTTTTTTTTTCTCTTCTTATTTGTGTTACCCTTTGTAAGTGTTAATCAATGATAAATTATTCCACTATTTTTTAATAAAAATTTTACTATACTTTGATGTACTTTATACACTAAATTTTTAAACGTTTGCAACTTTAATTGTTGAATCTTTAACCAATAATATATTGATTAAAAATTTCAATACATAAGATATTCGCAGCATATATTAAAAAATCTCATTTTTCTAATTAGAATAAAATCCCAAAAGGATTTCCTACTCTATCAAGGAGAGGAAATTAAAAGGGGGCAAGAAGCCTAGCAAAGTGGGAACTCTCTTGGGTTAGTTTCAAAATCCGTGCTTATCGCCATCCTTTAAGTTAATGCATGTCATTATTATCCCTTTTGATCCTCTTTTATGTGAATTTTCACATCTCGTACCACCATTCACTAGATTTTTCAGTATGCTCAAAACACGTAATGGTACGCCAAATGTTAATATACAAGTGGTGAAAAGTTTTTATTTTCAAACGTTTCTCCAATTATATAATTGCATATGATGCACTGCCCTCATGTTCCCACCATTCACCACTCACCACACACATGACTAGAGTCTAAATAAGAAAGTGATTAGAGGAGCAAATTTTCCAATTTATTTCTTCTATCCTTTTGTTTCCACGCGGTTTCAAACCTTTGAATGGCCTCCATGTTTCCAATTTTATGAGCAAGGAATTTAAATTCTCTACTTAATGCTTTGACGAAAGAAAATGTGTGAAGGAAGTCGTTGCATTTGAGTCTTTGACCAGCAAGCTTTTTGTTTAACATTTTTTAACAAACGATTTTATCTATCGTACGAAAAAGAGGAGTTAGGCTAAACCTCACAATAGACAATAATTTGGCTCAAATTTGTTTTTGACAATAATCAAACATAAGATCACTTACAAGTGAAAATGAACAACTAGATCGAAGAATACCATTATATCGTAGTACTAAATGGCTACCTTTCATCTAACTATAGTTTAGCTTTTTTCACTTAGTTGTACAATGTACGAGTTTAAGAGCTCTAATGTTCCAATTCACATATTGTATTGTCTGTTTGTATTAAAATATCATATTGTGTGTCAAAAAGAAAATCATTACTTATGTATACATTTTGTTTGTTTGAAGGGGAACTAATTAATTAAGGTAAAACATGTATTACCACGTTATGAAAGGTAAAAAGTATCCGTTAAAATGTATTTCCTAAGCCAATAGTTTTACTTCTAGTTGATTAAGAAAGCAAGTAATAATCATATTTGAAAGTAAAAAATGTAGGACTTGGCATAGCCAAAGTTGACCAGGATAATAATGCACTGCCTCATCCCACTTAGTTACCTCTCTCTATCATCCCACTTAGTTACCTCTCTCTATAATTTTGTTACAATATATTTTACTCTAAGGAGAGGGGGACTAGGCTAAGTCAGCCATTAATTAGGTATCAAACTTGACATAATTACAATACTCCCTCGCTGTCTATGTAAGTCAAATTTGAAACATGTTACTTAAAAACAAAGAAAAATATTTCTAAATTATTGTATTAGTTGATCTTCTCCTTGCAATTTAGATTAGGTTAAAATATCACTCAATAAATTTGAGATGGTGGCGTAATTCATTTTGTTTTTTTTTTTTATGCTTTTGTGTTTAACATTTTCTTGGATGATGAGATTAAAAATAGATAGAAACCCCAAGATAAAAAATAATTCTAACTAGCTCAAAAGTCAGTTGTAGTGATCTGCGTACATTAGGTGTTGTAGGGGTCATTTGGAAGTCTTTTTGAAATGACTGTAAGTCTTTTTGATGAAAATGTTTTTAAAACCAATATTTAGTAAAAATCCAAGTAGATCATGAAAAAACATTTAAGTGCTTTCTTGAAAAAGTACATATCTGGTATTTCTTCCAAAAGGCACTTGAGTACTTTTGGAACCCAAAATCAATTTCACCAAAAGAGCATTCAGTCATTTTAAAAGCACTTTCAAACGAGCTCGTAAACATTGCATAATGTCCAAAACTTTTCAATCCACCTATAAATTTTGGAAATTACAAACATTTTTTCTCCTCCTACACACTTATTTAATCCTAATCGTGTTTTCTATTTCATTTATTCAATCCGATGTCAGGAATATGTGTGAGGGCTGTGTAGAAGGCTAAAGATTGTGTGTGAAAATAAGCTCCCTTAAATTTTAGACTGCAGTTCCAGGAATTACTATTGTTACATTGGAATGTCAAGAAATATCAAAGATCGTCACTGCAATGGAATCCTACTAATCCAAAGTGAAGGCAAATTCAACAGCTGTTACAAAGAGCTGCCCCCTTTCACCCCTTCCGCAATTCTTTTCCGCGGATGGGGCATACTGAGGGGTAACCTTACCAAAGAAAAATGAAAACCGAACTAGGTTAAATACCGGCAACGATGACAACTACTACAAAAAGGCATACAAGAGAGGAAAATGATGCCTACGAAACAAGTTGCCTATCTAACGAACATGGAGGCTATTGCTGCGTAGGATTGTAGGAAGATTTATATTCCAGCAGTTCGGTCCTGTATCTCTCCTTGTCCTTCGTCGCTTTATCCTGATAAACCTGCACCGCAGCAACGGAGTGTTATGATGAACACTTCAAGAAGACTTCCAATATACCGCAAGTTAGAAGTGTTGAGAATCAACACAAAAGGAGATGAAAATAGTAATTCTATCCAAGCATGTGAAACTTCTTCTCAAACCTTAGATCTATACCGGAACACAAATATACGATAATGAAATTAGCTTGGGACGTTACGAGCGAAAAAGGACTAACTGAAAAAAAAAAAAAAAAAAAAATGTCACCAACTCACTATACCTGTTTCTCAGCCTCTGTGAGATTGTTCCATAGATACCCAATTTTCTTGCTGATGGCTCTCTCTTGCCCATAGTACAAAGGTTTTAATCTGGCATAATGCTCAGCGAAGAAGAAATTGTAACCGCTCCTGTTTGACTTGGGCCGAAAGGGATCACGTAATGCCAACCTGGATCTCTTTCGGTTCCGTCGAGTAGGCATGTCCGAAAAACTCTGAGAAACATATGTAGATGTAGGAGCATGATACAAGACACCTTTCAGTTCATCAGAACCCAAGTTGACAGTAGCCAGATATCCACTGTCAAATTTCCCATCAATGGTTCCCATGATTGAACAACCAAGCTGCACTTCTGTGCTTTCTGTACATAAGATAGAGAAAACAGATCCATATTGCAATTAATTCACGGCCTTGCAGATCAAATAACTAGATGCTATCAATAAGGTCAAGGAACTAGGAAATAATGATACTGAATTAGAAGGATGAAAGTAAAAGCATCATAGCAAGTCATAAAGTTAAAAGACGGATTCCCTAATAAAATTTACAAAAGTGGTTCATCCATATTTCTTAATAGAAGTTCCTATGTTGTTTATCTTTTTCATTGCAACTTTCCGAAGATTATTTCAAAAGGGCCATCAGAAAAGCTTGACCACTAGCAAGAAATTTTTTTATTCAACTATCTAACTTTAAGAAGTTACAGAATTATTTCATACGATTTCTTCTGAGAATTGTCAACAGGAGGTATACTCTACAATTGCACATAAAAGGTTTTCTGGAAACTTACAGTTTAATGTAGACACCAAAGAGAAAACATACTCATAGTTATATGGTTCTACTTCTACAACTAGTGTGGCGCAACCACTATTAGAACCATAACATCGAGATGGAGGTTAAGCCTACCCTGACCTGGAAATTGGTTTCTACTTGCACCTTCCTCCACGGTGGCTGACCCATTGAAAAGGTTCTTGCTTAGAGGCTCTGGCAAAATGGAAACAAGAAAACCATATATTTTCCAATCAATAAAATACATGAAATAACACATAATCAACAAGGACCCCTGTCTTCAATTACCAAGCACTGGTATGCTATAAACTTCTTTGTGGAAATAATAGGCCTGCTCAAAGTGATACAGCAAAGACAAGTAGTACTTCCGTAAGACAAACGAAGCACTGGTAATTGTTGTTGGGAAATTGAAGGCCGTAATCACTTCCTTCCATTTGCGATCTCTAATCACCTGTAACCAGTTTAAGAGAATTTAAAGTGAAATAAAATTCAAAACATAAAAAAGGAACTTTAGAATGGCTCCACAAAATAAGGGAGAAAAGAAAAGGATGAAGATTAACATAGGCAATAAGTTTAACTCAGCTTAAGAATCTCATATAAACAACCATTAAACAGAAAAGCAAAATGAACGAACCTTTTCAAGCCCATCACGAGATGTGACTTCTACAAAAAGGAGATGTAGATCCAGAGTTTTTCCTCCTACGGTAGGAATCCTGCACAAAGAGCACTAATCTTATCCTCATGGACTTTCCGTTTTTTCTGTACTTTACACTAAATTTTCATGAACTCAAGGACTCAGACATATGATCCTATAGGACAGATCCTGTTCAAGCCAGGCCGTCCTAACTAAGTTTTCATCAATGCCTATAAACTATGAAAGGAAATAAGTTATACAATCAGCACAGCAGTTTAGGAACGGTTTCTGATGCACAAAAAGAATCGTGGCATGACAAAGTCTACATTCATAAACAGCTTATTTCTGCACCCCTTAGACTGTATCCTTCAAACTAACCTACTTCAATACTAATGAAGAAATACTTTCAGACATCTCATAAAATGACCCAGTTTCAGGATTTCACTGACCATCACTGATAACTTTTCCTAGTTACCAAAAAGCCTATTTATGCTTTTGTAAGGTATCAAAACCAAATGCAAATTCACAAGGATAAGCAATAAACTAAGCAATTGAAGACGCATTAATATCTCAACATGGAAAGTAGGTTTCCATGACCACAAAATAAGAATGAAGAAATATAAGGTTATAACAGCTAAAAAATACCAACATCAAAAGATAGCATACTAAAATAAATTAGCAATTCTTAAATCCTCAAAAAGGAAACTGCCGTAATTTCTCCACGACATGGTGCTGTTTTTGGTCTAGTAATGCTGCATACATGGAAAATTTCAGCTCAAAAGTAGACATCCAAGAAAATCAAATCCCCATTTATTAAAGTTATGCAAAGGAAACAATGACTAATGAAGATTTGGGAAATTCCAATTTTCTTGAATGAAGCATCTCTCGTGAATGACAAACTCAAATCTTGGTAAGAAACAATAATCTTACTAATGGCAAAGAAAAAAGAAGGATAACGTGAGCCAGTATTATAGGTGGTCTGTGGAAATGATGAATTGCATTGCGATAAATCTCGGGATTGCTCATTGTCCACCATCCCTAACTCAAACTCAAATAGAGAGAGGCACCACAGGGGATATAAATTTGATATCAGCATTCAACTGAACTTCTAGAATCCCAAAAAAAATATCCTGACTTTGCTAAAAATACCCGAAACAATGTGTACAATGCAGTCCAAAATTTTCAGTCAGTCACCATTCAATCAATTCAAACCGAGGAATAGGCAACATAGTTTTGATTAAAACCAGTCAATTTAAGTATGCAACATGCAAAAACAATGGAAGTATATCAAGTGAGGCAATACAACAACAACAAAATCTTATCCCACTAAGCAGGGTCAGCTATATGAATCCTAGAATGCCACGCTCAGTTTTGTGCCATGTCTTCCATTAGATCCAAGCAGTCCAAGTGAGGCAATGAAAAGATAAAAACACGACACAAATATATAATTTTCCAATTATTCCAACATATTAAGACCCAAAATAGCAAAACAAAAACAACCCAATTCATCAAATAGCCCAACAAAACGAAATCTAAGTTGTAAGAAAAGCGAACCGAGCCAAATTACATGAATTGATCAAACCAGTCAACTGAAGTAGCAACACGCAAATTCAATGTCAATACAAACTATAATTTTCCAATTCTGCCAACATATCAAGACCCAAAACAGCAAAACAAACACAACCCAATTCACCAAACGACCCAAATATACAAAATCAAAGCTTTCACAAAAGGGACAAAACCCAAAACGTACATGAATTTGGTTCTGAACGAATCGTGAAACTCCTTGAGCTTTTCCCAGAAAAGGTCGGAGCTTTGAACGACTTCCTCGTACGTTGCTGTGGGTGAAGGATAAGCCTTTGGAGCGGAGGCGGGGGATGAGAGAGAAGACCCATTGGCGGGGAGAGAGAGGAGTTGTTGTTGGTGAGCTGAAGTGGCTGAGGAAGAAGAAGGCTTCTCCTTTTCTGTAATTTTTGGTGTTGGGACCTTAGACATTTTGTTAGAGAGAAAAAAGGGAGGATAAAGATTTGATGGATTAAGATGCTAGATTACCAGAAGGCAACGGACCACCCTTTTTTATTTTAGTCAAATTATATGATTATATAAAGATATTGGAAAAGCATGTGGAGATCCGGGGATCAAGTAATCACGATTGTTTATCGTATATCGTACGTTTAATTTTCGTTATATACTATTTATATTCAATTTTAAATTTAAAATGATTTATGATAGCATGATATACGATGCACGACCGTGATTTCTTGATCACTCGGATCCCACAAAGAGGATCCTTTTCCTAAGATATTGGATATGACTAGGCCCTAGAATACTTTCCTAATAATTAAAGATTGAAACTTTATTTATGGGTTGTTGATACAAACGATAATATAAATTAATTCAAAATTTATGATAAGAAAATTTAAACTTGTATTTACACAAGAGTGGAGACAAATAGATATAAAGATTCGAAATCAAAAGCTTAGATTTTAGATAAAATGTTTTTAACTAACTGAACTAGCACGCGTGTAGAGAAATATTTTGAGTGTAGATGAAGAATGGGGATGGGCTGATGGTTTTGGTAAAACACATATTTGGGAAGGCAAAGCCATGATAGGTACTTTTGTTGGCTAAAATTAATAAGATTCTGTACAGTTTGGACCCCTTCCTTTTACTCCTTTTTCTGTTAATAAAAGTAGAAATATGAAGAGCATATTAAGTTCCAAGGGAAAAGAGAAAGAAGATGGAGTATAGAATGTGATTTCTAAGAGTAAATGATACATATCATAATTGTATCACTTCTCTAATATAAATAGGGCTTACGAATACGAAGTGTTATAAACGTGGTATGAAAAATGTGATAAGATAAGAGTAACATTTTTTATGAAATCATAAGGATTTCATCATAATATAAATCATGCTAAAGTTCAAAAAAATAGATGATTACATTCATGATATGTTTAAGTTCATTGATTTTGCCTGAATTTAGTAGATTTCTGTATTTTTTTCTAACTTTTAATTTGAGAGAAGAAACTACGCTTATGTTGGCTTAAACATGTAAGTCAGGTCATTTAGTCAAGTGATAGCTCATTTTCATCCAAATTCAAACCTCATTTCTCATAAATTAAAATAGTAAAAAATATCTTTTTGTTGATAAAAAAAAACATATCCATAATCAAATTAATTTTGTTGCATCACCATATTAATAGTATCCGAAAAAGAAGGGTAAAATGCGGTTTGACCCCTTAAATGATTACTTTAGTTGAAATTGACCCCCTAAACTAATTTTTTGATAAATTAACTCCCTGAACTATTCAAAATCAGCCAATTAACCATTTGTCGTTAGATTCCGTCCACTATTCCGTCAAATTCAAGGGCAAATTAATCTTTTTTATCATCAATTCTTACTAGTTAGTTATAACCACCAATAAAATAATGACACGTGGACACAGAATAATTCAAAAACTTATAGCATAATAAGAAACATAAAGAAACCAAACGTTTGCATAACAGACCATTTTACAGTGTCATTACACATTATTATGTGTCCACGTGTCATAATTTTATTGGTAGTTATAAGTGACATGTACTAATTGATGACAAAAAGACTAATTTGCCCTTGAATTTGACAAAATAATGGACGAAATCTAACGATAAGGGGTTAATTGGCTGATTTTAAATAGTTTAGGAGGTTAATTTACCAAAAAAATAGTTCAGGGGTCAATTTCAATTGGACAATTAGTTCAGGGGGTCAAACAACAATTTACCCGAAAAAGAATGGTACTCCAAAACTATGAAATAAGGAATGTCCCAAATTCATCATAGTTGTTGATGCCTCTTCAAGGGGGGTTCAATCCAAAGATTTGAAAGAGTGCATTGCATGATGGATTTGGATACCTTTGAGAACATGAAATAATAGCAAGTAGTAAATTCCAAATTCCAACAAAACACATGCATTCAAACTCAAAACGAAGAACTTAATTGGCTATAGTCCTGCCTCTAGTGTTGTTACTTCGAAGAAACACGAAACAAAAAATAAAACAACAAAGAAAAGCTTAAGAACTTCCCAAACTAGCGATTCATTGATAAGCTATACAAATTACAAACAAGAGAGAGACCTCACAACAACATGATATGGATTCAACTCAAATTTAAATTCAAAATGATAATATTTATTCAAAGAACTTGGGATCATAGCCATTGCTAGAGGTGGCCAAGATGTAGTAAGCCACGATATGACCGATAGAACCCCAAGCCAAAACATCCACAATGTTGAACCCAACAGGGTCATTAGACTTGAGGAGGCTCACATACTCCTTAGCCCTAGTGTCCCCAGCCTCAAAGTGCGTCACCCCGTTCTGCTCCGGCAACCCTTGCTTGGCCACATTCTCTCTCTGGAAGTTGAAGAAAACAAACCTCCCAAGGAAGAGAGAGAGTCCGGTGCTCAGGCTGATGACCAGTGATGGGTTCAGCTCAGCTTTGACGACGCATGAACTTCTCCTGGTGCTGGGTGCATGCAAACCCAGCTTGGTGGGAGGGGAGGACTTGGTGAGGGGTCTGAGGCCTTGGAAGGAGATTTGGGTTGGTGATAGGGTTTGGTGGTGCCTTGTGGCTGTGGAGGAGATGGACGGGGCTGAGAACAAGGCGGAGGAGGTGGCTGCCATTACTGGTTGCGGAGGAGGAGGGTGTTGGGCTGTGGAAGTTTGATGAAAAGTGGAGGTTGGTTTTCTGGAGGAGACGAGATTGGGAAAGGGGTGATATATCTCCACTGGTTCTGCGGAGGTTGTGAGGATGGGAAAGTGGGAGGGAAAGATTTTGGATGGTGAGTTGGCACTGGTTTATTGGTTCCTTTTGGATTACAGATTTTTGGGTACCTCTGAAACTCTGTGGAGCGTCAGATTGTGAATTTAGGACTGCTGCTGCATAGACTAAAGAAAAAATATCAACTTTTAGATCATATGATGTGTTAATACGGGAAATCAACATTTCTATTTATTTTTGTCTTTTGATTCTATTTTGATTTGTTCAATGTAAAGATCATAAATAAAGAGGATGTCGTGTAAAAATAGAAAAAATGTGTAAAATTCACTCTTGAACATTTCTGTTTATTTTTGTCTGTTGATTTTATTTTGATTTGTTCAATATAAAGATAATAAATAAAGAGGATATCGTGTAAAAAGAGAAAAAAATGTGTAAAAATCACTTTAGATATCAATAATGTCGATAAATCGAATCATTATGCGCTTGCTTAACAGCTTATTGACATAATGTCGGCAGACCATTTTCCAATTGACATATTGTCTACCAAAATCAAATTTTGCGTAATTTTGCTCGTTCATCAAACATTCTTTCTTTTTTAAAGAGCTAATCAAGAAATCATTTTCCAAGATACTAGGGTTATATATTTGATTAAAGTAATAGAACCCACAGAGAGAAGGCAGGGGAACAAAAGTAAATTTGTTTAGTAGAATTATTACAGGAAGTTTTACTCTATATCAAACTCATCACTTGGGATCCAAGAAACCAACAAGATGATTGGTAGCTTCTTTCCCACATGACACGTGCCACATTGAGATAAAATTTCAAAAACGCAAAACAGCCAATGTCTTTCGCCCCAAGACACACCGGTTCTTCTTCCCCATTTGTTTCGACCACCATTGCCTTAGCCTTCTGTACATTCCTCCCTTTTACACATTTTCTATGGGGAGAAAAGGACGGAACACCAACAACAAAGTTACTATTGCACATAATACTTCATTTACATCTACAACCTCTTCCCACTGCGCGAAATACGTTACTAGGCTCTGCAATCGCACTGAGGAATGAGCAACGCCAACACACTCATTCGCAGTTTGCTTATTGAAGTCGGTCAAATAAGAGAGTCAAGGTAAGAGTAGTTCCGGCTCCGGCCATACTCAAGAAGACTACCGTATGTACGATCCCACACTCCAATAAAAAGTGACTCTGTGTCCGGACTGAATGATATGCCAGATATCTCGCCAAAGAAATCAATTTCCTGTTCCTTCTCGTACCCACTTTTCACATCATAGACATGCACAAAGTCTGCTGGCTCTGCCATCATCATATACTGACCATCAGAAGTATACCGGATTGACCGAATAGCTCCAAGGTTCCCCTTCAAAACAGCAACTGACTTGGAAAGGTTTCGAACATCCCAAATCCGGCAGGTTTTGTCCTGGTTCCCAGTAGCAAAGGTCATACCATCGGGATGCCATGCTGATGCAAAGGAGAAATCCAAGTGCCCATTTAAAGACATCACCGTCTGCAAAAGAAACTCATACAAATCATCACACTTCCTTTCCTAGCTCAAGGAATAAACATCACGAGAAAGTCAATTGACAAAGTCTGAGATATATACCTTTCCAGTTTGAGAGTTTACCAAAATCCCTTCTGGATTGTCCCCAACAATCACAAGAAGTTTACCATCGGGACTCAAAGAAGTATGCTACAAACAAAGCATAGAGGTGCATCGAAGTTAGCAAAACTGACTAAAGAAAGCATTTAAGTGATTGGATTTCCACATGTAAAATGTGACCCAATGAAAAATCAGCATTGGATGGAATGAGGTAGTTTGCAAATTTGCAGTTGAAAAATAGCTGCCAACTATCATACATCACTTGCAGGACCAAAAAAAAAGAACCCTCCATGAAAGAAATGTCAGTAAATGTAATGAGATATACATCCAGTCATTTCCAAGAAAGCTGCAGGAGACTCACATTCACAGGCCAAGGATACCGGAAATGCTTAGTAAGCTGAAATTTCTCCATGTCAAAGTCTCTGACTCCACAGTCATTATTAGAGGCTGTAAAGTGAACTGCCCCACTGCAAAATTCAAGGGGACTATATCAGTTATAGGTTCATGATTGGAATTTGGAAATGAGAAATCCCAACCTCATGAAAAAACCAAGTACCTGGGACTGTCATAAATCTCAACAGCATTTGTTATGGCATTATCGTCATAAGTTGTCCTCGAGCAAAAGCTAACTCCTGGACGATCAAGATGCTGCAGAGCAGTCAAAGATAAGATAAATCTGTCAGCATTGAGCGTTTCTCTTTATTAGTTCTTCAAAGAGAAAAAAATGAAACTAAAAGGGATCTTGTAGAGACAGCCAAATGACAGAATGCTTATACAGGATGTAGTCAAGTATCAAAGGTTTAATAGACACTGATACCACAACATTCAAAGTTAAAACTTATAAGTCATCCAGAAGATCCATCTGGTATGAAGTAGCACCCATATAGCTAAAACAAAGGATAAATAACATGTGTGTTTCGGTACCACCCCTACGGTGCAAGTGAACCATGTACAAGGTCACAACTGATAAGCACAAACCAAGCAATGTTGACAACATAAGCACAAGAGAAGTGCAATAAATGCTCATTCATTTATTTTCTTACTTAGTAAACTCAATTATTTGCAACTCACCTTGCAAATAAGTTCACCCTGGAATCCTCCAGCAACCAGCAACTTATCTTTTACAGCAAGAGTACTAACTTGAGTCTGTGTAAACCCCTCCAAGAGACTTCCAGGATGTTTCTACATGGGACGAATAGAAATATCAGTTTCCAATGAAGACTTGGTTGTCGAACAAAAGTTATCTAAAAACGCTTACCTCCGATGGTGTCACATGTCCAGAAACGTTGAGAACCTCAGACTTTGTGCAACTTAAGGAAGACCAATGAACGACAGAAAAATGTGACATCAGATAGATGTCATGCTTGGAAGTAGCCCAGACCAAGTTACGCAACTACATTACCAAGCAAAGATAAAACATCTCAGTCAAATAAGCGACATCAAAGGGCTATATTATGATTCAGTGTCTGTCAAATTGTTTAAGGGCATTGCATGCAAAAGTTGACCCCAAGTTATAAGTCAAGTTAGCAAATATAAGTCCTATCAGTTCTATGATATGCGAGTGAGAAAATTTCATCCAAAGTTCACATGCGCAGAAAACAGCCAATAAGAACAAAGGATAGCTTGCACCCAGCACACCTGAAAATGAAGAATGGTTGATTTCACTGATCTAGCATTTCGTCTGAACTCATAATATACAGATCCTTTCTTTGTATCTTTGCAATCCTATTTACCAAGGAGGAAAAAAAATCATCATCAAGTTACTCTTCCAAGTTGAAATTGACACTTCAGCATCAATAAAAAAATTTGGATAACGAATAAAAAATGTGGAAAAACAGTAGTTATTTACCTTCCCTGATCCTTCCCCAGAATTAGGGACATTCTCATAATTCTTGTATTGTTCTAACCTAGTCTGTCGGTATTTCTCTCTAGTAATGCTAAGTCTATCCCAAGGAATACCTTGGATGTCTTTTCCTTTTCTTGCTTGAGCAGCAGTTGTATCAGCTACTTTACTATTCTGCATGAGATTCATACATTAGTCCCAGCTATATATAGAACTACAGTGATCATGAAATGTGAAATGCTCATACAAACTTTGAGTTATTTGAATGCACAAAAGCCATATCGTAAAATAGTGTTAGACATGAATAATTTCTTGAAGCTGTGAATATTTGACATATCTAGTAAGACATGTTAGTATATCACAAACCAAGTAGTCATATTCATCAACATCGGAATCTGAGCCGCCCATTTCTCTACTGTGAAACTCGTCATCCATATCATCATCTACATCTTCCATTTCGTATTCATCCTCCACATAACCAGCGTAATGGGACATATTCTTCCCAACAATGCCACAACTAGCACCAACAAAGATTCAAGCCAGTTACTTAAGAATCAGCATACAAAACAATACCAAAGATCAACGTATATTGCAAACAGCAAGATGTGAACAGGTCAAAATTCTAACTTAATAAATAAGATAATTAAATAACAAAACAAAAAAAGGTATAAACTACTCATGTTGTTGTGTCATTGCTAACTATGAACAGATATTAAGATAAAACATGAAAATGAAATTCGTGATATACCCATGGTTGGAGCAACTTCTTTGAAGGAATATGTTTAATTAACAAGTGCATTAGGCAAAAAAAATTAGAAACTAATATAAACTCCAAAAACCTGATAAAAGGCAGAGAAGAAAAGAATCAGGAAAACCATAACAACTAGACCGATGTTCACACAATAGGAATGAAGAATGAAAACAACTAGGTCGAGCATGTGCTCGACTACAATATATATGTCACTAAGTTGCCATGCTTGGAAATTCAATATCATAAAATGCCGCAGTTGCAGCAATACAAGTTTTGCCCAAAAATGAAGCTGCAAAGGGTCATAACTTCGCTATCAAAGCCAACAGTCAAGCACCCAACCATGCATTCCTTTCGTAATCTTTGAGAGGATTAAATCAGATATGATGACACCATCAAAAGTAGCTCATAGGGGAACATACCAGCGTAACCAAATTATTCTTAACACCTAAAAATTACAACTTTAATTTTGGCAGCATCAATCGGTAAAGCATAATCATTGGAAAATGCTTCCTCGTATAAAAGGGTTCAATTTGACAAAGTTTTGCTCATTATTAAGCTTTTCCCTTTATTCCCTTCACCAACATTGCACGTAAAATGCAAATGAAATTCATAATTGTCCAGAGTTGTAGCAACTTGACTGCGGGCATATATTTAATTTACACATACATTAGACAAAACAAAAATTACAAATAAAAACCAAAACCCTAATTGGAATTAAAAGAGGCGAAAAATCCCACTTTGTATGTGCTCAGAAATCAAACAAGAACATACCCTAATTAAAATAAAATAAAATGTGAAATTCTGGAACAGTTGCACTTACCAATCCACAAACTTACCCTAACCCCCAATCAAATATACAAAAAAGAAAGGGAAATTGGGGGAAAACAACAACAGAATAATCAAAAGACAACAGTCAGAAAAAAACCCTAAAAAATTCACAATTGGGAATTGAAATTCACGCCAAAAAAAAAAAAAAATTGAAAATTTCACCTTTCGTTTGTTCTGGGAATCGAGAAGCTCGGAAGGAGCAGCTGTTCGGATCTGGAAATCCCGAATTGAGAAACTGAAATCTCAAACCCTAGTCAAGAAGAAGTTCAGATCCAGGGAGAAGAGAGGGGAGAGAGAGAGAGGTGAGAGAGAGTGCGTAATATTATTTTCTCTCTACCGACTGGTGTTTTCGGATTGTCGAGCGAAAGACAAAGGTTGAGGGGAACCTTACGAAAAGGACGTGCTTTCCTTCTTGTGTGCGTATTCGTATTTCTACTGTATTTCTGTTGTATTTGCCTCTTTGGTGTCGTATTTTCATACATTTGGTCGGTTAGATGTCGGATAAATTACACAAAACTACCTTAATTATAGGTCGAATCACAATCTCATACCTCATGTTTTAAAAATTATAATATCATACATCATTTTACGAATTTGTTGCAATATCAAATCTCCGCCAATTTTTCTGTCAAATTTTCTATTAAATACTGGCATAGCTTAAGTCAGAGCCTACTCCCTAGCTAAGTAAAAATATAATTAAAGAGAAAATTATTTAAATATTTTTATTAAAAATATGGGACCCACCTCTACAAACCAATCAACCTCATCTTTTCCCCCAATCCATAAGTCTTCTCCTCTCTTCCTAAGGATGGGCAACGGTTATGACGGGTGGGTAACCGCGGTTATTTATCTATAACCATTTATTCTCATACCTACATAACCGTTTACCCGTTGGATAATTGTCTAAACGGTTATACTCATATTCATAATTGTTTATAAACGGTTAACCATACTCATAACCGTGTACCCATTTAACCGTAATCGTTTAGTACCTTTTTACCCATTTATCATTTTTAAACTCATTTATCCTTTCTTTTTTACTATTTACTCATTTTTCACCCGTCTACGTGTTTTTTTAACAACTTGAAAATTAAAAAAGAAAAAATTGTCATAATTTTGTTTTTCTAACAATTAAACATCGTTATAGGTACATTCATCATATATTTCCGCATTTTAATTTTTTAAGTCCGTATATTATTTCAATAATTGAAATAATAGTTTACAGACGATATTTTTAATTGTTAGCAATGAAGGTAATATAAAATTTGCTAAGTATTCTTGGGTTACGAAAACTGTTAAAATACAGTATTTTTGGGTTATTTGACTCAGAATGTAAAATATTAACATAATATATATATAATAGACCATGAAATTTAAAGTGATTAAGAAAAACTATATTATATTAGCTATAGAAATCATGCACTATAGTCAATGGCATTGATCTAAGTTTTGTCCGATAGGGAACATGGTTTGTGTTAATTTTACATATATAAAATAAATAGATAAATTGTTACCCGTTTATAACCGCGGTTAATACCCATAACCGCCCATTTAAATTTCGCAGGTAAATGGTTATACCCATAACCGTTTATTTATTTAAACATTACTCATAATCGTAACCGTAAAATTTACCCATAACCAATGGGTATTTGTCCATCTCTATCTCTCCCCATAAAACAAAATGAAAGAAAAAAAAAACCGAGATTTTCTTTTGCATGTGATCGATTCGACTTCCATTCACAACTAATTTTCATACTTCGCCATCAACGGCTTAACCGGATTCCACCGTCACTTTCTCGATGGGTCCATTCGGGCTTGGGGACAGAGTCGAATTTGGGGATCTGGAAGGAGATGAGGTAGAAGGCCGGGATGCGAGGGTCGAAGTAAAGGTAGAAGATGCCGCCAACATGGGCAACGAGGTTGATGACGATGAGGAGGAAGACGCAAAAGACACAGCAGCATATGCTGCAGCTGTTCGTGGCAGGAATTTCCGCTAGGGATGTTTCCTGGCCGACGAGCACATAGCTCCTCTGGAGGTTGGCGCCGGTTGAGGGCTGCTGTCGGGCTTCTGCTTCGTTTCTGGGCGTTGTTGGGCAAGTCTCGTCGGGCAAGACTATTCGGGCAAGGCTCTTCGGGTAAGGCTGAAAGAGAAGGACAACGTTAACTTTGAGAGGTGCCTTTGTGGGGCCTTAGGTATAGGCCTTGAGGCTCACAATCAAGGTTAACATTTAGGTGCTCAGGCGTGCCACTGCCATCTTTAGCATGGCAGATGTAAAATGGTTGTCGTTCTTTCATTGTATATATATATGTATCCAAGAAACCGTGTTAGTTATAACAGGTGCCTTTGTGGAGCCTTAAATGTAGGCCTTGAGGCTTCCCATCAATAACTAAACCAGTGCTCGAACGCATCATATTTATTCTTGTGATTGTAGGAGTCTTCTAACTATTATATTTCTGATTACCCGAATCCAAGGAATAGAACGAACCCAAATGGGTGCCTTTGTGGGGCCTTAGGTGTAGGCCTTGAGGCTTCCCATCAGAGTTCATTCTTATGCTTAGACTCTTGAGATCGCTGAATAGGATGAATCCAAATGGATGCCTTTGTGAGGCCTTTGGTGTAGGCCTTGAGACTTTCCATTAGAGTCCATCACATGCTTAAGCGTTCTATGATAATCATGATATAATAGAAAGAAAACTAGAAGGTAGGTCGATTACTTGCGCCCCAAGTAACTTCGGACTTCTCGTTTATCAAGGATTGTCGTGGATGGGTTAAGTCCACATAAAGTTCTTTTTTATGCCTTGAGGCCAAGGACTTTTAAACTAATCAGATTTACATGCCTGCGGGCTTAGGACTTGGATCTGATTTAAGCATTAAAGATATATTTAAATCGGATCCAAGTATTGAGAAAGCTTTGTCATAGTGATTTTGCTAGAAACAAACTTGCATATAACTAAAAATATACAACATATTGCTAGACTTTAAAGAAAGAGAAGACAAAGACAGAGCAAAGCAGGTCGGGCAAGATTAAACCTTATCAATTAAGGCTGATCGTCTTGCAGGTCCCTATCTTTGTGGTTCTGTCAAAGGTCTGAAAGCTTAGAGGTGGAGAGGGGAAATGAGAATACAAAAGGGTGAATCGATACTACAACAAGTTAGAGCAGGGTAGCAGAGCTATTACAAAGTTTAGGAGAAAAGATTATCCCGAGGGGGATGAAAGCTTGGGCTGACTACAGCTTCGTTTTGAAAGGCAAATCTGGCTTTTTGAGCAGAGTTTGTGCTTTTGTTTGTTTGTTTGAGTGTCCTTATTCCTGTCTTCTCTCCCTCCTTTTATAGACTACTCGGTTTGGCTCTTGTAGCGACAGCTTTGCCCGAATGCGGTCTGAGGGTGATGACTCATCAGCTTTATTACATGTAATGCCACCATAAAGTACTTTATGGGCTGTGCAGTCTGATCAGTCTACACCACTTGGTCCTTGGGTAGGTAGGCAAGTGGCCTTTGTGAATTGTATCAAGTCAGAAAAGGCCCTTTCCTGCCTTCCCAAGTTTCGGCTGGGCTTTGATCTTCTATTCCTCCAGGCCTCCTTTTGGGCCGACTCCATCCTTGGGCCAAAAATCAAGTTTTAATCCAAACAGCAGCAGCTGCTATTTTCGGGGAATTGAAGGGGAGATTAGGTTCCCGTGGTGGTGGTCGGACTACAGGTCACCCCAGTTGATGTGGATCTCGGTATCACAGCTGTTTATGGAGCATCGGTTTAATTGGCCTTTGATGTAGGTCTCGGTATCCATCTGATTTTTTAATTGGGATGAATTTTGAAATGTCGATTTGAATTTCTGGGCAAAAGATGAAATAGGTTGCGAAATTTTAAGGATGAAGATGAAGAATAGAGAACGAAAGGGAAGAGAGCCAGTTTAATTTGAGAGAGAGAGAGAGAGAGAGAGTATCCCGAGAGAGAGAATTGTGGAGGTGGGTTCCAAATTTTATAGAAATATTCATAATTTATTAATATTTAAATAATATTTGTAACCAATTAGGCTAAGGGGTGGGTTCCGCTTTAAGCCATGTCAGCATTTAACAGAAAAACTGACGGATGTCTAATATTGCAACAAATTCATAAGATGAGGTATGTCATTGTAATTTTTAAAACATGAGATATGAGATTGTGGTTCGATCTATAATTGAGATAATTTTATGTAATTTATCCTTAGATGTTTGTTTTCTATCTTTTGGAAGAGGGTTGTTTTTTTTTTTGTTTTTTTTTATTTTTTATAATTGAAATCAAACTCTACTTTTACGATACTTGTACCTAAAATCTTCCAAAGAGAAATTTTACTGAATTCTAATACTAAGGGTAAGGGTCTGTATTTATGTTGTGTAGATTACAGACTGTCCAGACCTATACTGCTGAGCAAACCACACTTAGCCTCGCTTCTGACTCCAACTGCTCTTACGACTCAAACACCTGGTAGAGCACTGGAAAGCTAAACCCAAGAAGCCTATGATAAGTCACTCAATTCCTCACAAATGGTTAGATATTATGATCTTACTCATAGCACTTTGCTTATAATTCTCTTATATATTGACTTAATCGCCAGAGCACCTACGCCAAAACCACCTCTCGGCGCCTAGTTTCACGATCTCTTCCTTGTCTTAGGTCCAACAGTTTGGTACTTTCATTTAGTGATTAGATTCATATTCTCATGTAAACAGCTCTACCCATACCCGTGGCTGACCACCACGCCCAACCCGACCTTGATTAGCTTATTCCTGTTATTGCCGAGATTACTCTCGTCATTGTCGATGCCAACATCGCTACTGCCAGAGCCTGTGCCCCAACTTTCACTCCGTAGAATGATTCTCATACCCAAACCATGTTCATGCTCTTGGATCTCATTAGAAAGTTACTTAGAGAACTAAGTGATGCCATGAGGGACTTGCAACCCTCTCGAGCTCAGGATGCAATTAGAGCTTCCAACACCATGGTGGAGATGCAATCTACAATACAATATTGTGGAGTAATGGCCTAAGCAAGAGCACCCTTGAGCAACTCCAGACATCTCAACTTTGGCCTTCCGAGTTTAAGCCACCTCCACGTCGAGGAAAGACCTCGACCGCGGAATGGAGATGACCTATTTATCTACGAACTTTGAGCTGAAGGTTATGTCGAACAAACTCACTCAGCTTCTTGTAAGGTTTTTAAAAAGGTTCACACGTTGAATTAAAATTCCAATTTGAATCCTAAAATTTTATAAGGATAATAGTTAAGTACTCAACTAACTGGATCATTCAAAGAAAAACATGTGTCTATATATATTCTATATTCATGTTTGGAATTAGATCATCTCCTGAGCACAAGCTCAGGAGTTTCCTGACCAGCGCACGTGGATCCAACGGCTACAAATAAGAGGTCCCATTAAAAGTTATAATAATTGTGGTCGTTGGATCAAAATCTAACAGCCCACGTGCGCTGGTCAGCATGCTCCCGAGCTTGTATTCATGAGAAGATCCAATTCCCTCATGTTTTGCTTTTAACTCATAACCCGTCATCCCTCTTCTCTTACACTTTCATGCCAAATTACAGAAACTTCCCTAACCACCATTCTCTTCCCACATGATGTTAAGTGTTTTGATTTATCTTTGAATTTTCTACTTGCAATTTGAGAGATAGTTTCCTAAAAATGAAAATTTAAGATCCAAATGGTTGAAACCCATTGTGTAATTGTTGGTTCTAGATTGATCTGGTTGATTAGGAAGAGATCGATTTGATTTAAGGTTTGAGGGATGGATGAGCAGTGATTATTAGTTTGGGAGTAAGGGATGATGGATGACATTTGGCTATGGCCTACTCTGGTACATGGAACAAATAAGGGTGGGATGGGCGACGGGCTAGTGGTAGAGGCAGTGTTCTAAAATTGCCTAGGCGGTCGCCTAGGTGCTAGTCGATGACGTACCGTTCCGATTAGGTGCCAATCGGTGGACAAAAATGGGGAGGGGTTAAGCGCCTGCTATTACACCCCACCTCCGATTTAAAAATAGTTTTGGGCTTTTATTAAAAAAATTATTTTTGGGTCTTAATGTGTGTGCCCGTGTAATACCCCGTATTAAAAAAAAGGTTATTTATTTGGGTGTATGTTGGGTAATTATTTTTATGTAATGATTTTATTTGATTTATTTTTATGCCAGAACCTATTCTTGGTATGTAAAATAGTTTCAATGTAAAATCTTTTTTTCCTACAAATTATTTCAAAACCTAGCTAGCAGTATTTCATGTTCATATGTAATTAGAGATATTTTTAGTTTGAATTGGAGAAGGGGATTATGATGAGTTTGGCTAGATTTTTCTCACAAAGGCTAAGTGGCGTTTTGGCAACCATTAGAGAATAAAGGGGAGGGGTTAGTCACTACTCTAAATAGGTTGAGGTGGAGAGTTTGTAGCATTAGGAGTTAATGATTTGGTGATTACTCACCACTCTAAATGTGAAGGTGGAAGTCTACTTAAGGGTGAGTTGGCAAGTTTGTATTCATTAAGAATTTAAAAGCTAAATGTTTGGTGATGATTCATCCCTCCGAAGTTTGAAGAGGTGGGATTCATATTCCTTAGAGATGAACGTGGCCTTGGATGCTTGTATCCACCTTGCATAATATTGATTAACTTCACACATGTCTCTTTGCCATTTGAACACATATTAGAGCTAAGGTTTTGCTTAACATTTGTTGTTTGTCTATTGGACCACATTTCATTGTTAATGATGAGAATAACATTTGTTGCCTTGTGATTGGAACACATTTCATGGTGATGATTAGGTTAACATTTGATGTGTTTCTATTGGAACACATTTCATATTTAATGATTAGCACAACACTTGCTTTCTTTCCATTGGCACACTTGTGGAGATTCTTTGGAGAAGAAGATGTCATGCAATATACATAAAGGAAGGAGAAAAGAAACAACGGAAGGACATAGAGGAAAGAGGAAGAAGAAGAAGAAAAAAAAAAAAACAAAGAACAACTCCAATAAAAAGCCATCCTCCCTTTCATATTATCCAATTACCTTTCTTTTACATATTGTTAAGGCTTTAAGCCATCTTTCATTGTATTTGTAAGTCCCTCATATATAGTGAAATACAATGAAAGCAAACCCCAGTGGATGTAGTCAATTTGACGAACCACTTAAATCTTGTGTGTTTATGCATTTACATTTTGAGATATTTTCCATGAGAAGCACTTCCACCAAACTATCGGCAATCTCTATTTATCTCTCTTGAGGATGTTGTACAAAGAGTGTGAGACAAATCCCAGAAAAATACATGAGCCTTATCCAACAAATCTCTCCATCAAACTGCTATCATTTTCAACTATCAAAGGAAAGATATCCAAGACTATAATTTCGTCCAGCCTATTTAACAGATCAAAACACCATCATCCATATATTTTATTATAATACTTCCTTCATGAGAGTTGTTTGTCTGTCTCTCTACCATGATATATCAAAATTGCAGAAACATCCAACGTTGTGATCGTCCATTATGTCTGAAATACCAACTCATGTCTCTAATGCCGCAGAAAACTGGACAGACATGTTATGAGCACCAAAACCCTATTTTTCGTAACTCGAATCGAAACACTTCCTTCACAAAAGTTGTTCCTTATCATCTACTCTATAACATATCCAAAAACCACAATAATTGAATATATGTGCTGACTTATATCCCAGTTCGAACAGCTGATAGTTTCAGCTATATTAAAGAAGTAGAAGTGGTGGGCTAAAATAAAAATAAAAGATGATGTTTGGAAAGGGAAAAGCTAGAGACATAATTTCATGCCTTGTGGCATTTGAGACATATATTTCACTCTAACGATTATTTTCTCTAACATGGATGTCTATTCTTTTCTAATAAAAACAGGTTGCCCGACCAAGATGGACGAGACAATGAACAAATATATATGGAGTGGTCAACGAGCAACATTTTATATGATGGATTATAGATTATTATTTTGTTAATTTTATGATTATATTACTCTTGTTACTAATCAATTTGATTTATGTTGAAGTTGCAGGCTTGTTAGATAAAGTGTGAGTATTGATATCTATGTGAATATGACATATACATATGCATTGCAAAGCAAGAAAAAGAGTTGTGTTGTGTCAAGTGCTCACTTGTGTAAAGTGTTTAAGTTATGAGGATATTCAAGGGCTAAAGTTTGCCTTGAATATAAAATAATGAACCGTGTATATGTCAAGCATAGGGTGCAGAGCTTGAGAATACAATTGGTTGATTATAAAATAATGAAATCTTGTATATATCAGGCGTAGGGTGCAAGGCTTGAGTATACATTTGGGTGTCAAGGGAAGTGCCTGTTTAATAAAGTGGAAACTGAGCGTTTAATTATAAAAATTGGGTTAAGGGATGAACGGGAGTTAACTCGTATTATAACGTACTCAGAGCCAAATGGTATAAGCATGACATGGGACGTGCAGGCTTGGGTGCCTTAGGTATGTGTTGACGAGATTAGAAGGGAGTGAGTATATTCATACATCTCATTTTATACATTTTATGTATTTTCAAGAGCTACTTATTTCAATTATTATTTTAGTTGGTATTTTTGTTATGAATTACTTTTGTATACTAATATTTGTTACAATTTAATTATTATTTTGTTAGTACTTTTTGTTGTGAATTAATGTGTGCATTATTGTTATTCCGCTGCGTATTCAATAAATTTTAATTATTTCATTTTATTTTCCACCATATCTTGGTTGTAGAATTTATTTCTATAGCTAAGATATGGCTCACACCCTAGCTCGTGGATAGTCTTTATTCGTGGGTCGGGGCGTGACAACCCGTAGGGCCCTCTTTCATTTTTGGTCTCTTCTACCCAGCCCCCTTTCTTCTCTTTTCCCTTTGGACCCGTGAGTCTCCCTCTTCCTTTTTTTTTTTTTTTTGAAAAGTCTTTCTCTCTCTCTCTCTCTTTCCCCCTTATGCCGTGCTCTCTCTTCATGTAAGATCCCACATTGCCCAGATGTGAGGATCCTGGTCAACCTTATATATATATTCTCATCTCTACCTAGCACGAGGCCTTTTGGGAGCTCACTAGCTTCGGGTTCCATCGGAACTCCGAAGTTAAGCAAGTTCGTGCGAGAGCAATCTCATGATGGGTGACCCACTGGGAAGTTCTCATATGAGTTCCCAAAAACAAAATCGTAGGGGCGTGGTCGGGATCCAAAGCAGATAATATAGTGCTACGGTGGAGTCGAGCTCAGGATGTGGTGGGAGCCCGGGCCGGGATGTGACAATTTGGTATTAGAGCCAATCCCTAGCTGGAAGTATGCCGACGAGGATGCTGGGCCCCTAAAGGGGGTGGATTGTAAGATCCCACATTGCCTAGGGGTGAGGATCCTATAAGCCATATATATATATATTCTTATCTCTACTTAGCACAAGGTCTTTTGGGAGCTCATTGGCTTCAAGTTCCATCAGAACTCTGAAGTTAAGCGAGTTCATGCGAAAGCAATCCCAAGATGGGTGACCCAATGAGAAGTTCTCATGGGAGTTCCCAGAAACAAAACCGTAAGGGCGTGTTCGGGGCCCAAAACAGACAATATCGTGCTACGGTAGAGTCGAGCCCTGGATGTGGTGGGGCCCGGGCGGGGATGTGACATTTCAGCTCTTCCTCTTTTCTTTAGAAACACATACACATAGCAACCATCATCCTCACATCGTCTTGTCTTCCTCCCCGATCCTAAACTCATCGAACAATCCTTGGACCCACGTTCAAATCGGAGGAAAACTGGAAATAGAGAACTTCGGCGAGTTCTTACTTTCTCCGACATAGGTAAGTCATCTAACCACTCCAAAATCGTCGTAATTGATGTTTAGATGTAAACTTAGGTGGTGTTGAAGTGGTTTGGCATGTTTATATGCAAAAAACGAACTCGGATCATAAACCTAGATTCTGGCGAGGAAACCATGGTCGTTTGGCCATCTTTCATGCCATTTTTCGGCTAATTCCAGCCACCACTTGGTCCCCACTTAGTATGAATCTCTTCTTCACATTCCTAAATACATTTTGGCTTTTGAATCACTCAATTTGGTTAAGTAACGAAGAAGTTACGAAGCTTTGAAAATTCCCTAAACCTTCAGCAAAAAACTTGGTTTTCCGACAAGCACCGCCCTTTCGAGGAGTTTTCCAGCCAAACCACAACGAGTTGGCCATCGTGCAGGGTATCAATCTCTTCATCTCGTCGAGTACTATAACTTTCATGTTTGGATCACTTGATTTGGTTGAGTAACGAAGAAGTTATGGGCGTTTGAAGTTTGCCCAAAAACCGGCCAAAACCTTGGCCTGAAAATGGGTCAACTCGACCCATTAACCCAAGGCCTAACCCAATTACCCAAGCCCAAGTCTGAAATCCAAACCTGGGGCTTTGGGCTGAACCACTAAGCCCAAACCTAGTTTCCTTTTATTTAATTTTTGTTTATTTTTATTTTCAAACCCAAAACCCTTTTATTGGAATGAGCTTTCAAGCCCAATACCCTTTAGACCCTAAACCTATTGGACCCAAACCCTTTAGGCCCGAATTTGACCCAGTCTGACGGTTGACTCGGTCAACGTTTAAAGTTGACTTGACCAATCAACGGTCAACGGTCATCGTTGACTTTGACCGGTCAACGATCAACATTGACTTTTTCTGGCTTTCATTCGGACCCTATCCTAGGCTAATTTCGATGTCCTGGACCCTTTTTTGAAGTTCGTTTCCCCAAATTTAATCGTTTAAGTATATTTATATTAATTGGACCCTTTATGTGCTTAGGGGCAATTATTGTGGCGTTTCCGTGTTCGCTAGTTTGCGTGGTTCTTCGGCGGCTAAGTATCTGTAAGTGGACCCCTTCTAAAAATGCATGTTTTAATAGTAGAAAACGTTTTGTGAAATAACATGCTTACTGAGGCTATTTTGAATTATTACTATTTTTCCTATAACCCGTGTTCTTATAGAATATATGATAGATGACGATATGATATTTAGAACATGTTTTGAACATCTCTTTATAGTATAGATGATGAATGATTTTATACTATGAAGTTGCTTTTCAAATATATATATATATATATATATATATATATATATATATATTCAAGGGTTTTGTACATACCTAGTGGTCCCTATTCCGTTACGGGACGAAGGGATAGATTCCGGTCCGTCCCGGGCGACAATTATGGTGTTTACATAGGGTCTGAAATGTTTTTCCTTTGGCTATTAGCATAGGGACGGGGAGCCGGCATGGGGCTTGGGGGTAATTTTCCTTTGACTGTTAGCTCAGAGATGGGGAGCCGGCATGGGGCCTGGGGGTTATCGAACATTCACTAGTGATTATTATATATACAAGTTATGATTTGAGACATTGCACGACATACTAGGTTTCGAAAAACCTATGTTTATCATGATATATATGTGTTTTTATAAAACCTAGGGGTTAGTATGTTGATAACTGTTTTAATATATATATATATATATATATATATATATATATATATATAGGGGTGTGCTATCCACACACCATTTTTTACTTCTCACACACCCCTTGTTAATTTCTGCCATCTGATCTTCTTCAATTCATTCGATCCAACGACCGAAAATTAGAAGGGTGTGTGAGAAGTAAAAAATAGTGTGTGGATATCACATCCCTATATGTATCAACTTAGTCCACTCATGTTTGTTTTGCGCCCCATTTAGGACTTAGAATCGAGGCATACAATCCAGCATCCAGGTACTTTCGTATCGGCATCTTCGAGTTCTCTCGGTGTAGGATCCATCCTTTGTTTCATTCAATTTTATATTATTTCTTTTAGTGTTTTAGTTAGTTGTATACTCTGAACACGTTCCTTACATGCATATTCATTATTCTTTTATATTTATAAGTCTTATATATCCCTTGTTTTCAGCTTTTGCACTCAATAAATGATTGATTGAACTTGAAGAGAAAAGTGGGTGGGTGCGGCTAACTTTACTTGGGTTAATAAAGTGTTTTTAATTAATAGTTTGTGACAATTTTTTGAAGATTTTTAGCAGGCCCATCTTCAATTTTTTTAAAGAAAATATGGTCCAACAATAATTTGAAAGTTATGATCGAAAAAAACTCTTAAGCTTTATACAATACTGATATATTATAATAAATATTTATTCTTGTATGTTTTGTATTTTATTTTTATCAACATGTATGATTTTTTTTTGTGTAAACATGCACTTATTTATATATTTTATAATAAATTTATTCAAAAAAATACAAATTCGTCTAGTCCACCTATTCGTCTGTCTAAGCACTAAGCATCAGCTTGCCTCTCAGATTAGCACCTAATGTTTTATAGAACCATAGGTAGAGGACGATGGATGGAGAAGGAGAGAGATGGATGGCTGGGTAATTTTTTTGGTAAAGAGAGAAGAGTCATGTTTGGTTAGTAGAATAATTCATGTTTAGCTTAGAGTAATAAAGCTGTTTAGTTATGTTTACTTACGGCTTAGTATGTTGGGTACTCACTAGGGAGTATTTTTCATTTTGTAACTTCAAACATTTTCCAAAAAAGAGCTCCATAAAAATTGGGGTTCGGTCATTTAGTACTATTTTTTAGTGGTATTTTTCTTTATTTGTAAGTGAGAGATTTTAGGTTCGATTATCGATAAAAATGAATTTGAACTATATTATAACTTTAGCAGTTAGATCAAATTTCAAAGACTCAAATTCATTAATTGAGTGAGTTTAGTGGAAGGGATTTGAAGATTCCTCCTCTAGTTGAGATATTATGATTTGTTAAAAAAAATTAAAATTGGGGTTCGGACTTGGCCGTTGGTTGGTGGGGAAAAGTTTTCTTAGGGATCGTATAGATTTCGTAGTCGGGACAGTTCATCGTACCGTTGTGGCAGTGAAAGTCGACACACGCAGATCCCACGTCATCAATTTCTGCCTTCTCAGTTTTCGGAAAAACCATCCGCTACGGCACAAGCATACCAAGACAACTACCAGCTTCCGTTTGTTTCCATGGAAACTAAAACTTTCTCGCCCAACTTTCTCGAGAAAATTCTACGCAGCAAAAATTGAAAAGAAAAAAAGCTAATCGTCGTGGCCCGAAGAAAACCATGACGACGTTGATCAGAAAAGCGTGGGAGTTGGTGTCGAGCCGCACGTTTTCAAGTTCAGAGTCAACGTCGTCGTCGTCTTCTTCGAGCTCGCCGTCGGCGACGGCAGGTTCCGGGGCGTTCAATCGGCTGCCGACGGACCTAATGATGAAAATCGTGAGACTAGTGGGGCCTAAGGAAGCGGCGAAGTTGAGCGTCGTATGCAGAGCGTGGCGGTGCGTCGTATCCGAGAACGAGCTGTGGATTTTCTTTCTGCAGAAGCAGGAGGAGGAGACTTATTGGGAATCCTTTGTTTTCTCGGAAACCCATTTGAGATTCGGATACCCACTTCAGTATGTTCAATATCAAGCATTTCCCACTTCTCAATTTTTATTTATTTAATCTGCTCAGCTGAAAAATCCCACTTTGGGATTCAATTTTGACGTCTTTGTTATGCATTTAAATTTAAATAATTTTGAATTCAAAGTAGTGTTAAATGATTGAGAGTTTACTGAGAAATGTAAAGTTCAAGACTTGGTAGCAGCTCAGTTCATAAGTTCTAAAGTCTATATTTATCGATCAAATGATTTTTTTAGTTTAAATTATTATTAGTGCCAGTAAAGGTTGGAATTTTTCACTGACAGAGATTTTTCATTTTTGGCAAAGCTGTGTCAAGGTGTGATTTTTAAGTGGTCGAACATAAAGAATGTCAGAATTGTGAAAGGGATTTTAATTGGTTGTACTTGTTCGTTGTGATAGTCGAGTGTTAGTATCTTGGAGAAAACGTTACACCATTGTTTTGGTGAGGAAACCATGGACTTGTCCACTGAATTTGTTCTTTAATGCCGAAATAATGTATATGCTGCTCAGTGCTTGTCATTGAGTTTAATGGTCGAGCTAATTCAAACGTAATTTTTATTGTAGAACATTCTCGGGCGAGAGTCCCCAATTGTCCTATATGGGTATTTATAGTCAACGAGTTCAAGTTCCTGGTTCTGCTATCATTGACGGTGAGTGTCTCTAACCTCCACACACATTAACAATTTATTATGTTTGAGAATGCTGACATAATTTTTCACTTGTTAATCCAAATATTGAAAGCATATCTTCATTTCTGTGGTATTTTGTTAAGAAGCTTGTAAACAATAGCTATTCAATGTTTTGGTATCACTATTATCTACCATCCATAGTGATATACGTAGAGTTATGATTTTGTTTTTGTTAGCAAACTTTGGACTTTATCTAGTTCGACATAAACTATTCCCTCATTTTCTCTTTACATTTGTTGGGAAGGGGGCTCTGGCTATTGCAAGTTTGGCTGGAGCAAATATGCATGTCCATCGGGCCGGTCAGCAACTTTTTTGGTGAGATGTTTATTTGAGCTCACAGCCAAGAAGTTCTTTTGCATATAACTTCCATTCCACATGATTGTTAGATTGTTTCAATCTATCTTTCACTTTTAATTCCATACTTTGGGTTTTTCTTGCCATGCTTGCAGGAATTTGGTAATGTTGAGTCGCCGATGTACTCTAGACTCCACCATTTTTTTGTGACTATTTATAGCAGGTGTGCTATTCTATCATTTTAGTTTTCATTATTTTGATGTATTAGTCAAGCAACTTCATAGTTAAAGAAGCTTGTGGCTGTTCTTCTTGATGCAATCCTCTTTCTCTTAGTTAATTACATATATTTCTTTATTCAATCTGCATTTCAGTGACTTAAATACAAGTTAGCACATTTAAGATACTTTTCTGCTAAAATTTCATTTTAAAAGTAAAGAAGAAACTGCACTGCCTTCATTATCATGTGGAACACTGGTTTACATCGATGCCTTTGAATCTTAGATAGCAGGTATAGCTGATATGTGATTGTGTTTCTTCTTAGGATGCAGGTGAAACCATCTTCGCAGCCCGTGGTTTTGTCTATACCTATTTGCCATTATGATGGTGAGTTGCTACCCTAGAGTTATAACTTGGATTGGTTGCATCAATTGTCTTTGTCTTGTTATCCTTCACAAGGTATTGTCTTCATCCTCCTAATGTGCTATTTTTTCCTTATTTTTGTTCTAGATACTGAATCTGCAAAAGCATCGAGACGGCAGCTCAAAGAAGCTATGTACAGAGTACTTTTTGACATGAATGTCCCTGCTGTCTGTGCCATTAATCAGGTAAACTGTTCTCCTTCCCCTCCATAATAATATATATGCTGTCCATAAACCATATGGAAGAAGGGACCTAATGCGTTGCAATCATGCAAAGTTGTCACTTCATCTGGAACTGCATCTCTCAGTGTATAAATGGTTTGTTTGAGTCTCGGTCCAGTATTCATTGTCTGCTTTTGAAACTGTAGGCAACTTTAGCTTTGTATGCAGCAAGAAAAACTTCAGGGATTGTTGTAAACATCGGTTTCCAAGTCACTTCTATTGTTCCAAGTAAGCTATCCTACGTTCCATCTTCCTCATGATTTCAGAATTATTAACTGCTGAAAAAAGGATTTGTGGTCACACTTGATGCTTTCGTAGGGACTGTGCATAGTTTCTCATTTACAACACACTTTACAATTGTGTTGTAAATTTTTTTTCTTCACAGTTACTCAAATGTTGGTTTACATCTCATTTTTTAGCTGGCAATCTGGCATTGTGTGGCTTTTTTTACTTTCACTCCTTTAGATATTCTTTGCAAAAATTCTTCCACTATTTTTTGTTAAGAATCTTCCACAGTACTTTTCAGTTCCAATAAATATTTTTCTTTCTTTGTTTGTGGTGATGCTGTTTTTTTACACTTTTTGTTGCTTGGGACTCTTGAAATTTTGTACTTAAAGCGATACTATTGTGTTTACAGTTCTAAATGGTAAAGTAATGCGCAAGGTGGGTGTGGAGGTTATGGGATTGGGAGCACTGAAGCTTACAGGGTTCCTTAGGGAGCTATTGCACAGGAACAATATCAATTTTGACTCACTGTACACTGTTCAGACTGTGAAAGAGGTATAGCTGTTATCCTTTCATGGTGCAGGCTGTGGTCATTGAGTTTTTATCGGATTTTTGTCACAAATGGTCCCTGAAATTGGCCCGGCCCATCAAGGTGGTCCTTGAAAATGAAAATCAATCAATGGAGTTCCTGAAAATGAGTGTTGTAAATCAATGTGTTCATTCCGTCACAATTTCGTTAAAAATTATATTAAGTGCTGACGTGGCACTTAAATGGATCCCACAAATTTATTAAAATATTATTTTGGGAATTAAAAAATTTAAATATTAAAAAACAATTTTTAGTTTTTATAATTAAAAACTTGAAACATAAAAAATATGAAAAAGGAGATGATTGAACACTGTTCATCATCTTCTTCCCATCCCAACCTCCCACTACAGTCCCCATCCCACACCACCCCTCCCACTCTCTGGGTGGAGTGCCGTCGTCGGAATTGTGGCCGGGTTACTGGGTTATTTGAAAGATCCTGGCCGCACACATGGTGGCCATTGGATTTTCCCACCCTGTTCCTCCACCTTCGTGTGGCGAACCTTAGACGGCCTCCTAGCCAGTTTCGCCGTCATAGAAACGGGTACCGGAACAATCCCATGGACAAAGTTCAAGAATCTCAGGAAATTTTCAAGAACCTAGAAATCTAACCCATTTTCTTCAACGAAACGCCATTTTCTTCACAAAATATCTAACTCAAAAATCTTCCGGAACCAATAATCTCAGAAAATTTCAAGAACCAAGATGAAAAAACACTAAATCAAGCTAAAAACGAGGAAATTTCAAGAAATTAAGAACAAGAAATGTCAAGAATTTAAAATATAAAAACTTAAAAAAAAATTATTCTCACGGGAAGAAGATGATGAACAGTGTTCAATCATCTTCTTCTTTTGTTATTATTTAAATATATTTATTTTATTTTTTATATTTAAATATTTTTAATTCACAAAATAATATTTTATTAAATTTGTGGGACCCATTTAAGTGCCACGTCAGCACTTAACATAATTTTTAACGGAATTGTGACAGAATGACCACATTGATTTGCGACACTCATTTTCAAGAACTACATTGATTGATTTTCAATTTCATGGACCACCTTGATGGGGTGGGTCAATTTCAAGAACCATTTGTGACAAAAACCCATTTTTATCGGTATAGAATACTGTCCATCAGTGTTAATGCACATTAACCAGTAGCATGCCACAATTCTTTATAAGAGGATGGTTTCCAGTTCTAGTTTTTGTTCTTTCTTCTCATGTCATAGTCGTATATGGAAGTTTATTGGTCGAATGATAAATAGGAAGTTACCAAGTGAGCTCAACACCATGGGGCAAGAAGTTCAGTTTGCCCCATGGTTTACTGGTTGAAATATTGAATTGTGGAAGCTTAGAAACAAAGTGTATTCGTTAGTATGGTAAATCATGGAAGAAAGAATTTTCAATTTCATGTCTCACTGGTTGACTTTATTCAGAAACTATGTTACGTTGCTGAGGATTATGAAGCTGAGCTATCTAAAAATACACAAGCTTCATTTGTATCTGGTGGAGAAGAATGTTTTACTGTTTCAAAAGAGCGGTTTCAAACAGGAGAGATCTTATTCCAGCCACAGCTTGCAGGACTGTAAGTACCACTGGAAAGTTTTAGATTTATTGCTCTATGTTTTTCTCTCCTCATCTCCCTTTCCCCATTTTGAGAACCAGTAAATTCTCTAGCACCCATTTCATAAGCAAGTATCAACTCTGTGTTGTATGCATCAAATTAGCGCCTATGATTGGTGTCTGATCTCGAGCATGTCGTTTAAAATCGTTGATAATCTTTTATGTCCTGATTTCACCAGTAGCTTAGAACTTCAAGGGGAAATTTTATTTGAAACTTAATAGTATCATATTTTGTATAGGGATACCATGAGCTTGCATCAGGCTGTTGCTCTTTGTATGGAACATTGCCATTCGGCAGAACTAACAGGAGACAATGCTTGGTTCAAGACAGTAGTTTTGTCAGGAGGCACTGCATGTTTACCAGGACTCGCAGGCATCATTCAAATACGAGAAACTTTTCCGTGTCTTTTTTTTTTATAATGGAATATGAATTTGAAATCTTACTAACAAACTCTTATCTTTTATCTTTTGATATTTTTATATTCAGGAAGGTTAGAGAAGGAATTACACGGAGTTCTCCCTCCATATCTGTCTGATGGAATCACAGTCATTCCCCCTCCATATGGTGCAGATACAGCATGGTTTGGGGCCAAGATCATCGGCAATGTAAGCTCTGTCACTATCTGTATCGAAGTGTTTGGATTTACGACTCAAACATATGACATTTCATATATCGACATTGCAAAACATCTTTCAAAAACCCCGTCTTTGAAGAACATATAGATTTCGTCAACTATGATCATATAATCTCTTTACAACTTTCATATTGCAAGTCATCCATACATTTTCAGTTTCAGAACAATATCACATATCTGGCTTTCTTCAAGTGACTTGTGGAGTAAGTTTTATGGCAGAGTCTCACATTTTATTTGCTGTAATTTACCCGGTAATAATGCAGCTGAGCACCTTCCCTGGTCCTTGGTGCGTGACAAAGAAGCAGTTCCGGTACAAGTCCAGAATCAAGCTTATGTGGTGAAAAATGATCTGGTTTATGCTCAGAAACTGCGGACCCCACTTAGCGGGATAAGACTTTTTCGTTCTTGTTGTATATTCGAGCACTGCCGTAGCCTGTATGTGATATGATGGTGGACCACGCAAGGTACATAGAGCAGATAGGTTGTTTTCAAGAACAAATCGAAACTGGAATTATTTATTTGTAGCTATAAATATAATCGTCCTTGAATCAATGGACCTCACTTAATGGGATAAGATTTTGTTGTTATTATGTAATCGTCCTTGAATAAGAATTATACGATGTAGCTAATCTTACAATATTAAAAATAAAGCAAGCTTATATGTCACATTGAATGTACTCCCTGGGTGTAATATTTATATGCAAGAGTATTTCTTTGTTGTTTTGACAGGAGAATATTTTTGGACTAGTGTCGGGATTTTATAAAACGGTAAAATGTGGTTTCCTTAGCATTTTTCTTTTATTTGTGCAGTTTCATAAAGTTGAAATTAGTCAATAAGTCGAGACACTAAACAAAAAAGACGCTTTGTCCTTCGATTTCTTTGATTGATCATATGCTTTACCATTAAAGTGGGGTAATCAATGAGATGGTGGCGAGCAAAAATGTACTTTAATTTGTATGATATTCTTATTTTATTATACCATAAATTTGGACCACACATTAAGCTAAGAATCTACTTTCTTTTTTTTTTTTTTTTTTTGGGACAAATAGGTAAGAATCTACTTAATTACATAGTACGATAATACAAGTAGTCTTTTGTTTCCTAACACATTATGCCCTTTAAAAGATTAAACGAAGAAGATAACGCTTTGTGCGTGTGAGGAAATTGTGATGATAAACCCTTGTTCAGCAGGTCAAATTTTTTTAGTTTGATTCTTACAAGTAGGAATAAAACGCATTACCTGTTGACTGAAAACCCATACCCTCCCACGCATCCCTCTGTCATTCTCTCCTCACTAATCCTGTGTACTAACCCATTCAGTAATCTTCCTCTTGTATGCATCCCTTCCAATCACTGGTCCTTCTGGTAGATAGGAACTTGGTGACATATGCCATGCCTTAGTAGACGATGTCACCACATTTAAACCAAGTTGGTTTTTCCGTTCTGATATCTCATGTATTCGACTAATAATCTTCTTTATTTCCAAGTCCATGTTACAATTAAATTTGACATCAGAAAACAACCACCATACCTTGCTAGTGGTAGCCCAATGTTTCTCCTTTATTTGGTGTCGCAACATTTCAGTTGAAAACTTGTCCAATATGTCTTCTACATCATAAGCCAAGTATCTGATACCATCTAACCACAATTTCACTGCTTGGCTAGCATATGCCACCAAGTTCCTATCTACCAGAAGGACCAGTGATTGGAAGGGATGCAGACAAGAGGAAGATTACTGACTTGCTGTTGAAAGAAGCACCTCCTATCATTAACTTTCATGTAGTTGGTATGCCTGGGGTGGGAAAGACAACACTTGCAAGACATGTTTATTGTGATGATGCAATGAAAGATTTTAACCCAAAAGTATGGGTATCAGTGTCGGATGACTTCAATCTTGAAAGAGTGACAAAGGCAATTCTTGAATCTGCCACATCTGGTCCGATGGCCGAATTCAAGGAATTCAACAAGGTTCGAGAAAGTTTGAGTAAGGAATTAAGCGGCAAAAAGTTTCTAATTGTTCTAGACGATGTTTGGAATACATGTGTATGATTTGTGGACAAAATTACAGTCTCCTTTTCATGTTGGAGCATTAGGAAGTACGATAGTTGTGACAACACGCGATGCAAATGTTGCAAAGATGATGGGTTCCACTGTCTATCAATTGGATTGCATATCAGATGATCAATGTTGGAAAGTCTTTGAGCATTATTCCCTCTTGGACATTACCAACAATAGGCCGCAAAATTTTGGGTTGGTTAAGAAGAAAATTGTTGCAAAATGCAGCGGATTGTCCTTGGCTGCAAGGACTCTTGGTGGTCTTCTACGCTGTAAACAAGTAGAAGAATGGGAGGAAATCTTAAACAACAAGATGTGGAGTCTATCAGATAATAGTGCCATTCTCCCAGTATTAAAATTGAGCTATCACTATCTCCCTTCGAGTTTGAAACGATGCTTTGCCTATTGTTCCCTACTTCCGAATGACTATGAATTTGGGGAGAAGCAGTTGATCCTTCTATGGGTTGCAGAGGGTTTGGTTCAACAACAACCAGAGGACAAGAAACAATTTGAAGATACAGGCAGTGATTATTTTCAAGAGCTATTGTCTAGGTCGTTATTTCAAAAGGCAAGCAAAGGCAATGACAAATATGTAATATGTCTTATGTCAGTGGTGTGTATGATGGTGTTAAAAAATTTGAGGCCATCTCCAGAGTTTAACATTTGAGGACATTCCTACCGTTTTCACAATCTTGTGGAAACAATCTAACTCGTACGGTTACATTTGATCTATTGCCAAAATTGCGAATCTTACGAGTGCTTTCATTGAATGGCTATGGAATAACTGAGCTTCCCAATTCTATTGGTAAATTGTGGAATCTACGGTATCTTGACCTTTCTTACACACAAATAAAGAGTTTGCCTACATCAATAACAACTCTTTGCAATTTGCAGACATTGTTGTTAGAAAATTGTTATAATTTGAAGGTATTACCTGTAGACATGAGTAATCTAATTAGTCTGCGACATCTCCACATTTCCAAAATATGTTTGTTGGAAGGAATGCCTCCACATTTAGGTCGACTGACGAATTTGCAATCCTTGCCGTATTTTGTGGTGGGTAAAGGTAGTGATCAGCCTGGGATAAGAGAGATAGGGTCCCTACTGCATCTTCGATGGACATTGTGCCTCTCAAGATTGGAGAACGTGAAGGATGGTGAGGATGGTAGCAGGGCCAATTTAATAGGCAAGGAAAGGCTTGATTCATTGGAGCTGAAATGGTCTTATTTGAGCGGATTGAGAGAAATGGAGTTGGGCGTGCTTGACATGTTACAACCTCCTAAAATTCTCAAAGAGCTCACCATCAAGTGTTATGCTGGATTGAAATTTTCTTTGTGGATTGGAGATCCTCTGTTCTCTAACATGGTGCGTGTGAGCTTATACAATTGTTCTAATTGTCATCTCTTGCCACCAGTTGGACAGTTGCCTTGCCTTAAAGAACTTTATATCACGGGAATGTTTGCAGTGGAAGTTGTTGGTCCCGAATTCTATGGAGAGGGTAGCTTGCCCTTTCGAGTATTAGAGATTCTCAAGTGTTCGGATATGAAGCACTGGGAGAAATGGCTGCCTTTCGATCAGGATATGAGTAGTGGTGTTTTCCCTAGCCTAAAATTTCTTTCAATCCAAATGTGCCCTAAACTGGGGGGTGAGTTGCCGAAGAAACTTAATTCGTTAACGACACTTGAGATTGTTAGATGCGAGGAATTGGTGGTTGCAGTTGCCAACTATGAACAAGTGAGAGAATTAAAGATCGTCGGTTGCAAAGCGCTGGTACATTCAACAACTGTGGTTGACTTGAAGTTATTAGAGACCTTGTGCCTCTCAAATATTTTGGAGCTGCGGTTGCAAGCAGGGGGATTTACGAAACGATTAGGCAAGATTAAGGAGTTGACGATTCTTAGTTATGAGCAGTTGACGGCTTCATTGAAAAATGAGGATAGATGTCTCCCTCACCTGATTTCTCATGTTCGTTTGGTTGTTGAAGACAACTCTGCCCTTGTTGAAGATCTTGGAAAAGAATTGGAGGGGTTGCTGCAGGTTCCCATATTAGCTTGTAAGCTTGAATATCTGGAAATAAACAAATGTGAACGTCTTTCGAAGCTGCCGAAGGGGCTGCATCAATTGTCATCTCTTCAGGAGCTTCACATACGGCATTGTTCACGTCTAGTTTCTTTTCCAGATGTTGGCCTGCCACCTTCTCTTACAGTCTTGAAGATTACGCAATGCGACTCTCTGATGTATATTTCAAAATATCAAATTCCCCGAAATCTGACAAGAATACATATATCGTGGTGTAGAAGTTCGAAATCATTAGTGGAGGAGAAGGAGCATGTTGGTTCTTCTTCGTCTTCTTTTTCTCTCTGTCTTGAGCACTTGGAGATATCTGTTTGTCCATCTCTGACATCGTTATCATTGAGAGGCCAGCTTTACAGGGCGCTTAAACACCTTGAGATATTCACCTGTGAGTGACTGTAAACGGGTCGGGTTTATTGGGTTTGAATCGGGTTGAATCCGACCCGTTAAGTTAACGGATCATCCGAATCCAACCCGTTAAGCTAACGGGTCACTCGAATCCGACCCGTTAAGCTAACGGGTCATCCGTTTCATCCGTTATCACCCGTTAACAATTATTTTTTTTTTTTTTTGCATAAAGTTTATTTTTTGTTATCAAGACTTTACTAAAATTACTAAAATTACTAAAATATCCTCAACTAACGGGTGCTAACGGGTGTTAACGGGTCCTAACGGGTCTAACGGGTTGATCCAAAGTGACCCGTTATTTAACGGGTTCACCCGTTAGCGACCCGACCCGTTAAGCATCCACCCAAATACAAATATTAACGGGTTAGGTCGGGTCGGATTAACAGGTTGGGTCCAAAATGCCAGGCCTACCTGTGAGCAGCTAGAGTTAATAGCACCAGACGGGTTCTTCCGCGACAATACTAATAATTCTCTTGAATATATTAGTATTGGCAGTTGTCAAAATCTGAAATCCTTGCCGGAGGGCCTATGCCACCTCTCCAATCTTCAAGCTTTTATGGTTTCCAACTGTGCAAGTCTTGTTTCCATCCCGAGACTGAGTTGGGGGAGAAGAGCCTCCAATCTTAAAGAGATCAGAATCACCGGCTACGAAAAATTGGTGGTGTTACCGGAAGACATTCACAATCTCGCGTCTCTTCAGGAATTGGAGATTGACTTCTTGGAAGGTTTGACTTCCTTTCCCCCCAACCTGACTTCACTTCAAGTTTATGAAGTCAAGAGTTGTAAGAAGCTCTAGGAGTAGGAATTGCACAAACTCACCTCTCTCAAAAAGTTGTTGATCCTAAGTGAAGATCCAGACGTGGTGTCGTTTCCGCCCCACGGGAAGTAGGAGATGGAGATGCTGCTCCCCAAATCTCTCACTGAGCTCACAATTTCTGGCTTCCCAAATCTGAAGAAATTCAGCAAGAGCATTCACTTCCTCACCTCTCTTCAGACTCTGAAGCTCTTTGCTTGCCCAAAGCTAGCATCCATTCCAGAGGAGGGCCTGCCTCTTTCACTTACGCAATTTACGATGGACAAGTGTCCTCTACTAGAAGAGAGATGTCAACCTGGAAAAGGACGATATTGGCCCAAAATATCCCACATTCCTTGCCTGAACGTATAGATCATACAAGGTCTGAAGCAAGCTCCAGGTACTTCCAGTTTCGAGTGTCCTGGTCATTGGTGCGTACATGCGTGACACATGAACCAGTTCTGGCACAAGTCCAGAATTGTGCTTATGAAGGCACTATGGGTAAGTAACTTTCTGATAACCTCCTCCCTCAGAGAGCAGAGAGAGGAACATGCATAAACTGGAAGTACATTTATCATTGCATATGATATAGTTTGTGATCATCCCAGAATATATATGTATGAATTCTATCATGTACCAGATTTTTCAATAAATTGTGAATATATACAGCTATCTTACATTTCAAGATCATGAATGAATCGAATATTTTACAAGTCTTTCGTGCAGTGGTAAATGCTCTTATTAATTTGCGCTAATAACCAACTATAGTCATGATGTGGCATCTTCATCTTTATTGCGATCTTCCAACATAAAGAATGGAGTTCCAATTTCGGTTTCATCAATGACCAACAATCTATGAACCGTGACCCACATGTTGTAGATTTCTTTGTGCCTGCTATGATGAATAGTCCCCGCTACAAACTCATGGACGACGCCATCTATTTCGATGAAGCTGATCCCACGAGTAGTCTCCAAATCGTTGTCTCCGATGAGCTTCTGAATTTCAGTTGCACTTTCCTTTTCTCCAGTATTGGCAAACATAATCCCTGCTAGTTTGTATCTGTCACCAGACATTGGTTCCAGTTCAGTCAAGTGCTTGAATGCAAGGTTCCCTCTCCTCAGGTCACCATGCGTCCGACAAGCGCCAAGCAACGCACCCCAGATAACTGAATTGGGGTTTTCCGGCATTGACATGATGAGCTCTTCCGCCTCTTCTAGCCGCCCGGCACGGCCGAGAAGGTCGACCATGCATCCATAATGTTCAATGGATGGTCTTATCCCATAGTCATGCACCATTTTGTAAAAGTACTCGTATCCCATTTCGACACGCCCGGCATGGGAACAAGCAGATAAAATAGCCACAAAAATGACTTCGTTCGGATACATTCCGTTCGCGACCATTTCATCAAACAGTTCGAAACATTTCTCGGCATCCCCATGTATGGCAAAACCAGAAATCATAGCTCCCCAAGTAACTGTATCTTTTTGTGACATCTTCCGAAAGATTTCGTAACCGTGTTCAATGCTGCCACATTTGGCATACATGTCTATGAGAGCAGTGCCAAGAGTCACACTAATCTTAGCCCCGATTTTATCGGCATATGTATGTATCCATTTCCCTTGATCTAGAGCTCCCAAATGAGCACAGGCAGACAATGAGCTCACTAGGGTCGATTCGTTTGCAGAAACCTTCAAAATCATCGTCATTTTTTGGAAAATCCCTAATGCATCTGCATACATACCGTTCTTTGTGTACCCTCCTATCATTGCGCTCCAAGATGCATCATCTTTTGCCACCATGTTATCAAACATTGCTCTAGCCTTCTCTACTCGACCCCATCTAAGGTACCCCGAAATTAAGGAGTTCTTTGCAAGCGTGTTTTCCTCGGAGAACCCTGCGAGTACTTGTTCTGCGCAATCCAAACTGTCTGTTGAACTCGAGTACATGTGTATTAGTGAGCTGTGAACGTGAGTATCCATAGCTATCCCGGCCTTAACTATCCGGCAATGCACTTGTCTGCCTTCAAAGACTGCATTCAGTTGGGAGCATGCTTTAAGAACAAAGGTGTAAGTGTAATTGTCTGGTTTCAATCTATCTAGTAAAAGCTTGTTATACAATAACAACGAGTGATATGGGGACTTAACCAAAATTAATCCTCTGATCATGTTGTTGTAGGCAAATACATCAGGATAAGATATTCTATCGAAAATCGACAAGGCGTGGTGAATTTGCGAAATTATCACGTAGGACTGGAGAAGCCTACCGGCGTTTAGAGGGCGGTCAAGGAGGCCGGATACAACCAACTGAGCGTGCACCTGTCTCACTTCTTGGAAGTTGCAGCACATTTGAAGCAAAACCAGAGTGGTTGGCATTCTCACTGCGATTTTCGGAGAGAAGGATGGCAGGTTGTTATGATTGAGAAGAGACGGAGGAGCGAGAGCAGCCATGTAAGGCAGCAGCGAGCGAAATGAGAGCAGCCCAAACTGGGAAGACACGGTTGTGGGATGTAATGCTAATGGTTATTGCAGATATTTCGAGCCACAGAAACCAAAAAAATGTCCAAAGCAAACAGATAATATGAAGATAATTGCATCTGGGTGGTCCACACATTACCAAATCCAGCTCATTTTACACAGATCATTCAACGTGCATATTATAGCTGTCAAGGTAGTGCACAAAAGGACTTACAAATATTACAAATTACGAATGCCACCCACAGAGTGATAATATTTAATTTAATTAAATAGAAAGTATCTTCTAGCTCTAGCACTTGCGGAAGAAACATGGATGGAAGCCTGATGAATGAAAAAATTGTAAACGTTCTCACGCCATAAGAATATACTAATTGGTGGAAAATGGTCAGGAAATTCATAGTAACCGGAACAACAACGCTAGGATGCCGGCGGTTAGCATTAGCAACGGAGATGGATAGCTTGTGGTATGAGCCCCATTTACATCCTTGGCCACCTCCGTAGATGGTGGTAAGGCAGGGCATTCCAGACCTTCCTTTCCTTCGTGGCACTCATTGGCGAAAAGTCCAGGTGGGTACTTTCCGTAGAGGTTAATGTAGCTGAACATAATTGAAGCGCATTCGTTTGTCAAGTCATTAAGCACATCTGCATAAGGGCAAGCCAATTCCTTGAATGCATCACAACACTGTTTAGCAGGGTATCGGGGTCCTTTGCATTGGGTTGTGATAGTAGTGTAGTTCAAAAACTCAAAGTTCACTGGACAACCTGCAGATAGCAGAAGCCAAAATTTCAACAGACTAAGTTATTTACTTCCTATATAGATCTACCGAAAGAAAATGGGTCCAAACAAGCGTTAAGTTTCTATGTGATGCAGAACCGAAAAGAGACATGGTGTGACAACATAAGCTTCCAAGTTCATATACCAAAACCCAACTTCTCTTTTTTATGATCCATCCTAAACATGCTTCTATCCTTCGAGGTCTCTCAAAGGAACAAAACATAAGCTCCTTCTACCTATAATTCCCAAATCAATGGAAAAAGTAGAGAGGGGCACCAAATAGCAACACTACTTTCCAACTATCATGCGGAATATTGGGCAATCCAATGGTACAAAAGGCTTCAAGGAGAAGACAATACACGCAGCACAATCAAATTGCAGAATGTTTATGCATCGATTTCTTGGCTTCAAATTGAAGCCCGATCTAAAGCTCCTCTATTTTCTTTTTCCCCGTACGCGCGAGTTAAAAAGTAAACTAAATATCAGAATATCAAATCCTATGTAAGCAGATATATGATGAACCATCAACCACCTACTGAATACTAAATTTCGATTTCACTTCGTCAATTAATTTCTCAAAACAAGTTTGATGTGGACTTAACAAACCCAAAACTCAAAATTATAGAAAAGATAAGTCCTTGATCACTAGTGGGGTTATCCTAATTAAGCCCAATCCATCACCCTCCATTAACAGATCATAGCTCACAAACAACACACACACTCGATACGCTTTCATCCTCCAACTCAGTAAAATTGCAGCAAGAAAAATCAATCAAATGGGCATTTTCCAAAAATAGAAACAATCACCTCTCCACCTTTTAGCACTGCATTTCAATCTCTAGAGTAAAAAATTTATGATATCAACAACGAAAGAACATATTTTTCAGAAAAGGGTGCGAAGGAAATAACCTTTCTTGGCCTGCAGCAAGTGCCGGCCGACAGAAGCCTGAGATTCAAAGACACCATCTGCAGCCACACACAGAAATCAAAAAGTTCAGAGCTTTGCTAAATCTAAGCTTATTTGAATCAAAACCCAGCAAAATTACAACATATAAATACATATATAGAATTTCAGATGTTAAATTGGGCAGTACCTGAAATGAAAGTTGGAGAGGAAGAAGCAGGCAGACCCAGAAAAAGGAAGAGGAAAACAATGAAAAAGCAGAAGCAGAAGCTCTGATGAAACACCATACTTTCTGGGTTTTCGGAGAGCACAAATGGGAACCCAAGTCAGGGATCAAAGATCTCTCTTTATTGTCTATAAAGCTCCCTTGTTATTTATTTATTTACCTTAGAATTTAGATAAAGCTACAGCTGCTTGAAAACGTGGACTAATGGAGTACAGCGGGTAATGCGATAACTGGAAAAGGATCCTCTCCGGATCCTCCTTGTATCCTCAACCCCTTCCCTCTTGGCCTATTTTTGTTATCACTTTCTTTATTTTACATAATGTCAAGAGATTAAATTTATAAATAAAATTTTAAAATAAAGGACATAAAAGTTGACGATTGATTTTTTACTTTTTTTTTCTTTTTTTTTTTAAACGGTATATTTTGTTAGATTAAGTGTAGATTAGCCACTGACGGTTGATTTTTTACTTAAACGTTGATAAATGTGCTCATTCTTATCTGACACATCATTTAGTTTGTAAATTTTGTCTCTCTAATATTACTCTTTTGCACAATCAACGTATCATTTTATCCCTTGTATTTATCTTTCGTTTTTCATATTACCTCATTTCGTCAATTGAGTTTAAAACAACACTAGTTATAAAAGATTAAAAGCATAGAGTGCATGTCTTGTAGCCAATCCTAAGCATTTTTTATGTTTTATTGTTTTCGGCCAATGTTTATTTTTGTTTTTTAAATTTTTAAACAAGACAATATACTAAACTATTTTAATTTTTGAAAAAAAAAGATTTGAATTTGGTGCAAAGACGGACACGTTACTCTGACTTATTGCCAATTTCCATTCGATTTTAATGGTAATGGGCAGTGTTGTCTCTCCAATGCTTTTATCTTAATGGAAATGCGCGTTAACTCGACCCTTTCCAACCAAAATCCTGCTGTCACCACAAAGAAAATAATGTACTTATTGTGCCAATAGAATAATATGGTCCACCATGGTCAGTTCCTTGTCGCTACATTTGATATAATTATTAAGATAAATATTAGTTTACTACCTTTATGTTATGTGATTTTCAACATTTAGTACAAGTTTTTTTTGTCTTAGAGTCATACTTAAAGTGTTAATTTTGAGACAGTCTCATATATCCGTTAGTCAAACTGTTAAGTCTAACTGATGACATGGTGCCTATGTGGACAATGACTGAGTACCACGTGTCATTAAGGGATTCACATAGATGATTTTTTTTTTTTTTTTGGGAGAAGGGGTTCAAATTTTTTTTTTAAATTCAAAAAAAAAAAAAAAGCCCCGTGGACGTCAGAAGAAGAAGAAGAAAGGCAAGGTCTTTCTCTGCTTCACCGTTGCTAGATTGCACCACCTTCCCTTCTCTCCTCATTCCTCCCTTATCCCTCCATTCTCTCCTTTACACCAACCCACCAAACCCTCCTCTCCTCCAAGTTTTTTTTTTTTTTTCAGAGCTCCGCCGTTGAATCCTCCTCCAAGTTTCGCCTTTTCGCACAACATAGGTATTCTTCTCCTTCCTTCTTCGTCTTCTGAAATTGTTATCAATTCTAGGGTTTGCTTCGTTCGTGGTTTACCTGTAAATCGATAGACCCCCCTTCCTTCTCTCCTCTGCAAATCAGTCGAATCCAACGAGAATTGCCACTTCTAAAACGAAAAGGGATTCAATTTGGTTTCACAATTGGATTTGGGGATTTAGGGTTTTGCAAGTGCAGTCATTGAAAAAGATGGAATTTTGGTTTTCTGGGAAGTAAGTACAAGAACAGGGTTTTATAGAAAGAGAGAGAAATAGGGTTTTAGAGTGACTGTCGCAACAAGTCGAGGGCTTCGACAGTGAGGATAGGTTGGAAATTGTCCGACAAGAACTTGGCGACGCTGAGAGACTCGAAACCGCACGAAAATAACCCAAAACGGAATCGAGGCGGAGCATTGTCTCGGACATCCCGGAGGGAAGGTAGAGCCCCGATTTCCTGGTTTGAGGTGACTCCATTGCTGGGTTCTATTGGATGCGGTTCTTGGTTGCTTGGAGGAAGAGTTGTTGGGTCTGAAGAATGTGATGATATCATATAGCTAATTGGTATAATTAATGGGGTTTTTGAATAGAGAAGGAGGAGGCCAAAGGAATATAGGAGAGAAGGGAGAGGGGTTGGGGGAGGTAGATGATTTTTTTTTGAATTTTTGAATTTTGTTTGAACCCCTTCTTCCAAAAAAAAAATTCCACGTGGACCCTTAATGACACGTGACATCCAATCATTGTTCACATAGGCACCACGTCATCAGTTAACAGCAGAGTTTGACTAACGGATGTATGAGACGGTCCCAAAATTATCACTTTAGGTATGACTCTAAGACGAAAAAAACTTGATGTACTAAATGTTGAAAACCACGAAACATAAGGGTAGTAAACTGATATTTACCCTAATTATTATGTTCGGGTATACAATTCATAAATGTCACCTTCTACGGACGCGTTTGGATATACTTTTAAAATAATTGAAAGCGCTTTTAGAAAAAATGTTTTTTGGTTCCAAAGTCACTTTAAATGCTTTCTGTTGTACTTTTATGTGCAAACGGAAGCAAATTCTAACAAAGTACCAATATCAACGTCGTAGGTGAAAGCTAAAACAAACAATCTCAAACTAACATGAGATTTACGTGGTTCGGCGTAAAGCCTACTCCACGGGCGAAGGGCAAGGAATTTCACTAAACAAACGGAGATTACAAAAGAGTGTTTAAACTCTCACAACTCAAATCCCACAAATTACAAACACTAAACCAAACGAGTAGAGAACCCAAAACTAATGGAGAATATTCTCCCAAATTGCTCTCTAACTCACAAACTCACAAATTGACTCTCACCAAATTGTCACACGAATGAGCCACACAAAATACATTAACCCTAAGGTCCTATTTATAGTGCATAGGACTTAGGTTACAATAGGAATCCTAATAGGAAATAAATCCAAATCCTAATCAAATAGGTAATTAACGAAATCTCTCCACTAAGGAAACTAACTAAGAAGTCAAAACCAAACCCAAATAGGACACCAAAACCAAATAGGTAACACAAACCTAATTTATTGCATCATCCTAATTTTGAGCCAAAAACCCAATACTTTCTACAAGAAATATCAGTTATGTGCTTCTTGCAGAAAGCACTTTAAGTGCTTCTTGTAGAAAGCACTTTAAGTGCTTCTTGTAGAAAGCACTTTAAGTGCTTTTCCAAGATTTATTAGCATTTTTACTAAAGATTGTTTCCAAAAAGATTTTCACCAAAAACGCTTTCAGTCATTTTAAAAGCACATCCAAATGAGCTCTACAACTTTTTGAGATTGAAACTTTTATAAAACTAATTTAACTTAATCACGACATCGTCTCAGGTTAATAATTATTTCTATTTCGGCCTCTGATCAATGACTTATGGTAAAAAAAAAGGAAAACTAATGAAAAGGGCTTGAAAACTTTGAGTTTTAATGATAAGGACAAAATAAAGGGTAAAGTGAATAGTACCAGGATTGACTTTTTAGTGTAAAAATATGGTTTTTCGTTAAAGTGAACAGTACCGGGAGCTTTTCGTTAAAGTTCCCTAAAAAAAAAACCAGGTTATTTCAATGCATGATGGCGCATGGAGCCGTATGGCGACATGTGGTGGCGCGTGGAACGGTGGATGTAGGTTGTTAGACACCGAATTTGATAGTTTGAGTCTCGTTTTTTCAATAATCTTCGTAGTTTTCAATTATTTTACCAACTAAAGATCTAGGGATTTCGAAGAGCGTGCTGAGTAGGGCGGTTATGATTATACAGTGTGTGAGTGAATTTTTACTTTTAAACTTAATTACGTATATTTGTTCAAAATCGATTTTATGTGATGCTTTTATATCATACTTTGCTTTTACTTAGATTATGCAAATGTTTTATGTGATGAGGAGGATGCGATTAATAATCTTGTGATGATAACCATAACTCTATTCTCTCACCATGCATTTAGATGTCGTCCATGATCTTGCACTTCCGAGAAAAAGAAAAATGCATAAATGAAAGTTCGAAATAAGGTGAGTACTCAAGTATTATCCAACTTAATACGTATCAAAGAAAATTACAAAGAGAATGAAATAAATGAATAACTAATCAACAATTGTGTACTGCAATTAATAAATCAATGAGCCTCAACTTCCAAACCATACAAAACCCTTCGAGACCAATCCAAATCTCTCAAATCTAAACTGCAGCCATCTTCCCCTAGCATGCTTCTGTGATACACATCTGTAAGCTTCCGAAACGTTTGCCAAGTCAGCAAACTATCAGAAGCAGCCTGATGACTCTTCCCAGCCACACGATCAACCCCAAGCTTGTTAGCCACTCTCTCTAATCCTCCATAAATCTCTCGAGAAACCCTAATCATGCTTTTGATGTCATACACATTTTTCCCAAAGTATATATCCATCATGTCCGTGAAAGTGTTTATGTCTTGCGGCAAACGATTGTGATTCAGCATCTTGATCAGGTACCCGAAATCGTAAGCGCTATGGAAAGTCACCCATGTCAACCGGGATTTCTTGGAGAACAGCAAAAATTTACGCCACAGCAAGGCGAAGTCGGAAGAACGAATACCCTTTTCCTTGTTCTCCATGAAATCGATTCCTTGGCTTTCAAGCAACCAAATCGAACTTGTATTCTGAAGGTCACGTTCTGTTGATGTTTAAGCCTTGCAGCTGCCTTGTGTTTGTTGTGTTCTGTTTCATTGTAATTCAAAGTCTCTTTTCTCTTAGTTTTGAAATGTAAGGCTAAGATTAAATCAAAGCCAATATGCTAAATGTATGTGTGTCTCATGGTATAACATCTCACTCATATGTGAGCATGTGAGATACACGTGAGTTTGTGTAATGGGAGAGGTAGTGCGCCTTCAAACGGCTATATCTTCCCCCACTCTACGTTTGTAGCTTTTTAATCATTTTCAGTCATAGCTGAATGAAATCAGAAAATGCACATAGCTCTTCATCTTCTTCGCATCTCCATTTTCGTTTTCGTTCTTGGTTGAAATCAAAATCTTTTTTATTTCTTCTTGGTTTTGTGCTCTGCTGTTCCATAGAACTCTAACATGGCCTCAGAGCCTAGTTCATCGCTTTAATCTGGGCGTGAATCTGTGTTTTCTGGGTTCTTCAGTGAATCGCTGAAGAATCGAGTTTCTTAAATCTTCAAATCGAAGATCTGTGTCTAACATGGCTGGATCAATGAGTTCTGAACTTCGTACTCCCATTTTCAATGGCGAGAACTATGAATTCTGGAATATCAGAATGCGAACCATTCTCAGGTCTCATGGACTTTGGGATCTTGTAGAGACTGGGTTTACTATCCCAGAGTCATCTACTGTGGTTGAGATAGCTGATGAAAAGAAGGAGAAGGATGCAGCTACTCAAATGTCAACAAACGTTGCGGAGATCATAATGAAGGATGCTAAGGCCCTTGGGTTGATTCAAGGAGCTGTGTCTGATCAGATTTTTCCCAGGATTTCTAATGAAGAAACCTCCAAATGAGCTTAGGATATCCTACAGCAAGAATTCAGAGGTGATAAACAGGTTAGAAATGTGAAATTACAAGGTTTACGCAAAGAGTTTGAGTATACTAGGATGAGAGATGATGAATCTTTGTCTGCATATCTTACTAAACTGTTTGACATCATGAATCAAATGAGGAGTTATGGTGAAGAACTATCTAGGGAGAGGGTTGTTCAAAAATTACTTATAAGCTTGCCTAGAAGTTATGACTCTATTTGTGCTGTGATTGAACACTAAAAGGATATTGAAACACTTGAAATCCAAGAAGTGGTTGCTTCTCTGAAGGGTTATGAACAAAGGCTTGATATGCATACTGATCACTCTACTGAAAAGGCATTTGCTAGTCTAAATGTTGGGTCTAAGTTTCAAAAACCCAGTGGGTTCTCTGGTACACAGAAATCAGGGAAAAGTTGGAAGAACAAAGGGAAAAAGTGGGATACTAAGCCTAATTTTATCTCTAAGCAGAATAATTCTCATGATTCGAACAAAACAGCTTGCAAACATTGTGATAAACTACACTATGGAAAGTACTGGTTTGAAGGAAAACCTAAATGCACAAATTGCAATAAATTTGGTCATGAAGTCAGAAACTGTAATGGGAACAAAGTGGTGCAGAAGGCTAACTATGCAAATCAGGTTGATGATATGGGAACATTATTTTTTGCTTGCAACTCTGTGTCTCAGGTGAAGGTCAATAACACTTGGTATATTGACAGTGGTTGTAGCAACCACATGACAGGAAATGAAAGCTTGCTGGTGAATGTGAGTAGAAATCTGAATGCAAAAGTAAAAATGGGAACTGGTGAAGTTGTGAGTGTAGCAGGAATAGGCACACTAGTCATTGAAACCAAGATGGGAAGAAAGCACATACAAGAAGTAATGCTAGTGCCTGGTTTGGACGAAAATCTTCTAAGTGTGGGGCAAATGTTGGAACATGGTTACTATCTGCTATTTGGTGATAATGCAGTTTGTATCTTTGATAGCTGGAACTTGAATGGACTGGTTGCTAAGGTTCAAATGACTAGCAACAGATGCTTTCCTTTAACAATAATGCCTGCCACATCACTAGCATTAAAAGCTAGTGTATCTCATTGCATTCAGATTTGGCACAAGAGGTTAGGGCACTTAAACACAAGGAGTTTGCTGCAACTCAGGGAGCAAGAAATGGTTCATGGGCTACCTCACTTGGAAAATTCCAAGAATGTCTGTGAAGGATGTATGCTTGGCAAGCAACATAGAGATGAGTTTCCAAGATAATCTGCTTGGAGAGCTAAATTCCCACTTGAATTGATACATACTGATATTTGTGGTCCAATGCAAATTGCCTCAAATGCTGGAAACAAGTACTTCATTCTGTTCACTGATGATTGTACGAGAATGACATGGGTCTACTTTCTGAGGTACAAATCTGAGGCATTGGAGTATTTCAAAAGGTTCAAAGCAATGACAGAATTGCAGTGTGGGTATAAAATCAAGTATCTAAGAAGTGATAGAGGTGGTGAGTTCTTGTCTTCTGAATTCAGTGACTATTGCAATGTTTCTGGGATTCAAAGGCAACTAACCATGTCATACACACCACAACAGAATGATGTGTCAGAAAGAAAGAATAGAACTGTGGTGGAGATGGCAAAAACTATGTTACATGAAAAGGGCATGCCATACCAGTTTTGGGCAGAAGCTGTGCACACTGCAGTGTATCTCCTCAACAGATGCCCCACTAAGGCTTTGGATAAAAAGACTCTTTTTGAATCCTATAGTGGAAGAAAACCTGGAATTGCACACTTGAAGATTTTTGGGTCAGTATGCTATGTTCATGTTCCCATGAATTTAAGACACAAACTTGAGTGCAACAGTCACAAATGCGTGTTTGTGGGTTATAGAACCAGTGAGAAAGGATACAGATTATTTGATCCTATCACTAGTAAGATTATATTGTCTAGAGATGTAGTATTTGATGAGAGTGCTAGATGGGATTGGGATGACAGCTCTGGAAAACAGTCCAGTGTATCGATCACTACTGATATGGCAGAATCTGATCTAACTCAAGGGTCAAATGTTCAAGATGGCAGTGTATTTCCTGAGGTTATTTCTGATACTTCACTAGATGATTTGAATACTAATGCTGATGATCCAAGCTCAAACATTGATCTATCACAGAGCTATGATTCTACTCCAAAGAAATGGAGATCCTTAAATGAAGTCATTGCACAGTGTAATGTATGCATTATGGAACCCGAGAATTATGAAGAGGCTGCCCTAGATTTGTCTTGGATGAAAGCTATGCAAGCTGAGCTAGACATGATTGAGAGGAATAATACATGGATGCCGGTAGATAGACCATCTAGCAAACCTGTGATAGGTGTGAAGTGGGTATACAAAACAAAACTGAACCTTGATGGAAGCATTCAGAAAAACAAAGCTAGACTGGTTGCAAAAGGTTATTCACAGAAGCCAGGCATTGACTTTAATGAGACCTTTGCACCAGTTGCTAGGCTTGACACCATAAGGACTTTGATTGCACTTGCAGCTCAGAAAGAATGGCAACTATTCCAGTTAGATGTAAAATCTGCATTCCTTAATGGTGTACTCAAAGAGGAAGTTTATGTTGATCAGCCTCAAGGATTTGTCATACAAGGCAAGGAGGATAAAGTGTATAAGTTAAGTAAGGCATTATATGGTCTTAAACAAGCTCCAAGAGCTTGGTATGATGAAATTGATTCTTACTTCACCAAGGCAGGTTTTAAAAGAAGTCCCAATGAAGCCACCTTATATACTAAGGTTGAAAAGTCATGGATTCTCATAATTTCTGTCTATGTTGATGATATTGTGTACACTGGAAGTAGTGACACAATGCTTAACAGATTTAAAAACGACATGATGCAGCATTATGAGATGACTGATTTGGGATTGCTACATCATTTCCTTGGTATGGGAATTGTTCAAACCAAGAAAAGCATCTTCATACATTAGAAGAAATATGCAATGAAACTGCTGGAGAAATTTGGACTACAAGGTTGTAAGTCTGTGGTAACACCACTGGCAGCAAATGAAAGGTTATGCAAGAATGATGGGAGTGAAGCTGCAGATGAGTCTGAATACAGGAAATTGGTGGGAAGTCTTCTGTATCTTACTGCCACTAGACCAGATATAATGTTTGGTACTAGTCTCTTGGCAAGATTCATGCATGGTCCAACTAAGAAACATATGGGAACAGCAAGAAGAGTACTGAGATACCTTCAAGGTACTATGTATTTTGGCATTGAATATGTAAAAGGAAAGTCAGCAGTTCTTATTGGATATTGTGACAGTGACTGGGCTGGGAGTATTGATGACATGAAAAGTACATCAGGGTATGCTTTCAATCTTGGCTCAGGTGTGTTCTCTTGGGCATCAGTTAAACAAAACACAGTGGCATTATCCACTGCAGAAGCAGAATATGTAAGTGCTGCTGAAGCAACATCTCATGCCAAATGGTTAAGATTTGTGTTGGAAGACTTCGGAGAAGAACAAGTTGAACCTACTGTGCTAATGTGTGATAACACTTCAGCAATAGCTATTGCCAAGAATCCTGTGTTTCATCAGAAAACAAGACACATTAGCAGGAAATTTCATTTCATTAGAGATGCAATACAAGAGAATGAGATTGAACTTGTTTATTGCAAATCTGAAGAACAAATGGCAGATATCCTGACAAAGGCACTACCAAAGGAGAAGTTCAACTATTTCAGAGAAATGCTAGGAGTAAAGTTAGCTGCCAGCTTAGAGGAGAGTGTTGATGTTTAAGCCTTGCAGCTGCCTTGTGTTTGTTGTGTTCTGTTTCATTGTAATTTAAAGTCTCTTTTCTCTTAGTTTTGAAATGTAAGGCTGAGATTAAATCAAAGCCAATAGGCTAAATGTATGTGTGTCTCATGGTATAACATCTCACTCATATGTGAGCATGTGAGATACACGTGAGTTTGTGTAATGGGAGAGGTAGTGCGCCTTCAAACGGCTATATCTTCCCCCACTCTACGTTTGTAGCTTTTTAATCATTTTCAGTCATAGCTAAATGAAATCAGAAAATGCACAGAGCTCTTCATCTTCTTCGCATCTCCATTTTCGTTTTCGTTCTTGGTTGAAATCAAAATCTTATTGATTTCTTCTTGGTTTTGTGCTCTGCTGTTCCATAGAACTCTAACACGTTCGACATCGAAGTCCCTGAAGTTGAACTCCCATATGTAGCGGCTATTTGTGCCAAAACTGGGTATGTTTCCGTTGTTGTCCGAGAGCGTACGTTAGCCCTAACTGGATTATGTTGGTGTTGTCGACGTTGGCCTTCATGAGCTCATATTTGGACGCCGGGGTTAAGGGGTGTAGGAATCGGAATATTGGAAAACCGTGCCCGCGAATTCGGTGTCTATGGAGAGAAAGGTTAGTAACGAATCATGGACTGAATTAGAGAAAACTCGGTTTCCAAATTGTGTTGCCAAACGCGTCGAATCTCAACGTTCTTCATCGTCTATGGTATTAGGGTTTCTGTAGAATGTTTCTTGGAATGATGTTGAATGATGTTATGCTCTAATGAGGCAGGCTATAATGATATATGTAGAGAGGAAGTTTATACCCCAAATCCTGCAATGAGGAAATATAGTCTAGCTATTTCCAACTGACCGACTTTATTTCCAAGAGAAAGTAGGAAACCCTAGCTGAAAAGGGATAGTGTTACTGTGTTACTAAGTATAAAGGATTCCAATCCTAAGTAATCCAATCCAATTCAATTCTAGTCACCAAACATGACCTAAATGTCTTGCGATCGTTTCCTTTTTCAAACATCCAAACATCTTGTTTTTCTTTCTTTCTTTGGTACATTAAAAGGAATCGAACTCTGAGCGAATCTTAATATTAACCCACTAATATGAACTAACCTTAATCTTAATGGAACGTTGAATTGATCTTAATATTAACCCACTAATATGAACTAATCTTAATTTTAATCGAACGCTAAACTATTCTTACTGTTAAAATCAAGACTTTTCACCAAAAAAAGCGAGCTGTTACTACCACTCCAAAAAGATCATCCAGCGCTCCATATGCAAATTTTTCACTCGTGTTTTTATAGAGTGCATACGATAATTTTGGAGCACTAATAGAAAAAACACCTGGTGATCCTGTCTAGATTGTTCATCAAGCCCAGCCATTGCATGTGTATACAATTAACAAGGAGGAAATTCTACTGATTTCAGCGTTTCATTATATACATTGCAATGGATCTGGTCTAAAGGGTAGAGACCTTCAATTTTCTCCAAAAGAGTCCAAAAGAGAAAAACAATCAATGCCGAATTGTACAAAACTGCACAAGATTTCATTAATTCATTTTTTTCTGTTCATCTCTGCACTTTTATGTCTCAAAGCAGCAGAAGGTTACACAGTTCATAGCTTTGATGGAGAGGCAATTTAAAAAAAAAAAAAAAAAAAAAAAAAAAGATGAAAAGAAGGGGCCTTTTCTGCATCATACTTCTTTAACCAAACGTGTAGCCTTTCCCGCCATGAGTCGTTACCTACTCAACAAAACGGTCTCTTTCTCTGCGTCAAAAAGAGCCTCACCATTGTCAGATTTGGCTCAACAAAACGAAACGCTACGAAATGAACATTAGCTCATTGATTGTAGCTAGCTATAACAATATGCTTTTCTACCTTGTTGATCATTTGTCGATGATAAAATTCCCCATAAAAGACTTTCCTAATACTAGTAAAGGCTTAATTTGTAACCCGAAAATGGAAGTCGCTTGATTTAGACAGAAATTTAACCACGGAAGTTGAAGTTGTTGCAGATAGACTTACATGAAATTTAGATTCCTGTAGATTTTCCAACAACCTAGCAATCTCTAGTTGCTTTACAACTGCAGCATGCAGCACCTGTAACGACAACATTGAAATGAAAACATTGTTATCTGTGCAATTAAAAGATCAATAATCAAATGGCTAAAAGCATTCAAACATAACATACTCCTTTTGTTTGCTCGAGATCATATTCAACAGACTTAATCCTGTCCATCGAGTCCATCAGCATTCGCTCCTTTTCTAAAGGAATTGCAGCAGGCTTGTTTTTAAGCTCCTCACATACTTTTTCTAGTTGCTGAAGACGCTGTAAACACGGGCGGACATAGTCTTCTTGACTCACAACTTCAGGGGCTGGTAAATGACCATTCGTGTTGCTTTCCACCAACTTCGATGGGTAAATGGTGTTCTGCCTTCTCCAAAATTCAAATTGTAGAATATGAGAAAATGGTATTAGTCTGATCACGAAAGATATCAGCTTTCTTGCCACACGAGTGAAGTCCGTCTTCTCAATTTTGTCCTCAGCTGCGTCAAACCTAACTGAACTACCTGAAAAGACACATGAACTTGGGATATAAGCTGAAAGGTAAGATTGAAAAGGGAACAACAGCTAATAGTTGAAATATATAAGCAGTGGTAAATGCATTTTTCACATTTATAGAAGTAGACAAAAGATTTTAGAAAAGAAAAATAACTGGAAATAAGATTATAATGTGTTCACCTTCTGAATTTAATGTTGCTTCACAAGAAACATTCTGATCCTGATGACATTGAACTCCTTGATCACTTGTTCTGGCTTTCTCAACCCGGGGAAGATCATCTCTGCTGTAGAATGCATTTGGATCTAATGCCTTGACGTGTGAAAGACAGATTAATCAATACGCACACCAACAGATGCAGTGCATCTTTTGAACCAAACAAATCACAAAGAAAATTAATCTTGAAACTCACTTCTTCATCAACTGCGTCCAAAGGAGGAAATGCAGAACTCCTTCGTCCAAGTGAAGAACAAGGATCATCAATATCTGACCCTGATTCTACAACTGATGTATTGCTTGTTCTACCCTGATAAAACACACAAAGAATAAAAGAATAAGTATGGGCCAACTTCTCTGAACCAGCAATACATCAAGTACTACAAATAATATTTCTGAACTAACCTTCAGTGGGTGTATTTGAATATATGAATCAAATTTCTCCTGTTCACCAGACACACTAGAAATTTGCCTCACAAATGTTGCTTCGGCAGCATGCAGAAGCTACAAATTAGAGACGCTGGGTTAATATTCAGTACTTAATTCAATAAAGAGATTGTAGCCTGAAACCACTAGACTGCTCATTAGGGAAATAAAAAAAGATGATAACCTTCATTATCTCGATGTCATTCCATGGACCTTTATTAGACCTAAGGCAACCCCCTTCAGCTGAACATGTACATGTTCCGCCCAGGAAGTCTGGCAACTGACTGAAAAGAGAGATATGTACAGTGAGCTGACGAGTACTGTCAAGCGTCAATGAAAATATTGCAGAGTATTATGGTATACATACCTTGAATCAATGACTTCCAGTAGTTTAGACAAGGACTTGGGATCCAAAACCTGGATTTAAGATAATTATCAGCGATCAAGGCTGCAGGATAAGGAAATTTAGATGCCACGTGGCCTAGAGCAGTATCCTTTACCTGTATCTTTGCAATAGTCTTTACATCAAGAAACTTCTGTGCAGCAGGCCAAAGCATCTTCTTAAAGCCAGGACCAGCATTGACAATGTACATTCGTTGTAGAGTCTGTATATTGCTAAACTGTTAGACCCATATGGCACTTTATAAAAAAAAATATTATTCTTTAAACCCAAATAAAATGAAATCAAAATATTGTCAGGTGATTCCAATACCTCAGGGTAGTAATTGGTGTCTATCTTTGTCATGGCAGACAAAAGATTTGCAGCAGTCCTAGTGAAATTTTTCATGCCCTGTATTTCACATACGATCATTTTTCTAGTTAGAATTCTGGAATTTAGCAACGGCAGTAACAGAAGTACAAATGTGAAGGAAAGACATAAGCATACCAAGCCTTGTACATCCAGTATAGTAGTTGTTGAACATATCTGTCTCTTTGCTGCAATTGAACAAGCAGGGAATTTCTCCTGCAGAGCTCTCTCAAACTCTTGGACATGGTACTTTAAGTATCGCTCTATACTGGTGATTTGCATTAGCCTACTTGGATGAGCTTTTCCCAGTCTCTCAATGTAAACAGGTCTGCCATCTTTATCAACCCCATGGTATCCTTGAGGGTAATATTGCACTACTTCATCAAGCTCTTCAAATTCAAAATCCTTCAAATTTATTAATTTAACAATGAGTTAGAGTTAAATAAAAAACCAAATTTTTTTTGTTATCAGTTTGCATTTCAAACACGCTACAACATTCCAACCGTTAGAGCCCTATTAATATTCAGATAATAATAACTTATCACCAGAGTCGTTTCTTCTCAAAAAAAAAAAAAAAAAAAAAAAACCCCTTATCACCAGAGATGACATTCTCCAGATATGACACTCAGTTTCAAAGGTCTTAGATTAATTAAATTTGTGCTTCCAAATTCCAATTAGACGAAGATCTTATTTCTATTTCCTAGCACACCAAAAAATTACCTGTCTAAAAGATAATACATCCATAGCTATATCATCAGTGACAAAAGATAACCTCATTACCTCCAAAATGGTGTCTGTTCCAAATTCTTTTCTCCATTTAAGCATTTCTTCCCACAACCGGAGTGTTTTTTCAATGTTAAGGTCTCTAGCTTTCAAAAATCTACATGAGAGTCGAACAAATATACCATATAATCCACTATATCTCAATTGGAAACTGAAATTTGGCCACTATGTTATTACCAACAGATATATTGGATGGATTTGACTGACCTCAACAAAGTATGGTAGTCATCGTGCCTTGCTGGCAACAAGTCCATGTCAAGGAGTCTTTGACGAAACTCTTGCACAACACTCTCCTCTTTCGCATCCCGTACATCTTGTATGGAAACTGATGGAACCCGGTAATCGATTTTCCTTTTTCCTCTTTTTTTAAGAGAATGGGTAAACTTACTGGAAGCATTTATCGCCTTCTTCTTGAGATTACAAATTCTTGAGCGTCTTCTCTCCTCTTCAGAAATCTCAAAATCGGATCTTCTCTCTCGGACTTCCTCAAGAGCTCCAAACCCTTCAAGGCCTTCAGTAAACAGATTAACACGCATAACCATCAGTACCACAATATGCAAAGTTTATCTCAAATTTGCATTTGTTTTTTCTAATAAAACAAGCATCACGTTCCCATATTCCCTTCATATGACAGAGTGCATTGTGTAAAATTATTCTCAACCAGAGATAACAAATTCATCTAGCTAACCAGGAAGCATACCTGACATCGACATCTTAGTCCAATGCAGAGGGAAGATTTTCCAAGTCTCTTGGCCCTAAATCTTCAGAGAAAGGAGGCGAATCCACCGCAATGTTTAAAGTATGAAAGTCCCCATATTCTGTCAAAATACAAGCAACTACTTAGGATTCAAATGCAAGAGATTGTAATATCTTAAATTATACAGAAGTTGAAGCAGCAGATGTGAAGTGACTGACTTTATATCTAGGACAGATTGTAGAATATGACTATAAATAATTTGACTGCACTCAACCAAATCGAATTCTCAAAAACATCGAAGTGTGAATAAAAGAAACAATATAACCAATAAAAAAAAAAACATAATTAGTCAGCTAAATGTAAATCATCAAATGCATACATGAATATTTGTGGAAATTTCTTTGCTGCATTGGGTAAAAATTAAAAAATGAGAAAAGGAAACAACTGCATTTGTGTTCTGTTAATTTCCCAGTGAATTCCTACCCCTAAAATATCATATTCTCCTCAAAAACCTTATCACTATTGAACCTCCCCTGAACTTACTAACTCAATTTTCCTCACAATTCAAACTTGTAAAAGAAAGAGTGTCACTTTCCAACATCTGCAGGCTAAAAAAAAGGCCCTTTGAATATTCAATACCCAATTTTCAAATGGTAGACAGATCTGGAGCAGCTAAATTCCCAATCCAAATTAGAAAAACCCCATTTGTCTATATCTTCAGCACAATCAGATTCTTCATCATCTCCAAATTTGCCACCTTTCCCAGATTTCACACATAAATCAATCTCATCAGGCAAACCAATCTCTCTAACTTCAGGTGATTAACAAAAGAACTGAATAAATAAATCCCATCAAGCAAACTCAACCAATGTCTCTCAGGAGCTCTCTGAAAGTTACAAGATTTTGTGACAAAAGTGAAACCGTCCCAAAAAACTATCCGATAGCATCCAAACCATCAAGCTCTCGCATTTACACCACCTTAAACGCTCCCCAATCCCCAAAACGCATTAAATCTCACCAATGCCGATAACCCACGTTCGGATCACACGCATTCTTCCTGTCTACGTAAATTTCCCACAAAGATTAAAACTTTACAGGAAAAAAAAATAAGACGAGTGAGAAAACAGAAGAAAAAAACCTAGATTGGAAGCTGGATCGCAAGCCGAGAAGCTCAGGCCGTAGGTTCACTCGCAGAGAATCTAATCCAGAAACAGAGATGGGCGGGAAGAGAGAACGGGATAAAAATGAAACTCGGTAGGAGATTTTCCCGAGAAAAATCGGGAATTTTCTCGAGAAATTTAAATGAGAGAACAAAAGAAGATCATAACCTAGATTTTTAGCAGAAGGGAAAGAAAAAAATGCAAAAGACAATTCTCGGAAGCGAAAGAGCTCTCTCGCCTCTTCTCTCCTACTCCCTTTTCCCCAGCTGTCCTCTCTCTCTCCTCTCTCTCTCCTCTTTCTATTTAATAAGTTACCATTTATTTGTAATCGTTTGATCAAATTTCAATAATCCTTATTCTCAAATTTAGTGAATTAGGTAGAAATGATGTTATCCCCTCCCTTTTGTGGCACTGTTGTTCCCTCCTATTTGCACACGTGGCAGCCTCTACTTTCGTTTTCAGAATTTAGTGTTTTGTACTTGTAAATTAATTAATCTCTTTTTAATTTTAATTTAATTAATTTAATTTTGGGGGGCAAAAAAAATGAATTGACGGTGGCGATTGGAGTAGGATAAAGCAAATTGTTTTATGCGCTTTGCTTGTAGTTGCGTTCGTTCTAACCCACGCACCTTATTTTTAAGTTTTGTTAAATTGGTCAAACTAAGCTACTCATATTAGCCTAATTGTGATTAAGTGAATTCTAGGTGTCGTGTTAACTCTTCATTCACTTTCCTACTCAATCTCATCTTATATGTTATTGTGGATTTCCAAATTTTAATCTTATTATGAGAACGATTGAATATTAATATAGACAACTCGTTATTTTAAACAACTTTATTTAAAATGAAGGGATTTAGACGTAGGTGTAAAGGGTGGAAAAATTTATGACTTGACCTAACCCACGTATGTTATACTACCACAAGAGTTGGAGAATTTTTAGTGTATCGGAAACATGGCCCATTACATCAATTGTAATAACACAATTACAATTGGTTGAAAATTTGAAGGAAAAAAAATTCAGTTAATTATATTATTACACTTAATGTACTCAGCTGTGTTTCCGGCACACTGTAAAATCTCTCCAAGAGTTAAGATTCTTGAATTGATATAATGTAAAGGGTGCATCTTGTTAGTTTCTTTGTTTTGCAGTAAAGATAAAGTTACGGCCTTTTCTTTGTTTTGGTAATGTTTTTTTTAGGTAATGATATAACTCAATTTTTTTGCATTCCTATCTTTAAGAGTAACAAGCATAATTTTACTGACTCGGTTCATTTCTTAAATTTAAGGTTTAAGGTCAAACCTCGACCATTTATTTTCAAATTAAACGATCGAGTCAGTTAATTAGAAGTTTTTCATTTATATTAAACTATTTAATACAGTCTAATTGTTGGGTTAAAAATAATCAAATTGCATTTAAGTTGGATCCAATCAATGCATGCAATTAAATAACGTATATAAGCTATAACTGAAAACATAAATCATGAGAATATTGAGTGGACAAATTTAACAATTTCCAAGTCCACAAAAATCGTTGCATGATAAAAGGTCGACCAAATTAGGAAACCGGTTTCCATACGAGCAAAATAGTAGGTTGGTTGTTCCTATAACTTGGCACGACTTTCGTAGTCATCAGCTTTTTGTAAGTTCTGCTAGCAAGCTTGTTCAGTCTCATGTCTTTCGTCCAAATTATATGTGTCGTAAATAAAAGATGGTGATGAGTATTTAAAACATTATTGTCACATAATGTTATTATTCTTAATAACTTTAAGAATTGAACGCATCAACTTTGGACATAAAGTTTTATTGTTCTTTGAGAGTGACTTTCAGCCTTTTTTTACGCAACTTAGGTGGAAGGCGAAGAATGTCATAATTTTAAAGTTTTCGAGTTATCAGTGAGATACCACTCTAAAATAGCTATAATTTTAACTTTGTGTCAAGTCTTACCAGCCAAGAAACAATCTCAGATTGGTAGTTTTTAGTTTTTACAGAGCGTAGGGCTCCCAAAGGGTGATAGAGGTGTGCAAAAGTTTATTCTGACCAGACAGAGATTGACCCTCGAGTGCAAAGACATGAGGGAGATTGGGTGCAAAACTCACGTCATAATACATGATTTGATAACAACATATGACAATTTTCTTGGTGCACACAAAATTATTAATTAATGAGTGAAGGGTGATGGGTCAATTATGTGCTGCAATCGTGTGGCTTAGAAATTCCAAACCATAATTAATGTTTGGTTCAAGTCATTCGTTAATAATCATAGGATAACATTGGATGTTGAACCAACACCCCAAAATTCTGTAGAGTTAGTTGATCGTGGTGGTTAAAAATTTATTGACAACAGCAGCTACACATCATAGACGGCCCTTCCACCACCAAACCCTACTCACTGCGGTCCATACCCGGCACCGTACTACATTATATATGCATGAAAGATTATATTCATTCACCAAAGTATTGTAACAAAATTACTGCACCACAATTGGAGAAATTTTTCAGTTTGTCGAGGATATAGGATGGTACACCGCACGTCATTGTTCAATTGGAGAGAAACTTTTTTTTCTAAGTGTTTATCCATTTATATAATAACATCTGGCATATCATCCCGTGTTCTGAACATATTAAAAATCTCTCCACATATTCCTAGGGTTTCAAATTTAATTAGGTTAGTCCCACTTCCTTCATGGGTGATGGATCGAAGACCTCATCACAAGTCTCTTGTGTTGACACCATCATCACTTTAATTAATTCACTTCAAAAGTGTCCGATATTTTAAGAAGGCGAATGTTATCAATGCATGTGAAATGAAGTTGACGTAAAAATACTTGATTAGCACAAATACGTACGATGAAACTATATTATAATATAAGTGGAGAGACATAGATAATAAACATTAAAAATGAAACGTATCAAACATATCGTCTATTTATATAATAAATTATGATGTATCATCTCATATTTCGGATACACATAAAAAAATAAGATAAGCTATATATTGGTATTGCGTGTGGTTTTGGGTAGTTTTTCATACCTTGATGTCGATGAAAACGAAAGCAGCGACTCTCTCCTTGGGTAAAAATACGTTATTTGAACAATTTTAACTATGAAATTTTTACTTGCACTCTCTCTTTGGGTAAAAATACTTTAAAATGGGAAAAAAATAGGTCAAAATACAGGAAACATTAAATGAATTGTATACAAAGAAATAGTTCAACAAAACTAAACCTAATTACTTTACTACGAACTTTTACATCTTTGAAATGGAAGGTGTAAAACTTATATAATTAGTCAAAGGATTTTTTGTTGATGCGCGCGTGCGCTATAATTTGGTAAAAAAAGGAGGACAAGGAAAAGCTAACCAAGTTTTGAGTGAGATTCTCTTCCTTTTGTAATCATGAGTTTTTTGTTTTCTTGATTTTGGCACGCCAAACTCTCCAACCAAGAACGAATGACAGTATTCTCAGTCATTCGACTGAGAAAAAAAAAAAAAAAAAAAAACCATGACACTACCTTATATATCATCGTTTGATGAGTTTGAATTTTAAAATTTGTGTAGTAGATAGATACAAATATCAGAATTTAAACTCATTCAATGAGAAAAGAATGATGAGCAACATCACCACTTGAAAGTGATAAGCAAAAATACAACGAAAGAAAATAATTAAAAAAAGTACGACCAAACATAAAATACAAACGAATATTTTGTCTATGAAAAATCAAGTCCGCAATTTAGATTTTCTTTGAAAGAGGGAAACCTTTGGAAGTTGAACAAAAAATAAAAAAGTTTGGTAACCTATGTATCTATCTTTACATTGTTGTCAAACTTGTTGATGATATAACCCATCCAAATCTTTATTCGTTACCAAAGTTCTTTAAAATGGTACAGATGAAATTTATGTGCTTCAACAATTATATACGACTATTACTCTTTTATACGAAGAATATTGAGGATAAAAATGTAATTGTCTCCTCTAGAGATATAACTTGAGGTTACAATAGTTGTTGTTAGTTTGTTATGACAGCTGTTAAGCTAGTTATATTTGCTAAGGCTTAGTTAGCTTAATTCTTAAGTCTTTACATTTCACACACCTTTCTTAATTTTTGTACATTGATTTTCAATTTATTCGATCCGAATGCTAAAAGTTGAGAGGAGTATGTGAGAAATAAAAATGGATATGTGGATAGCACCACCTTATAACAATATAACTTAAGCCAAAACAAGTATAAACATATAGCATTGTCTAGATTTTTTTTGTTTTTTGCATTTGGCAACAAATCATCGCACTCTTGAATGCTTTCAAGGGGGAATGTTGCATCACTACGATGTCTCATATTCCAACATTTCTTTCTACAATATACAAAGATGAATCTTGAAATATAAATAGTGACAAAACAAAAATCCTTTCACATATTTGCTTGGTACGATCTAGAAATTCAAATCGATTGGCATGAGTTATCATCACAATTCACAAGTCACTAAAACCCTAAATATTGGAAAAGGGCCATATTGTAAGAAAAGAGAAATATAAAAGTTAGGGCATATATGGATAGTCCATCACGTAAAATGCAATAAGACAGCAAAGTCAATCCAAAACGTAAATTAAAAATCGTTAATGTTTTCTTTGTCAATCCCACTGCTCTACCTATAATATATTGTGTGCGTGTTTTCCCTTAACAGTTCACTGCACCAAGTCTTCTCTATTTGAGCCATTGCCTATTTGGTGAAATGAATTGCACGAAACCTCTTGATATCGACCACATACTGAACAGTTGATTACGAAATGCATGTTTAAAGGATAGAGTGTGTTTTCCCTTAGCAATTCACTTAACGATTGTGATATAAATGTATTCAAAACGACGAGGATTGTGATATTAAAAGGGGCATATTCTTATGTTCGGTACTCTATAAGAAAATTTTAGAATGAGCACGTTAACATAAATCATGTGAATAAACGACCGGAGATATAGTTAAAGTTTTGTAAGGATCCAACAGTAAAAGATTTTTATCGTTAAGGAGTTAAATCCACGTAAAGTTAAGGTCGAGTTTCACTAAAATCCTTATCGTTTCATTTTTGGCAGCTTAATTTGTCACTATATAGATTGTTGTGTCACCAATTTTCACTTTGTACATATGCAATTATGCATAAATAATTATTAAGTGTAGATGTATGTGAATTTTCTAATAAATTAAGTGTAGTCCAGAAGTGATAGTCAATAATCTATTTTTTTCAGACGTGCACATGAAAGATTGATCTAACTGTGGCATGAGTAGTATCCATCCTTGATGTAGTGCATGAATCATGTGTAAGCCATATTCAATTAGCCATAACCCAATGAATTTTAGTTTCTTATCATGCACGTTCTGAGTAATGAATAATTAGGGTTAACAATTTTGACTTGTTTATTTGCTCAGAGTATGCAAATGAGTATTTTAACCCAATTGTAGCAATGATCATTCCAACATAACTCATATTGACAAAATTCTGACGAAGTTGACGAAAATGACTATTGCTACACATTTTGATGAGTTTAGAGACCAATGATAATGAATTTTTAGTTGAGGGATCATTGCTCCAATTTGATTAAAGTTAAAGGATCATTGCTACAATTTACTCTTACTTTATTGCAACAAGTTTTGGTTGGAAAAATAAGGACAATCATTCAAATCTAAGTAAAGAAATCGAGTATAAAGTAGCATAAGAAAGTGAGCCGATATACATAGTTAAACACACATGGATATTTGGAGCAATTAGATGACCAAGATCTCAACGAAAAATAATTGCATTTGACAATTTAGAGTTTGTTTGAATGTGCTTTTAAAATACCTGAAAATACTTTTAGTGGAAATGTTTTTAATACCAATCTTTAGTAAAGATGAAGTAAATCCTAGAAAATCACTTGAAATGCTTCTTGGAAGAAGCACATAATTGATGTTTCTTACAGAAAGCACTTCAAGTGCTTTTGAATTCCAAAAAATATTTTCTCTAAAAGTTTTTTCAATCATTTTAAAAACATATATAAATGAGCCTTTATGAAAGTGTGTAGAAGTTCTTTTTGCTCTTCGTATTTGTAACAAGACAACACATTTAGTAACTTTTTTTTTGTTTCAAGGGAAGTGATCTTCATAGATGAGATCGATTTGAGACGAAGTGTTTGTTAAAACTCATTTGATGTAGACACTTACATTCAAATTTAACGAAATTCTCTATTGTTTGAAGAAGAAAGAGTCATTGAGCTTTCCACATTACTGTGTCCTATCACTTTGCCCCCCTCTCTCTCTTCCTTTTCTCTGTCTCTGCGTAGAAGATAAATACTGCATGCATGGCTCTGTTGTCTTAAGAAGCGTCTGCATCCTATATCAAATACCCTCTAGACATTCCGATGTAAAAAAACACCAAGAAACACACAACGGAAAGATACCCCTCCTCTCTCTCTCACTCTCTCTCTCTCTCATCATGATTTCACGCAGAGATATTTATTCTGGCTTCGTTCTGTCATTTTCCAATTTCTAAACTTTGTGAAACGTCAGTCCCAAGAAACCCCTTGTAATGTCCCACATTCTTTTTTTCTGATATCAGGAGTAAAATAGGGAAGCTCGTGATTCTCTGTGAAATTTTCTGACGGTTGCACTAGAAACCAGAATGTAGCTGTAACCTAGCTGGTCTATTACCGCAGCACAAAGACATGGCCATATCTTTCCAGAAATCTTTCTTTTCCCTGGTCTCTCTCTTTTCTTTTTCAGAGAGAGAAAGAGAGACGGAGATTAATTAGAGGGAGAAGATGAAGATTGAATAATGTGAGTATGTGGGTTGGCTCGCCTGGTTTTCGCCACTTCTTTAGGGGACTCATTTCATGAGGAAATCATTTCTTTCTTCTTTTTTTTTTTTTTTTTGGAAACTAATCATTTCATTTTGTTTGGCCTTCCCATTCGGTTCCATTCATTATTTAATCATTAGCTCAATCTTATACACATTTGCTTTGCTTTTCTCAGTGTGATTTCTCTAATTAATTTTCATAGCAAAACTTTGGTCAAACAACCCCACCATCTTGCTGAAATTGTAATGTTTGACCGTCTTTTTGAGAAATACTAAGGAGAATCTTCTAAAAGTGAGATTTTCATAGACTCTCTGTAATCTTATATTTGACATAATTCTCTTGTCAACATTATAAAATATTATAAAAAAAAAATGAGGTGACAGATAATCCATAAAGAATCTACTTTGAGAGAGTCTTCTTAGCATTTTTCTTTTGAAAAATATATTTTATACGAAAATAAAAAAGTACAAGCATACAACCAATTTCAAACTAAATCTTCCGTTGCACCCAAATTTCATAAAAACATTACGCGCCACAACTAGGATATGGAGAACAGGGATCACTTGTGTCTTTAACAATTCTAAAATGTTTGGACGAAAATAACAAAAATAAGGCAATGTGGAGCAAATTTTGAGTTAGAATGAATAAAGTGACGATTTTTAAGTTTTAGACAGCATAAAATCAAGTTACAGGGAGTGTAGCTAAAAATAAACCTATCAATTTTTTCAAGTACTCAAAGACATCTGTTGTTGAGACATATTTGAGCAATGAATTAGATTTTATGATTTAAACTTAAATTATTTAGCAGTCAAATATATATCGACACTAGTAATGTTACTCAATCCACAAAAGGAACTAATTACCTAACGGGACTAGCTACAATAGACGTCCACATATAGTTGTTGAATATTATTACAACATATATAATCATTAACTGATAATTGTATTAAGTATACATAAGTATTGTAGTCAAATTCCGTTATATAATTAGTTTTTTTTCATAGGTTGAGTAACATCTTTAATTATTTTCCTAGAAGACTGTAACGAAGAAGTTTGGCAGCTTAATTATAAGCATCAAAATTAACAATTACTTGGACATTGAGGAAGCTGCTGAATAAAAACAAGGGATTTTTTACAAAAACCTTGGCACCTTCCTCTCTGTTTAGTCCTTTATCTCTCAGAATAATACTTGATTAACATTGGGAATAAAATATATCAGACCTCAAAATACATATTAGTGTACATGAACATCCAACGCGCCGACCGACATCAAAATCTTGACCAACAGCTTTTGCTTTTTCTTACGACAAGATACATCCTTTCAGTTACAGGTCAATGTACATTGGATTTGATGAAGTGTTTACTTTTTTTTTACACTTGCAGAAAGTTAAATGTCAATGCCTAGTTCAGTGCAAGGCAATGACAATTGGGACATCCTCTTCCTTTGTAACTTTTAATTTGGAGAATGTAAAGATGTGTTCTGGCATTAACTGAGAAAAGAGTTCATGTGAATTGCAAAGGCACAAAAAGTTCTAATAGATAGAGGATTGTGCTAACTACATACTCATTTTTATCTCTTAGACACCTTTCTCGAATTGAAAAGAATCAAAAGACTTGTATTAATAAGAGATGTGTAGGAGGTCAAAATGGGTAGCACCACCCTAGAAAAATTGCAATGAGTTATATATAATTTGTAGCGGTAACTTGAAATTGGATAGAATCAATCGATACATATTTGACCGATGAATTTGATTTTACAATTTAAACTAAGTAATTGACAATCATTAAATTATTCAACATTCAAATATAAGTCGACACAAAGTATTTGTAGGTACTCAAGAAAAATTGCGAGTAAAACTAGTAATGTAGAGACGTAAATTAATCACATTCAATAAGAGAAAGAAAACATGAACTATATTCTCAATATGACAGCTTTACCTTTGACGTCGTGAGTGACTAAAATTACCCTAAGGGAATAAGACATAGTTTGCCCTAAAATAATTGGGCTTTTATGCCACAAACGAACCATGAGCTCTTTGGGTCACCACGGTGCAAGGCATGGAATCTCCAGGCCACACATAATATGTCCTACCATCGGGCCATACCCAATCTAATGGAGGCAAGGTAACGACTCTCACAGTCTCCCCTTGGGTGTCCATCCCACCTGCGCTCTTACCAACAGGGACCTTCAATACTACTAGCTGGCAAGATAGCGAAGACTAGCCTGCATCATCACAGACTGCCTAGTATGCTTTGCAGCCTTCCCTCCCAGCTGCTTGCTAAGGTTTCTTCCCTATAAATAGACAAGTCAATAAGAGGAAACGGTAATCAACACGTACTACTCAAAATACTCGCAAGTTCTTTTTTTCCTCAACTACTTTTCTAACTAAGGCACCGAATACTCTTTTGTGGACACCCTCCCAACTTTTTTAAGGGTGTTCATCAATTAGGCTAATGGTGTTTATTCTCTTGTTGGTAAAATTTTGTCAAATCAATTGTGTACAAAATTTGCATCCACATTGCTCAATCTACAAAATACTAATAACGTGACTGGCTACAATACTTATAAATATTTGATATAACCACATATCAACGATCATATATGGTTGTTGGATATCGCAATGAGCTATAATTTGTAGTGGTAATTTGAAACTGACTAGAATTAGAATTATTCTAGTTCATGTCTTTTGTTTGTTAAGTGTGCTTGATGATTCTCTTCACTAATACAAGAATCAAAACAATATATATGTTTCCTCGTATTATAATTTGTAATCAAACACTTTAAAATCAATTTTAAATTGATTTGGGAAATAGTAGACCTAATTTCTAATCATTCTATCTTCAACATTATTTCTTACTTCTCCTATTCATGACTTCCCTAATTTCAACGAAACATGCAAATGCAATGGCAAAAAACTTAAGTAGGGGAGCAAGTGAGCATCTTCTCTCCCTCTCTCATGCAAAAACACACACCACCTCAGTTTTTTGGTTAATCCGGCCTCATTTGTGTTGACATGACGACTTTTTATTAGATGGACATACAAGTCCGACCATGTGACACTCCTACCTAATATTTTCTCTTTGCCCTGATCTTCAAGTTCGAATACTTAATAGAAATAAAATAGCAATAGACAAAAGCAACTTATATTTATTTACCAACAATAGTTTAAGTACTTTGTTACTGTCCCTACAACATGACTCCCAACTTGCAACTGTTGGTCAGTACATAATTTTAAGTTTGAACAAAAGAAAGCAAGCATATGCCCATGTGCCTACACAGAGGGCATCCAAACAAGTAGGAAGCAAGTGTGAATAAACATTGTGGAAAAGCCAAGATGCATGCCTTTTTTATTTGGTTTGTCTAATTGTATTATTGTACCTTACATATATTGAGCTCAATAATTTTCACAAAAGAGGGGTTATTATTGTCCTCAAGTGCTTCTGCTCCCCCACCTCCCCAACACGGGTTGAGATCCACTACGGTTTTCTGCATCAGGAGTCCGCGGATCGAGAGATTCAAACTGTTTAGAAGAGAGAGAGATCAGAGCCGTTCAAATATTTTAGTTTTTTTGAAGTGGGTCGGTAAAATAGACTAATAGTGACCGGAGACCTAAAATTGAGTAATCCGAGTCTCTCGATCAGCGAATTCTGGGCAAAAAGATCCGGAATGAATCTCAATCCACCAACACCATATTACTATGTGCTTCTCTTTCTCCTTTTGCATTTGCATCGTTTGCATGCTCCCATCTGGTAATTGATGGCTGAACCTTTCACGCGCTGATAAAAAAGATATGGGCTGATAAAAAAGATATGGAGAGCCACGTTTGTTTGCAGGAGCTGGGAGGAGACACACCACAAGCAATTGCAGAGGTGGAAACATTGAATAAACTGGGCAGGATCAGGATGGTGTTGTCGTCGTGTTAGTGTTTATGGGGGTCCCCATTTGTTTTCACAAAAAACATTGGAGGCCAACACAGCATGCATTGCTGCCCCGATATACTGAAAAGCTTATTGCAGTTTGGGACTTAAGGGTTTCAATTTTCAACCACCCATTTTGAGTTTTGACTGTGAAGATCAAATATTATGAGTGTTTTCGAACATTGTGCGACTCCTTATATGCAAGTTAAAATATGATATTATACAACTATTACTCGTGAAAATCACAAAGAACAGTTATTTACAGTATTTTCCTCTTATAAACTTCTCCAAATGTTTTGTCGGAGTTAATCTTCTTTGATTTGTTCAACCCATGCTATAACAAAAAGAATGAGACAAGTAAGGCAAAAGGAAGTGTGATAATTACTCCTCACAATTAAGTTTATACACGTGTGTCAATTTGATTTGTATGAAGGAAGAAATAACTCCTAGCATGTGAGAAATAGAGTATTTTCTTATATTGTTTTGGTTGGTTTTATGAGAAATTCGATCAATATACTTACTATGTGAAAATTAAACTCGATTTTAGCATATTGGACTATCTTTCAATTATTAGTCTAGTGATATTTTTTTTTTCTGACACCGAAAGAAACCACAAGTTCGAATTATCTTCCCTATTAATAAAAAATGAAACACCACTTAATCATATTATCATTCAGTAAACTGAACAAAACCTGACCCTTGTCACATCGGTTAATGCATCCAAGTTTTACATGACACCACAAACTTACCCGTAACGGTAAATAATACAAGGACAGTGAACCCAACAAAACCTTACCGAGCCAATCCTTGGCTGCGAGCCACAGAATAAACAGCCTTAGAATTTTCGAACGTACTCCATCTGATTCAACATGTTGGGCCGGTTGGTTAAGTGCTCTGCGGCCCGCACCCATTTCACCTGGTCTCACTCTGTTTTTCCATTCTTGAGGTGAAATTATGAGATTTAGAAATTATAATATTTGTCCACGTCATTTAAAAAAAATCTGACCATGAATGCCACATAGGCACTGTCACGCCCCGACCCGCGAATAAAGACTATTCACGAGGTAGGGTGTGAACCATATCTTAGCTATAGAAATAAATTCTACAACCAAGATATGGTGGAAAAAATTAAATTAAATTACAACGATTACAAAATACATCATATAACAAATCTTACATAATAAAAGCTTGAGTGTACCACATATAATTTATTGAATACGCAGCGGAAATAAAATATTAGTATACAAAATTTAATTCATAACAAAAGTACCAACTAAAATAATAATTGAAATGAGTAGTCCTTGCCAATACATAATACATATTCAATGAGATGCATGGAACATATGCAAATAAGATGGATGAATGTACTCACTCCCTTCTAATCCCGTCAACACATACCTAAGGCACCCAAGCCTGCACGTCCCATACCATGCTTATACCACTTGGCTCCAAGTATGTTATAATATGAGTTAACTCCTGTTCATCCCTTAAACCCAATTTTTGTAATTAAACTCTCAGTTTCCACTTTATTAAACAGACACTTCACCCAACGCCCAAATGTATATTCAAGCCCTGCACCCTACGCCTGACATATATAAGATTTCATTATTTTTAATTCAAGGCAAACTTCAGCCCTTGAATATCCTCACAACTTAGACACTTTACACAAGTGAGCACTTGACACAACACAACTCTTTTTCTTGCTTTGCAATGCATATGTATATGTCATGTTCACATAGATATCAATACTCACACTTTATCTAACAAGCCAGCAACTTCAACATAAATCAAATTGATTAGTAACAAGAGTAATATAATCATAAAATTAACAAAATAATAATCTATAATCCATCATATAAAATGTTACTCGTTGACCACTCCATATATATTTGTTCATCGTCTCGTCCATCTTGGTCGGGCAACCTGTTTTTATTAGAAAAGAATAGACATCCATGTTAGAGAAAATAATCGTTAGAGTGAAATATATGTCTCAAATGCCACAAGGCATGAAATTACGTCTCTAGCTGTTCTCTTTCCAAACATCATCTTTTATTTTTATTTTAGCCCACCACTTCTACTTCTTTAATATAGCTGAAACTCTCAACCAAACATCAGCTGTTTGAACTGGGATACAAGTCAGCACATAGATTAGATTGTCGTGGTTTTTGGATATGTTATAGAGGAGATGATAAGGAACAACTTTTGTGAAGGAGATGTTTCTATCGGAGCTACTAAAAATGGGGTTTTGGTAGTCATAACATGGCTGTCCAGTTTTCCACGGAATTAGAAACATAAGTTGGTATTTCAAACATATTGGAAGATCGCACCGTTGGATTTTCCTGAAAGTTTGATATGTCATGGTAGAGAGACAGACAAACAATTCTCATGAAGAAAATATTATGATAAAATATATGGATGATGGTGTTTGGATCTGTTAAATAGGCTGGACGAATTTCTAGTCTTGGATATCTTTCTTTTGATAGATGAAAATGATAGTAGTTTGATGGAGAGATTTGTTGGGTAAGGCTCATGTATTTTTCTGGGATTTGTCTCACACTCTTTGTACATCATTCTCAAGGGAAAATAAATGGAGATTTTCTATGGTTTGGTGGAAGTGCTTCTCATGGAAATTATCTCAAAATGTAAACAACACAAGATTTAAGTGGTTCACTAATTTGGCTACATCCACTAGGGTAGTGTTTTCATTGTATTTCACTATATGTGGTAGACTTACAAATACAATGAAAGATGGCTTTAAGCCCTAAGAATATATAAAAGAAAATAGGAAGGTAATATGAAGGGAAGAATGACTTTTTGTTGGACTTGTTCTTTTTCTTTCTTTTGTTCTTCTTCTTCCTCTTTCCTCTCCCTTTTCTTCTTCTTTCCTCTATCTTTTCCTCTTCTTCTTTTCTCTATGTCCTTCCGTTGTTTCTTTCCTCCTTCCTTTATGTAAATTGCATGACATCTTCTTGTCCAAAGAATCTCCACAAGTGTGCCAATGGAAAGAAAGCAAGTGTCGTGCTAATTATTACCTAGAAATATGTTCCAATGAAAACACACCAAATGTTAGCCTAATCATCACAATGAAATGTGGTCCAATGACAAAATAACAAATGTTAAACAAAACCTTAGCTCTAATATGTGTTCAAATGGCAAAGAGACATGTGTGAAGTTAATCAATATTATGAAAGGTGGATACAAGCATCCAAGGCCACATTCATCTCTAAGGAATATGAATACTACCTCTTCAAACTTTGGAGGGATGAATCATCACCAAACATTTAGCTCTTAGATTCTTAATGAATACAAACTTGCCAACTCACCCTTAAGTAGACTTCCACCTTCATATTTAGAGTGGTGAGTAATCACCAAATCATTGACTCCTAATGCTACAAACTCTCCACCTCAACCTATTTAGAGTAGTGACTAACCCCTCCCCTTTATTCTCTAATGGTTGCCAAAACGCCACTTAGCCTTTGTGAGAAAAATCTAGCCAAACTCATCATAATCCCCTTCTCCAATTCAAACTAAAAATATCCCTAATTACATATGAACATGAAATAGCTAGTTTTTGAAATAATTTGTCGGAAAAAAGGATTTTACATTGAAACTATTTTACATACCTAGAATAGGTTCTTGCATAAAAATAAATCAAATAAAATCATTACGTAAAATAATTACCCAACAGACACCCATATATATATATATATATATATATATATATATATAACCTTTTTTTTTTAAATACGGGGTATTACAGGCACTTAACGGTTCTTTTAACTTGGGAACTAACGGAAGTGACATTTCCTATACTCCATATACCTTTTTGAGAAATTTGAAAAGATTGAGACTGATTTGGATCACACCAAAAGATTAGGGTTAGGTTTTAGGGTTTAGGTATAGGGTTTAGGGGTTAGTGTTAAGGGTTTAGGGTTAGGGTTAGGATTTAGGTTTTAGGGTTAGTATTTAGGTTCTAGGATTTAGGGTTAGGGTCTAGGGTCTAGGGTTTAGGGTCTTGGGTCTAAGGTCTAGGGTTTAGGGTTTAGGATTAGGGTTTAGGATTTTAGGGTTAGGTTAGGGTTTGGGGTTTGGGGTTTAGGGTTTAAGGTTAGGGTTTAGGGTTTAGGGTCTAGGGTTAGGGTTTAGGGTGTAGGGTTTAGGGTTGAGTGTTGGTTGAGGGTTGAGGTTTAGGGTTTAGGGTTTAGGGTTGGTTGAGGGTTTAGGGTTTAGGGTTACGAAATTTAAACGTATACATTCCTTATGGGACTCCCAAGGGCGGCTTTTGTATTTGTTTTTGAACTTTTTCCTTTTTTTTTTAAGAATAGCAGAGTAGATTAAGGGTTAAATGTTTTAATATTTTATGGAATATTATTATTTGTCCATAGCAATATATTTAAATTTTTTTAATGCATCCTAAAACTAACCTCTTGTTACACGCTCATGCATGTGGCAATTCTTTTACATCGACTATTTTTTGTGTTTTAAAAATTTTCCTTTATATTTTAGGGGTTAAATATTTTAATATTTTATGGAATATTATTAAATTAGTAATTCTTGCAACAGGCTCTTGCGTGTGGAAATTTTTTACATCTTTTTCTTTGTCATTTATTTGTAATTTATATTTATGCTTAGTTTGCATTTAAAAAAAATTAAAATGTTTTTTATGAATAGCAATAGATTAAGGGTTAAATGTTTTAATATTTTATGGAATATTATTATTTGTCCGTAGCAATATATTTAAATTTTTTTAATGCACCCTAAAACTAACCTCTTGTTACATGCTCATGCATGTGGCAATTCTTTTACATCGACTCTTTTTTGTGTTTTTACTATTTTTTATTATAAATAATTGAATATTTTAGGGGTTAATTTTTTTTTAATATTTTATGGAATATTATTATGTCTTCATAAAAATATATTTAATTTTTTTTCAAATTTAAATTCAATCTATAATTTTATAAATTAGTAATTTCTTGCAACAGGCTCTTGCGTGTGGCAAATTTTTTACATCTTTTTCTTTATCATTTATTTGTAATTTATATTTATGCTTTGTTTGAATTAAAAAAAATAAGTAAATGTTTTTATTTAGGGTCTTAATCAGGGAGGGATAACATCTTGTCATATGCTTACACGTGTGACAATTGGCCCTTGTATACTAAACTAAAAGTTTTTTTTTCACAATAAGTATTAGTATATTTAAGTTTTTATTTATATATTTTTATTAAAAAATTATTCAAAAATAAATTGGAAGTCAGTCATAAACCACCCATGTCACATCCCGGCCCGGATCCACCACATCCCGAGCCCGTTCCACCATGGTTTTGTTTTTTGGAACTCACGAGCAACTTCCTAGTGGATCACCCATCTTGGGAGTGCTCTAGCCTCCTTCTCGCTTAACTTCGGAGTTCCGACGGAATCCGAAACCAGTGAACTCTCAAAAGGCCTCATGCTAGGTAGGGATGGGCATATACATTTAAGGATCACTCCCCTGGGCGATGTAGGATGTTACAACCCACAAATGTGGAACTTTTTTTTTGTCTTTTTCTAAAGTTTTAAATTTGAAATTCATTCAAAATTAAAATGTGTTGAATTAAAATTACTTTAACTCCTTTTCATTCAAGTGTAATTTTGCCACTTAGTACAATGGTCTAGTGGTATTCTCCTTCACTTATAAGTGAGAGGTCTTAGATTCGATTATTGCCAAAGATGAATTTGAACCCCATTATTGCTAGCTCATTGTGAGGCTAAGCTCACCCCTCCCCTTTAGTGTAGATAATATCGGTTGTTAAAAAAACATGTAATTTTTTAGGGACAATTTATAGTATTTTGAATGCTTCACCATTTTAGGGTGCTCACTATATATATATATATATATATATATATAGAGAGAGAGAGAGAGAGAGAGAGAGAGAGAGAGAGAGAGAGAGAGTTGTAACCCAATGGTAGCAATGGTCATTTTAACATAACTTATTTTGATGAAATTCTGACAGAGTTGACAAAAATGACCATAGCCACACGTTTTGATGAGTTAAAAGATCCATGGTCGAGAGAGAGAGAGAGAGTTGTAACCCAATGGTAGCAATGGTCATTCTAACATAACTCATTTTGACGAAATTCTGACAGAGTTGACAAAAATGACCATAACTACACGTTTTGATGAGTTAAAAGATCCATGGTCAATTGGGTTAAAATTGAGGGACCATTGCTCCAATTGGGTTAATATATATATATATATAGAGAGAGAGAGAGAGAGAGAGAGAGAGAGTTGTAACCCAATGGTAGCAATGGTCATTCTAACATAACTCATTTTGACGAAATTCTGACAGAGTTGACAAAAATGACCATAGCTACACGTTTTGATGAGTTAAAAGATCCATGGTCGAGAGAGAGAGAGAGAGTTGTAACCCAATGGTAGCAATGGTCTTTCTAACATAACTCATTTTGACGAAATTTTGACAGAGTTGACAAAAATGACCATTACTACACATTTTGATGAGTTAAAAGATCCATGGTCATAGATTTTTATTAGGGATCATTACTCCAATTGGGTTAAAATTGAGGGACCATTGCTCTAATTGGGTTAAAGTTAAGAGATCATTGCTACAATTTTCTTTTTCCTTCTTGCATTCCACATGAATAACATCTCTCATCTCATGCTAGCAAAAGTTGATAAATTAGAGAGAGAAATATATAGTTTATAATTTTGGGAGAGAGAAAGAGAAATATATAGGAAGATTCAGATCTTGAGATTTTATTTTTTGTGCTACAGATTCAATAGAGAATGTAGTATAATTTATTTATATATGAAAAAGGCGCCACTAACCCGATCTATAACAAGGTTTGATTCTCTACCCTCCATTTCCCTCTCTCCTTTCTCCACTCCTCTCTCAGTTTCTTCTTTCTCTCTCTACAAAGAAGGTAAACAAGATGATGATTTGACTTAATCTTGAGCGTTTAAAAAAAACCTCTAGCCTTGTGGTCAAAAGTAACAAAAACAATTAGTAACCCATTTTCTTCACCTTGAAGCTCATTACTCTTTAAAACTTGTTACATATCTCTGCCTGCTGCACAACATAAAGATGTTACTTGGAATAGCTAATAATGTAACTTGCATTGCACAGCTTTACACTGGAGATGGATAGTTTCTTCACTAGTATTATACATATATATAATGTATGGGAAAATTTCAAAGTGTCATCTTGGGGCCCGTTGATGGAGTTTGCATTTTCAGTGTATTCAGTTTCTCGATTGTTCTCCGAAGTTTTCCTGAGGTTGGTAAGGCTCAACGGGGCCATCCTAGCCCATTGAGCGCTCTACCTCGGGCCATCAACATCAAGACCTCGCTCTTTGCTGGATGGGTGGTCCTTTCATTCAAGGAGATTGCCTGATCCATGTCAACTCCCCTCCTACATGTTTCTCTCTCACAATCCACTTCATTAGTTCAATATTTTGTTTTGTTTTGTGGCCTAGAGTCATTTGCTTTTTTTTTTCTGACCATGTATGAGGTTTTCTTTATTATGTAGCAGGAAGGAATGATGGCTTGCCCTGTTGCTCATCATAATATTATGCAAATATTACTCGTGAAAATCATAATGAACAGTTATTTACATAGTCCAACTTTCCTCTTATACACTTCTTCAAATGTTTTTTGTCGAAATTAATTTTGCCCTGATTTGTTCAACCCATGCTGTAACAAAAAGAATGAGACAAATAAAGCAAAAGGAAGCGTGATAACCACTCCTCAAAAGAAAGTTTGTGCTCGATCATGCTTATTTCTTTCGAAAAAGAAAGTAGAAACGCTCCTTGAGTAAGTACCTCATAGATGCTTCTTCAAAATGCACTAAAAAGCACTTAAAGCTCATGGGCACTTCTAAATTTTTTTTCTTTCCCAAAGTACCATAAACAACACTTTTAATCATCTAAAGATTTAGTGTTTGTTTGAACGTGCTTTTAAAATGACTGAAAGCGCTTTTCGTGAAAATGTTTTTGGAACCAATCCTTAGTAAAAATGCAAGTAAATTCTGGAAAAATACTTAAAATGCTTCTTGGAAGAAACACATAATTAGTGCTTCTTGGAAGAATCACATAAAGCACATAACTGGTGCTTCTTGCAGAAAACACTTTTAAGTGATTTTGAAACAAAAAAACATTTTATCTAAAGACACTTTTAACCATTTTAAAATTACATCCAAACGAGTTTTTATTCATTTATATGTTGTTGCGCTTTCACGAAAATCCCACATTCCCCTGAACTTGCAAATATGTGATTTTGCCACACTTTCATTTTGTGTCCGTTACCCTATTCCATTACGTTGGTCAAAAAAATCGTTAACTTGGATGAAGCGGAAATTTTTTGCTCAAAACTTAGCATTACCGTTTTGGTTCTAGTTATACAAAGTTAACGATTTTCCTGAACAACTTGACAAAATGGACAAATTGAGACTGTGAAAGCAAAGAGCAAAAAGTCACAATTGTAATTTCAAGGGGCTGTGGAGAGAGATGCAGAAGTACGATTTTCATCAACACACAACGAAAAGGCCGCCTCCAAAGTTTTTACCCCTTCAAGAAGCAATCCAAAACAGACATAAATACCTCCTCTAAACACTATCTCGGAATTTGACATCGAATTGAAAGTTCGGTCCGATTCCGAGACGCATTGCATGTTGAGATTGAGCTTTTCTCATCCAACACCAGAGCATCAAATTAAAACAATGCAAACAAGAAAGCATAAACTTATCAATCAAACAAGAAAAAAGGAATTCCAAATAACGAAGGGAAATTTTCCACCTATTGAAAATAACATTGTCTCAACTTGAAGGCGGCAAAACAATGTAAACCTCCTCCATACCAAAAGAGACAATACGCAGACGAAATAAGAACAAGCATCTTAAAAATCCCAGTTCCACCTCTTACATCTATTTATTTACTATTACGATAACATTCAAGCATAATGGATTTCTCAGGGAGAAGAATCCCCTAGCCCATGGCATACTTCTGGGTCCACGATCGAGCAGTGGCCTCGTATTTCTGTCTATCAGTCTTGTACATGTGCGCAATCTCAGGCACCAGAGGATCGTCGGGGTTTGGATCTGTCAGAAGGGAGCAAATGGAGAGGAGGACCTGCATCAAGAAACAATCAGTTATTATGTAAATGACAAACAATGCGCATCAATATGCATTGACACAGAAAAGAATGAAGGAAGATCTAAATAACACGAGATAAGTGCGTTACCTTGGAAATGGTCAGGGCAGGACTCCACTGCTCCTTGAGGATGTCAAGGCAGATACTACCATTGCTATTGATGTTCGGATGGTAAACTTTTGTTCGGAAGGCAACCTGTTCAATGCACAAAAAGTAGCACGCTATGAGTATTATTATCACCATATAAAAACAACACACTACATCAATCCAATTGCATTGAAATTACAAGCCTTAAACAGATGAAATATTTTGCTGCTCTAGTTTGTATTGCACAAGGTGGATTAAATTTCTGGGGATATATACCTTGGGTGGCTTGAAAGGGTAATCAGGCGGGAAATGAATGGATACGAGAAAAACACCACCAGAAAATGGGCTGTCCCCCGGGCCCATAATAGTTGCTTGCCAGTGAAACATATCATCAGCAACGGGACCTGTTGGAAAAGAAAAACTTAGTTTTAAAACATACATAAAACAGTAATACTTTGTAAACTTCAACAGCAAAACCTTAATGCCTCTTCTCTTCTGCATTAAAACCTGGTTCTTACTCAAAAACATGGTTAAAAGAATTCCATGCAACATCCAAAATAAACAATATATCCACCAAACCAGAAGAATAAGAGATAATACTGGTATCTCTAATTAAAAAACCAGGCACACTCAGTCCTTCCCGGAAAAAACTGTTGTGCAATTTACATTAAAACAAACTGCTGAAGGACAATGCATTAGAAACAACAACAAACACACTAATCTAAAACGAGAGTGAGTTTATAAAGTACACTTAAACCAGCTGCCCAAGATACCAATCAATGCACAAAAACAACTATTTAAAAATTAGATGTACGAATCTCTTCACATTTTTCATTTCAAATGTGAATTCTCTAATATCATTCTTCTCCCATGTGAATGTTCAGTGAGAGTAATCTTTTCGTATAAACTTCAAGAATCAAAAGCAACAACACAAAATGATATCCAGGAAAAGATGAATACTTGAACAACTGCTAACTGAAGTTCACATATCCAAAACACCAACCGACCCAAATATTACATATCAAAAGAAACATTTAAAAATACATGAGAATAGAACAAAATACCTGCACTGCAAGAAGCGGGCGGGTCTTTCTGAAGGTCCTTCAACTCCTTGTTGATCCGCTTTGAAGCCATCACGAAACACTACAATAATGTGCTGCAAGGTTAAACACAATAACAGTCAAAATAAATACTACATATGCATCTGATTGAGTTGCAGTGTCGCACAACCGAAAGAAACGCATAGAACAAACGGGAGTTTCTGTGCCAACATCAATACTCCAATTAAAAGTAAAAGGCTCACGAAACAGTAGTGTGTCCATTACCCTGTAACATCAACACACCCACCACCAACAACCTGATACGTACAAATTCAACACTACAAGTGCCCCTTTCTCCTAAATCGAATCAGGTGGTTACAAAATTAAAAATAAACTCACAATTTCGCATCGAAATCTTGCTTTATCTCAGTAATAGTATCAACCAGCAAACCCTAGGATTCAAAATTCAAAAACTCGAAAAGCAAAGCATTTCGAAACCAAAAAAACCCACAACTAGTAACCAAAGGCATCACAACGATCTAATCCGCACACGAAAAAAGCCAAATCCCTCAAACTACACTTCAATCAATTCATTGCATGAAAAGGAAAACAGAACCATCGTTTCAAAAGGAAATTCAAACAAAATTCGAAACAAACATCAATCAAACGATCGCTAAGAACCCCAAAAATATGAAAATTCGCATACAATCGTTCGATAAATCAACAATCCGAAACAATTGAAGAGAAAAAAGCATAAGAAATCGAGAAATCGAAGAGGCGATATGCTCACCGGCGATTAGGCTAGGGTTTTCTGGTTGGGTTTGGGGAGCTTCTACTTCCAGAGAGAGAAAGAACAGAGAGAAACTCAGCGTCTGAGAGCCGTAGAGAGAGAGAGATACGCAGGAATGGGTTTGGGCCAGAAGGTCCCTCGTATATATACTACCAAGTATAGAGTGTGGGCGTGTTCGTATGAAACTCGAATTTTAATTTGTGGCCACCAACTTTTTATTTTTTATTATTTTTTTTGTTGGATATTTTTTTAAAGAATTTTAATTAAAGGTTTTCGGTGCTGTTTACTTTAACGAAAAGTTTTCGATGTTGTTTACACTAAAAATGTTAGGATGCCACTTGTCATCATCTCGATATGACAAATGTAAGGTAGAGATGCTATAGTAGTAGATAAGATGGTTGTAAGCTTGTTAGATGATAGCTTACAAAGGAAGCAAAGCAAGAAAGTACTATGCAATTGTGAAGAAGCAAAGCAAGGTTTTAACATCGTATCAGCCAGTGTCAATTCCTCTCAATCCTTCATTGTTGTACGACTCCCCGAAAAACTCTCGGTATTATTTATTTTAACAAAAAACTACATTTTTAGATTAAAAAGTCAATCATGGTATTGTTCATTTTGCCTTTTAGTTTCTCTTTATCGTTAAAACTCAAAGTTTTCAAATCATTTTTATTAGTTTTCCTTATTTTTTTATTGTTTTACTTTACATAAAAATCCAACATAAACTATTCAAAAAAGGAAATGGAATATTTTCTCCTTAGCCTGCCACTGTAGGTCAAAATGAATGTAATACAAATATACTCGGTTCATGTAAGGATTACGATTTTACAGTGGACCAAAAAAATTGAGTATGATACTAATATATGAGACTCATGAGACGAGAATAAGACATATACATACCTGGCTCATTTGTATTCATTGTCTTTTTTTATTTATTTATTCAATTCAATGATTAGAAAATTGATAAGAGTGAGTAGAGCGAGAATAAGTGCATGTGAAAATCAATTCCCACACCACAAAACCTACGTAAATGTTATATTGTGTAAAATATGTTACATTATTTAGTGCCCAATTTTGGTGCACGAGTTTATTTTACGTACCATTTTTTATTTTATAAAAAGTGGAATAAGAAAAAAGTAAAATTGTAAGTTATTTAGATTTAGTAATTTGGCTCAATATTTGCATTTAACCACAAAATTAATGGAAATAAATGTTGGATAATATTGAGTAGTAGGATAATTAGGCTGATGCATATCCATAAGGGCATATGCGTGCGCCTTAATTTTCTTATTTATTTCCTATTTATGTTAAACTTTAATTGAACTTGTTTTTCTTCTTCACGAATAAATTAAAGTAAAATAATAGATAAAATATTGTAGTCTTTTTAGATAATTTTACTTTTGTTTTTGTGGGTCCAGTGGTTCGGCTGGCATCAACCCAACCCCTTTGATAAGGGCCCGATTCAGGCCCAAAAATATGGGCCAGGCAATGTGTGGGCTCAAACATACTCCTCTACACTCTTCTTCTTCTCCTGTTTTTTTGGGCTTTCTAGTCCACATTAAAAGTGCAAATTTAAGTTATATATCTGAATAACAGCTATTAGATCATTTAATCTACGGAATTTAACGGAATTAACGGTACAAGACATTTGAATAAGAGCCGTTAGATCATTTAACCTAACTGGATTTAACAAAACCTAACTGGATTTAACGAATTGGCTTGAAGTCTGGGATCACCTGCTATGTGATTGATAACCACACGTCCTACAACACGTCCTACAATTTACTGGTGAGAAGGCCTTGGATTCAAGGGAACTTTGTTGTTCATGTATTTAATATTATCTCATAGAATATGTTATATTGAATGGTTTTTATTTTTTAATTTCAGTTTTTTTGTTGTGTTCTAGTAAAATGTCAGCGAAGGTGCCATGTGTTGTAAATTCTGACATCGATTTGGGATGGATGGATGGAGATGGACAAGAATACGTGTTGGGTACACCACAAATATTGGTTCAGAGCCCGAAAGCCGAAAGAAAGCCAACCCCATCCCCATCCCATCCCATCCCACTAACAAACACAAATTATTTGTTACGTGCTTGTTTCTGCTTCTTTGGTTTGTGATCAATTTCTGGGTTCTTCTTGATTTGTCCATCTGGGAGGTTCTCATCGTGTTAAAGTTTCAAGCTTTTTGTTTCTGTAAAAGCAACCTGGGAATTTTCTGGTGTGTCCCCGAAAGTTTCAATCTTTTCATTTTTCCTCTGTTACTTTTTATCTTTTTGCTAGTTTTGTTGAATAATGTTAAATTAGTTGGTTTTGTGTTCATTTGGGATCACTTGGGAGTGAAAATTTGTGATATAAATCAACAATTCGATCCATTAGTTGTATGTTTTTATGTGTTTTCTTATTTTTTTCCCAGATATATGTTTGACGGAATCAGGGGCGTACTAAGATTCATATAGCCAACCTCACTTAGCAGGACAAAGGTTGGTTGTTGTATCTATTTTTGTACGAAGAATCAATTTATGCATGCCTTATAGGAGGACTGTGTTGAAGAACGTAAAGTCACCTGTCGGAAATTTGACAAAATAAAATACAGTATATAAGGAATGCTCCGCTACGAATAGCACTGATGGATTTTGCGTTCAAAACCCACGCCCGTTGTGGCCAAACGCAAGTTGGGAAATATCGGTGTTGATTAGTAGTTGACCGCTAGTTCGTCTCTCTGAAAGCTTAAGACAGGTTTTTTCCGGGGTGTTATATGGTTTCTGGGGTGATGCATGATTTGGGACATCGCTTTGATCTCATTCGAAGTATTTTGATGCGTCTCTGATGCAGTTTTACGGTGTTTCTCATCTGTTTATTCCGTTTGTTTGATCAGATTGTTTACGTGTATCGCTTCATAGTTTACTCATCGTTTTTGTTTGAATGTCAGCTGCTGAAGTTTTTGTTTACTTTACTGATTAGGTACGTCCAGAACGGAATCCCGATTTGTCTTAGTAATTGACAATGGGGGGCGTAGTGGGAAAGAGCGAAAGTTATAGAAAGTTTTCGATACATGAAACGAAGCTAGAGGCGAAGATGGTTGAAGCTATGCAGCGCAGAGCAGCGAAAGGAAGTGTTATGAAATCGTTTAACAGCCTCATCTTGAAGTTCCCAAAGATCGATGAGAGCTTAAGAAATTGCAAGGCTATTTTCGAGCAATTTGGTATGCATCGTATCCCGTTCAGTTCTGTTCTAAATTTGTACTTTCCATGTCTATTTAGTCAGTAACTCGTGTACTTTTTTCTTCTCGACAGATGAGGATTCGAATGGTATGATCGATCAAGAAGAGATGAAAAAATGTTTCTCTAAACTGGAAGTCTCTTTTACAGACGAGGAGATCATTGATCTCTTTGAGGCATGCGATATTAACGAGGATATGGGAATCAAGTTTAACGAGTTCATCGTTCTTATTTGCCTTGTTCATCTTCTTAAGGATGATAACAAAGCCGTTCACACTGTATCCAAACACACATACTTGGTTCTGTGTATTTTTCTTAAGCTTCATTTTTTTTGTGTTCTTTTTCCTCTTCTCTTTGTGCTCCGTGACTTTTGCTAGAAATTGCAACTGGGGATGCCGGAACTGGAGGCCACGTTTGAAACACTGGTAGACGCGTTTGTGTTCTTGGACAAGAACAAGGATGGTTATGTCAGCAAGAGTGAAATGGTCGAGGCCATCAACGAAACTACGACAGGAGAACGTTCCTCCGGCCGCATAGCCATGAAAAGATTTGGTCATCCTCTCTCTCTCTCTCCCCTTCCCTCTCTCTCTCTCTACCCGCATTCTTACACACAAACACACCAATACAAGCATACACATTAAACCCTATCTTGTGAAGGATTTTTATTCCTTGAATTAGAAGGCATCGTTTCTTTGCTACATACAGAATAGATCATTTGTGTTCATCTGTATGCATTGGCGCGGACGTTTTGCTCATGATTTCATTTGTTCGTGTCTCCAATTGTGGATTCTGAGGAACTAGTTCATTAAGTTAAATGTCCTGAAGTTAGAGGGTAGGGAAAATCCATTTTCTAAATCTGTTAACTTCTCCATTGTTACAGAAGAGATGGACTGGGATAAAAACGGAATGGTGAACTTCAAGGAGTTTCTGTTTGCGTTTACTCGATGGATTGGAATCGACGATCTTGAGGACGAGGATGAAGACTGAACGAGAGGTTAGAGGTTCGATAACTCTAACAGTGCCCTAGTTGATACAGAGCATGTAAAATGTTACGATGAGTCCTCCATTGAGATGACCATGTAAATAGTTTGAAACGTAGACTTTAAAATTCTCTCGTCATCGACAATTCATATCACTTCATAGTATGCTGTGTATGTGGATTTTCCGGTACCTGTTTGTATGTTATAAGAAGACTCAGTGTTTTTGTTCGTTCATCGACTTCGAACTGCAGCAAAATCTCACAAAATTCTCAACCTCTGGATCTCGCAGTCCGGATCTGGCGGATTGAAAAATTTACCCTATTAGCTCATCTCACTGGCTTATTTACACAAACCAAGTGTTGCGATCCTCTCTCTCCCTCTCTTAAAACGGTCTGAATTACTCGATCCATTGACTCCGAACAACTAGATCCGAAGAGGATCTGAATTCCTCAACCATTTAACATTTCTAGACGACTGCCGTAAAATCTCTTCTTAACCATTTGTGCCGCAAAGCATTCTTAATCATTTGCGCCAAGAGTGTTCCACATTTCTTTGTCATAAATCGTCCTCGAGCCACCTTTTATTTTTAACAAACGATATTATATACCCTAAGGAGGAAGGGATGAATTAGCCTCAAAATAGGTTAATTTGAACCCCATTATTTATTACTAGCTCATTGTGAGGCTTAACCCACCCCTCTTTAATGCATATCATATCGTTTGTTCAAAAATCGTCACTGAAAAATACAAGAAATGTAGCTGTTGGTGCAAGAAGCATCAAGTAAATGAGAAACTACGTTTTTCATAGAACAAAACAAAGAACGCTTAAAATAAATCCAAATGCAATCTAGACAGTACAACATTACTCGAATTTTGGCCTCGCTTCGCTAATCGCTATTCATATACACACCATACCATAACTTGCTCACAGAGCCCCAAGACGGTAGCACAACTGTCATCAAATGCTTACAATAGTATAAGGACAGGCTTAGAGAGCTAATGCTCCGACCAAACTTCTAACGCAATATATAAAAAGCAAACCCCCCGTACAAACTGTCCTTCTTTTCCTATGCGATACGCCAACCCTCCTCCTGACCAGTAGCTACACACACTTTGACATGGAAACAAGTTAGAACTGGCACACAAGGGGTGTTTGCCAGTGCCCCGATGGTAGTTGGAGGATTGGCTGACACAGCAACACGTGTGGCGTGGAAACCGCTGTTTACTGGCAGAAACTAACAAAACAAGCTCCAAGAGTGTGGATCTATTACCCCCTGGTCTTGGCCCTCTTCATACCAAGACTGTTGTGGAAGGGTGACACCGAACCAGACATTGGAGAACCCTCTTCACGAAGTGTGCCATTGAGGATTGCCAACTCTCGCAGCTGCTGTTTCTTGTAGAAATCCTGAGATTCGTCCTTAAAAAGATACAGAAACCATTCCCAGAAATAGTCAAGAGATTGTATTTGAAGACAAGATTAACAAATTTACAAGAGAGGTGATCGGAAAAATTTCAAATCAGATAAGAGAACATACCACAGGCCTGAGCAAATCTTCAAGTACCTCACGTGCTTGTAATAAACGAGCATCAATAATTTCAACTGGTAGTTCTGCCTCCACTAGAATATGAAGAGGTTCGTTCAGATGTTCATACCCTGGTTTTCCTCTCATCATTTCTTCCTTTAGAACAAATATATGATAGTGGACTAACATTAGATTCACACAATTTGAACTAAAAGTAACAGAAACTGAATTTATTTACAGCATAGTGTAACAGATATTCGTTCAGAATTTCTTTGAATGCATGAATGCCAGATCAATTCCACAAATAAGCATATAGATGCATTCATATATTAAGAAAAAACTCATTATTACCCTAGTTGGATCCTTTATGCTACCACGTCCCCTGATCAGAACACGACATTCAGTAGTTGCTTCCACCCGCTTAAGAGAGTTTCCCCTGGGGCCTAGCAACCGCCCAACAAAGTTAAACTGCAACAAGGATGATGTCAGACAAACATAGAAACGTACACAGAGAAATTAACAGAATTTAGTAATTCATCCCTACATTAGGATATTTGTCAACTGGAATATCCACCCGGATTGTTCGCTTCACAATCAGACCAGATGAACTACTCTGAGAACTCAGCCAGTTTTGGGTTGATAAAGGCTGTAATAAACCTGACATCTGAACAGTATAATCCAAGAAGGTTAAAACCTAAAATAACATCGTAATGTTATTCATGATCATATGTATTCTGCTCTACACATATGATAACATAAGATATTGTTCTTTGAAGAACCTTCAAGATCCAAATAAATTCATTACGCATGCTTTGAACAATATTATGAATAATTAAGCAGAGAAATAACTAAGTAGAAAAACATGTAGACCTTAGAAGATACAATGGAACTCAGAAAATTGCCCGACTATTGCCTGTAGAGAACAATGCATTTCAAGGACTAAAAAATCAATACAACAACAAACTAAATCATTCTACAATCCCCTTGCAAACAAAGGCATCTGGTAGCTGAAGTATTTCAAAACAACATCAACAAAGACCAAAAACTTGCAAACTCGATTAACAAGCATAACCAAAGGGCCAGTACACTAAACAAGAAAATTAGGACATCTCCTGTAGATTGTAAACGACTTTCAGTACTCTGCATTAGTATTTTGAATTGCATCTTTATGCCAAATGTAAAATTTGAGAATATGTAACAAAATCAAATTAAGTTCGTCTTGACAAAAAGACAGAATAAACAGAGGACCATCTTAATTGAAGTAGGATTCCAGAAGCAAAGCTAATTAGTAGTCTCTTGCTTGTTGATGTTAGCTTCAGACTACCTGTCTCAAAAGTGGCAATATAAATTGCAGCACCTAAACAGATGTTAAAGGTTAGCATGAGATGTAAAAGATCGTGTCAGCAATGCTTCTAAAAAACAGTAAATTAGATGGAAAACAATGTTATGTTAAGTTAATAAGTCAATGGTTAGTATCCGTACTTCTGATTGAATCCGTGATGCCCATCCGTTCACATCAGCACCTCCATTTGGAAACATTCCTCTAGATGCCAGGGGGCTAGCATGTTCAAGCCCACTTTGACCTAAAACTGACGCATTCCCCAACAGTGTAGTTACACGCAATATTTCTGCTCCAAAAATGTCAATTTTCAAGAATAAGATGTACCAGTTAGCATTTGTTATAAGGTTAGCGGTCACCACAAAATGGAGAGACAACACCGATTTTTTCCTGAGTCAGTTAAAATCAATGCTTCCCCCAAGTAATAAAATTAACTTTAAAAGAGTGTACACCACCATTAAAGTAATGAGAAGTTAATAAAGAAAAGAAGCTTATCATTTGTAAGATAGCTATGAACACCAACACTTATCCTTAAAACTTAGTTAATACAAACTACAGAAGCTGGAAACTAATAAATGAGAACCCAAGTTATTAGAGGCACGAAACCCCAAGAGAGGATACACATCCACCAAACACCGCCAGTAGGCTTGAGACGATATCACCAAACCACTTAAACCTGTGAAATCAATGTCAATATTACCAATTAACAACAATAAGCAGAAACTTGGACTCCTCTCCGAGACAGGAAAAAAAGAAACCCAGAAAAAAGTACACATGAAGTACTCCCAAACACAACGCAAAAACTTATGGATCAAGCTATGTCCTCAGCTAGGAACTTGGCATCTAAATTTGGTAGTAATGAATCCCAAGATAGAGTCTGATAGACTATGGGTCAAAAATCTATACTTGAAAAGGGCTCATACCTTTTGGTTGGGACAGGTGGCTTTGTAGTCTTTAGGTATCTGAAAAGGAAGGCCCCACTATAAATATTTAAAGAACATGGAACATTTTCAGTTTCACTTTATACAGAAGGGCCAGGTTTATTATATTTTTATCCTCTAATTAATGTAAAAACACCCAAAACCTGTTATGTTAGCATTTTCCCACTGGTATAGACAAGATTTCGGTTTCTCATCCTTTTAGGGTCTAAGAAAATGAGACTATCCCTCATCTTGAACTAAAAGACAAGGTCTGCAAAGGTTTACAAAGTACTAAAAGGAGAGCTCCAAGTCAGACTAAACAAGGCAACCTATATCCCACCTCTGCCGTATGTAAAAAACCTTGGAGCCAAAAGAGATACAATACAATGAAAAGCATTCCACATCGCTAATCATTGTAATTGAATTATTTTTTGCTTCATATGCAAAGCAGTTGCTTGTGATATGAGCACCACCTCAATACTTTTCAACCCTTGTGAATTTGATTTGGAACAGGCATTTCAAACTAATCAAGCAAGTTATCTTTTCAAGAGTTCTATCCCACTCATGCAATACAATGTCAGCCAAGCCCGATGATATCACGAGACAATCAGTCCCAAGCTAACTTTAACAAATTTGATTAGCAGGACAGGCCCATTAGCATCTATCACCAAGTTAAACTAATTACACGTCTATTAGGCGGGTTATCGAGTGTTTTGTTCATGTTAGGTTTATAGGGTGTCCCTGCACCCTGCAAAGTTATCCGAATCGTGTGAAGTGAATTGTGATTCAAGTCAAGCAGCTACTGAAGCAGAGTCTCCACATCTATACATTCGCATATATACTAATAAAATCAGTTCTCGTAAACAAAGACAAACTTGAAAACTGACCTTGGTTTAGTAACCTGTTGCAATGCGGCAGCACAGGCAAAAATGGACTCAGCTTGTGACGCTCCCCAAGCAGCTCAGATAGATATCTGCAATACACACACACACACACACACACACACACACACACACACACACATAAGCATATATATACACAAAATAAAACGATGTCGATTAGGGTTCATACAAGATCAAGAAATCAAATTACGGTTTCTAATCGAAGAGAAATCAGGAAATCGTAAATAGATCTAAAGAGGCATACTTTTCTTTCTCGGCGGCAACGAGAGCAGCGGAGGAGGAGGCGGAGCGAAGGCCGGAGAGGTGAGGGGAGTGAGGTGCCGACGGTGACGGCGAGTACGCCATGTACCTTCCACCGCCCGATGATGACGTCATTTCCATAGCGACTCTCAGCCGTCCGATCGTCTTCTCCTTCTTCTGGTCGTCTGAGGGATCTCTCTGTGTGTGTAGGTCAGAGGCTGGCCGGCGGGACGATCGCGATTCCCGACCAGACGCTCTCTCCCTCTCTGAAGATCTCTCTCCCTCTGAAATCTCTTTCAGTCCAGGTCTACAAGCGTCGGTGGATTTTGATTTATACTCCCAACTGATTGTTCTACCTTTTACCTTTGACCGTCGACGCTACTACTGTAGTGTAGTACACAGTAAATTTCCTTCTTTTGGGGAGTAAAGTGATAAATTGAGTTGAAATTCCCACCGGAATTTTGTCTAGAACCGACGAACTTGGACATTCGGATCACGTTTTTTAAATTATGTGGTTCTTATTAGTTCATTTCGATGTCTTACCTTACACAAATCAAGGATCATGTTCTCTTTCACTCCCTTCAACAACTCAAATTCATGGGTCATTGGGCTCCAAGATATCCAAAGAAGATTTCGACTCGTAATTCAACTACCTAAATATGATTTGCCAAAAAAAAAAAAAATTTACCTAAATATTAATATAATGGTGGGATACGATCACATAGTATATCATTTCATATGTTCAAATATGAATAAAAGACGCAATTATATTTTTCAGGTTGTCATGACTGAACATAAACTCATATCACAATACGTGAACTTATTTATATGTACTAAATATTTAATTTATATGGTTTGTCTAGGTAAGATTGAGATCTTTTTTACCCATAAAATAATGTTATGTAGACCAAATTTGTAGATTGTATAACTTGTCATCACCAATAAAAAATAAGCAGGAATAAAGAGGTTCGAAATTATTACAATAACTTAAAAAGGGAGAGTTTTGATTCCCGGGATGCATGACTGAAACTTTAACACCATATCCACTGAAAAATTGAACCAATATAATTTCTTGATGACTTGATCATGTATCTCTGATGTTTATTATCAAAAGAATACCTCACCCCTTCGAATAGATCCTATTGTTTGTTGGGAAAAAAAAAACACTTCTAGGGTAATATAATACTGTGGAGTGAGCGGTTGGCAACAAATGGACTGTCATGTCTCAACCATGAAAATATGAAACCTTGAGGTGGCAACGTGTACCAATTCAGTCCCACATTTTATTGCCATTTCAACATATTATATATACGGTCCATCAATTCTATAATATTTCTGTCCCGTAAGGCAATGACTTTTCAATTTTTTGATATTACTAGTCTTCGGGCACATGCTCATACGTGTGCAGAAGATATTTTTGAATTACGACGTGCTACACGTAACTTACACGTTTTAAATGTATCTAGCTTAAATTGACAAAAGAAAAGTTAAATATTTGAAGTAAATGAATAATATTAGATCATTTTAAAAGAAAACCTTCATAAACCAATTAAAGTAATTGAATTCACATAATAAAATCGATCTATATACAATTTACATTAATAATAGAGAAAATAATATTTAATAAACAATTAATTGAATCACATTATTGCTAGTTCATTGTGAGGCTAAGCCCACCTCTCCTTCTTAGTGTAGATAATATCGTTTGTTAAAAAAAACAATCATTTGACAACTAATTTAATCACATTATTATCCGCGTGTGAAATATCTTTTTTATAACCGGCATTACACGTCTCTTAATATGTTTTGAACTTGTTTAAAAAATAGAAAAAATAATATTTGATAAACAACTGATTGAATCATATTATTACTAGCTCATTGAGAGGCTAAGCCCACTCTATTTCCCTTAGTGTAGATAATATCGTTTGTTAAAAAAAAAATTATTTGACAACTAATTTAATCACATTATTATCCGCGTGCGAAAGACATTTTTTTATAACCTGCATTACACACCTCTTAAGATGTTTTGAATGTGTTTACAAATAGAGAAATTGAATCACATTATTACTAGTCTATCGTGAGACAATAATTTTTTTCAAAACAAAAAAATATTTATTAAAAAAATAATGTTAAAATGACGAAAATGCCCATACCTTATTTGATGTATTATTTTGGGATGCCTTTAAAGTTTTTTATCTTGGGGGCATTTTTGTCCAAATATTTTTGTTGAAACTTGATGACACTAAAATACTATTCACCTTTTCCATTGGCTTTATATATAGAAGATTACCAATTATGTTGACTAAAAAGCAAAATTATATGCATTTATAGCATCCAATATTGCTATTTTTAAGGTGAATCGTGATTTATAAATCTATGGATTTTTATGAAGTTTAATTGATTTGTAGATATTCCATATAAAATTTTAATTCAATTCCCTCGAAATCTTATAGGGAGATGTGAGATTTGTGGATATTTAAAATACACTACAAAATCTCTCTAATTCCCTCTAATTCCTCAACTTTCTTAAATTCTTTAAAATCAATTTCTAATTGAATACACCTGGAATGTTATAAACTATTTAAAATCCTAATTGAATACACTTGGATTTCTAAGAATTTTATAAACTATGTTAAAATTCTAATTGAATACACCTTGAATTTCAGATAATCACTTAAAATCTCGATTGAATACTCCTATATTCATTAAAAGAATTAAAATCCATCAAAATTCCAATTAAATGCACTTCCTAAGGCGATAGTCTTTTCTTAATGCGTCACTCTATTTTATTATGCGAAATCATGATATTTTGCGTTGAAGTTTCACTTTGCTTTTTAATAGTTTTGGTAATTTAGGATGGTATTTGGTGTGTTATGTAATTTACGTGTGTCACTAAAGTTTAAGGAAAATTTATAGGATAGCCAATAATGCCAGTAATGCTTTATGGTATAGAATATTGAGCGATGAAGTATCCACGTGTACAAAATGAGTGCAGCAAAGATCAAAATGCTTCGTTTGATGTGTGTTTACACGAGATATGACAAGATTAATAATGATGATATCTAAGTTGAGTGGGAGTGACCACAACTGAAGATAAGATGAGAGAAAATAAGTTCAATTGGTTTGGACGCGTAAATCGAAAATCTATAGATGCTTTGGTTAGAAGATATGATTATATGACAAAGGCTTAGGACAAAATGCATAGAGAAAAACATATGAAGACTTGAAGAGACTCTAAGAAAAGATATAGAGTACTTGAAGTTAACGAAAGACTTCGTGCAAAACCGAGCACAATAGCGTTCTAAATTCATTGGTCGATGTCACTTAATAGAATAAATCTTTGTTTGTTGTTGTTGTAAAATAATTTAGTCAATGACTTAAATCGTGACAATTGAAACTACAGTAACTAGAGAATAACTTTGCCAAAATGATACGAAACAAAATCATGGTTTAGCCATCCTAATATGCTTATGCTTTAAAGCATTTGATCTTCATCACCATACGTAAGAGCTATTGCAATAACCCTCCCCCTCCTGATCTTTGTAAAGCAAGAAGTCCTGTTGGCTTGGAATTGCCTTTTTATTATCCGCCGAATAGCCATAAAGTATCAGATCAGTCGTCGGCCATATCCGGATCCGGGTAAGTTTCAAGAACACCGGGCAAGCCTAATAATAAGAAGGAAAAAAACAGTTAAAATTAGGGGTGTGATATCCACACACTCCTTTTTACTTCTCACACACATTTTTAATTTTTAGACGTCGGATCGGATGAATTGAAGAAGATCAAGGGATATAAATCAACAACATGTGTGTGAGAAGTAAAAAAGAGTATATGGATAACACATCCATCCAAATTATTTATGCATAATCACGTACACTCATAAACCAAACAGTAACATGCAAATCAATGGCACAAACAAACTTACCTTCAAACTTACGTACCGTCAGCTCATCAATCTTACAAAAAAACCGGAGCTCCAGCCGTAATACACCTTATATATCTTCTTCTTTGCTACTTCCAGACTGCCACACCACAAGAAGAAGGAACAAAAGCAGGAATACAAAACAAAATTAACCGATCAATTACAAACAAATCATCATCAAACCACCAAGAATAAATAATAGCTTAAAATCTCGTAAATATTACATACGAGTAACGAAGTCAGAAATTGTCAGAGAAGCGTGAAATTTTAAAAAGTAAAAGTCAGAAAGTGTAGACAACCAAATATATTTAGATGTTATATAATATTAATATATTTTATAATTTATTAAGTTAGAATTTTTGGTCGCGAAGTTCGCATTATAAATTATCAATGAAAATAATTTTTTTTTTTTAATGTAAACAATCATGCTATTGCTCAATCAATTTTTTTTTTAAGTTGAGATTCATAGCAGAAAACGTTGTCATTTTCAAAATAGTTTTCCAACGTTTTAATAGCAACTAAACGAGAAATATCAAAGAACCCATTACGTACGTATACCTCACACCAACGACTTTAGCCAGTGTCTCTGCATAGTAATCGATTGGATCACACTCACCGCCGGGCTTCTCCATGACGATCCACCAGTAATCCCAACCTTGGTGGACCAATTCCATGTCTTCTGGTGGACGGCCAAATTTCGAACATGATTTGACCCCGCAGCAGATCGGAGTGTACCTGGTGGTGGCGGTAGGGAATCGGACATCGTGCGTGGGCGGGGCGAGGGATCGGCGGCCCAGCATGAGGGATGGGATGGAGGGAGGGTTGGTAAGTTTGGATGTCGAGAAGAGGAGTTTGGGTATGAGGAGAGAGATTGTGGGGTGGCGAGATGTTGCGGTGGGGGCGGCCACTGCAATTGCTCGGACTAGGGTTTGAACCATTTTTGGGGAAATCAGGAGGCCGAGAGAGTAAACTAACACTATGTTTGGACGAATAAATTTAAAATTATTAAAGAATTTTAAAATAACAAAAATTATATTGACAGAATTTTATATTTTAGAATTTGTAAATTTTTTTGTTTGGTTAGCCTACTATGTTTGGATGAAGAAATTTAAGATTGTTAAAAAAATTTAAAATGACAAGATTTTATTTTCATGAATTTGTAAATTTTCTTGTTTGGTTAATCTAAAAGAACAATGGAATTGAATACTAAATTTGTTATTTTTAAACTCTAAATCATATAAATTGGGAAATGACATATATTTACATGGAATTTGAAATTGAGAATTGAAGGTCCCAAATTCCAAGTTTTTTTTTTCACGCGGAAATTCTAAATTTCTATGTTTATGAATCCAAACAAGGGAATTTGTGCATGTTAATTTATAAATTCTGATTTTTACCAAAATTCCAAGTTTATTTCCCTCGTCCAAATATAGTGTAAAAGAACAATGGAATTGAATACGAAATTTGTTATTTTTAAGTTTTCAATCATATAAATTGGGAAATGACATCTATTTACATGGAATTTAAACTTAAGAATTTGATGTCCTAAATTCAAAGTTTTTTTTCCACGCGGAAATTCTAAATTTCTATGTTTATGAATTTAAACAAGAGAATTGATGCATGTCAATTTACAAATTTTAACTTTTATCCAAATTTCAAGTTTATTCCCTTCATCCAAACATAGTGTAAATGAAATTAGATGAGGGTTTAGTGTGGGGACAGGGTAACGTGGTATTTACATTTGAGATGTTTTAGGAAACTTATTTACTTTTTTGAGTAATCAAAGCATGCTTTCCTTCAAACCCGAATCGTTCAATGGGAAGAGCAGTTAAAAACCACAATATACTAGTCCCAACACCTAGACATTTAGTACTACAGTTTAGCGGTACTTTTCTTCATTTGTAAGTGAAAGGTTTTAGGTTCGATTTTTGCCAAACATAATTTGAACTATATTATTATGGTTAGCCCACTTTCTCGCCACTTAGACCATCTCTAACCCTTAAATTAAAACAAGACACAACAACCAATAAATAAAACTATAAATAATTTATGAACGAAAATAAAGAAATATTATAAAATTATCCTAAAGACTCTTAAGTCATTTCCAACAGAGCCGGCCAAAAAGCTATAGGCCAAAACATAACCCATTTTGACACAAAATCCATCTCTAATAGAGGGTTGGGCAAAAAAAAAATTGGGGCCCATCAGGCCAAAATATAGCCAAATGGCCAAAGGACTAAGCAAACATAGCTAGCCAACCAGCCTTGAAAGTTGGGCCCAATTGTGTTGCTAGCTAACGTCATGTAACCTTTTTTTTGTTAAGACGAAATTAAAAAAAAAAGATTTTATTTTTATTTTTATAAATACCTAAGCCATTTATACACCATTTCTCACATTATTTTCACATTTCCATACTATCTTACATCATTTTAATATCTAAGTTGTTAACATGCAAGTAAAATTAAAACATTTAATAACATGAAACTTAAAACAACATTTAGCGACAAATGACCCTTAAAATATGTCAGAAAATTTTATTTTAATATAGTAGTTTAATTCAATTAACCGATAAAATTAAAAAACAAATATAAAATAATAAATTATTGATGGGCTAAAAAATAACCTCATTCTGTTATAAATTGTATATAAATATGACCTGAAACTGTTTATTAATTGCTGAGCTATAATTTATATGGGGGCCAAATGTAACCTTTTTTATTGGAGATGGCCTTTGAGAGACTGCGGCCCCGTTTGGGATTGAGGTGATTTTAAAAAAAGCCACTGTGAAAAAAAGCTGAGGGTCATTTTTGTGTTTGGTAAACTGAAAAAAAGGGCTTATTTTGGAAGCTGCTGTGAGAATAAGCTGAAAATCAAAGGAAAAGCTGAAGCTGCTATTTGCTGCTTTGAAAAAAAACCAGTTTTTTCAAAGCACACGGAGCTATAATGCTCCTTTAATGAAAAGACACACTATCATCCTGCTTTTTTTTTTCCAAAAGCACTTTCACAAAAAAGTTTACCAAACACTCTACTGGCTTTATTTCACAGCCGCTTATTCTCACAGCACAGCCGCTTATTCTCACAACAGCTTTTTTTCAAAGCACAGCAATACCAAACTAGCCCTGCATCTTACCAAACTTTTTTGAGGGTTGAAGCTTACTTTGTAAAATGTTGGACTATAAATAAAATGTTAAATATATGAGAAAATGATAATAAATTAAACTTCATGATGAGCATTGCGAAGAATGAATTGAGAATCGAACCGAATCTCTGGCCTGAATCGGAAATATAAAAATTGGGAACCCATTTAAAATTTTCAATACCCATGTTCGGTCTATATTGGTTTTCTAATATTTTTTTTGGTTTCGGTATAAAACATAACCAGGCTATAAGACTTTGGTTCGGTACTGGTTCTATATGGGTGCGTTTGGTATACAGACGGGATGGAATGAGACGGGACGGGACGGGACGGAACGAAGGTGTAATTTTTGAAAAAGACATGGGGTATATTTGTCTTAAAATAGTAAAACATTGTGTTCCACAGACGTGGAACAAACCCGTTCCAGGGGGAGGAGGTGGAACGCAAAAACACCCAAAATCTGTCCCGTGGAACAGCCCGTTCCACCCATTTTTGGCGCACCAAACGCGGGACGGAACGCCTCGTCTCGTCCCACATACCAAACGCACCCATATGTCCGGTCGAATTGAATTGAATTTTTTTTTTAAATTCCTTTTGACATGCGGGGAATAATGACGGGTGGAAAAAAAAATTATGGTGGGTTTTGTAATTTAGGTTGAAAAACAGAACAATGAGGTGGATTTAAAAGCGGACAAAATTTGTTGAGATTATTATAGAAATGACCCATCAATTTTACTTAATTGGAGTAATGGTCTCTCAATTAAACATTTATGACTATTGATTCCTTAACTCATTAAAATATGCAACTATGATCATTTTCGCCAACTCCATTAGAACTTCCGTCAAAATAAGTCATATTCCACGCATGCGAGGTTGAATCAAGAGACAAATATGGAAAAGCAAATGAAAAAAATTGTTGCAATGGTCCCCACTTTAACCTAATTGGAGAAATGACCCATCAACTATACCCATTGGGGAAATCTCCATCAATTTTAACCAAGTGTAACAATAATTCTTCCAATATGACTCATTTTTACGAAACTCATATAGTTGACGAAAAATATCATAGCTGCACATTTTAATGAGGTAAGGGATCAATAATCATGATTTTTTAGTTAAAGGATCATTACTCCAATTAAGTTAAAATTGAGAGAACATTTCTACAATTTTCTCAAATTTGTTAGTTCAAATTAAGACTCTAAGCTCCAGGTACACAGTTGGATGGAAATGTAGCCCAAAGGATATGATCGAGGTTTCATCCAACGGTAGTGGGAAGCCCAACAAAGCCCCATGAACGCAAATATGCAAGATAAGGCAAGCAGTCGACGGCTGAAGAAAAGAAAAATTCACAGTAGCCGCGGGTCTTGTCGTCTCTCTTGGTTGAGACTGTGAGTATGTAATTTTATTTCACCAATTCAATCAATTTCGTTGATTTTTTACCGGTTTTTTGGTGAGACATACATAGATCTATGCCCTGTAGTTTTGATTGGAATTTTCTGAAGAAAAAATTTGAGCTAGATTTGGGATCTAGGGTTTCGACTCTCAATTACTTAATATATTCTTCTCTTTGCATTTTATTGGGAGATTTAGGGTTTAGGGGCTCTGGATATTGCACGTTTGGCCGGTCAGCTAACCTTTTTTTTTAATTATAGCTCACTTGTCTTCCCTCTTTGTAAGGATAGGATAGGGAAAGAAACGTCTATCATACGCAGTTTTATCTTTTACTTTGCAAAGAGGTTTTTACCTTTGCTTTGCAAAAACGCTGTTTTCACTGCTCAAACCCGTGACCCTTTGGTCACAAGGAGGCTGTTTTGCATTATGTCTATATTTGGTAGAGGGACTTTCAAATCCGAGGGATGGAGACCAGTTTAGTAACAAATGGTCACAAAAAGATGATCAGGTCGGCTTACAAATGCACTCCATGGATATCAAATCTCTTGGCACTAAAGTCCCTTGTCCATACATAGCCTGAAACGGGTAGAATCCCAAATGATTGTTAGGTTGTGTCTTACATTTCACCAATTCGATTTCCTTGTTATTTGGTTTGATAGAGATCTAGCCTTGTAGTATTGCTTGTATTGATAAAATTTAGTTCCTTGTAGTATTGATACAAATTGCGTTGGTTTTGGGGTTTAGGGTTTTAACTTTCAACATTATATTATTAATATGATGGTGATGATGATGATGATTACCCAGAATCCAATTTATTACAGATTTTGGAACAACAATTCAGTCTCTGGTTGGGAAAAATGTGGAGTAAATCATCATGTTTTCTTCACACCAATAAAATAGCTGCTGCAAACTTGGTCGGAGGTTTTAGATTCGCCACCGCTGCCGTCAACCACTACAATGGTTCAACCTCAAGGTCTCTCTTCGGGCATGGCTATTTCTTTCGCTGCCAGGAAAAAATTCCTCCCAATAGTAGGCGGGCGCGGGTATTACTTTTCAATGATCTGAACTGATAATCAAGTGTTTAGTTGGTTGTCGATGTGATTGACATTTTTTTTAAGAATATACCGTTCCGTTATTACACTTCCATTCCATGGACAATGGGCCACACAAGCAATTCCCCTGTCTTGCAAAAGAAAAGAGAATACGTGTATATTACGGCTATGTACATAATGTGTTGGCCTATCTTTTTTACTACCGGATGTCTTAGTGCTTTTAGATTTGTGCTAGGATTGTCTTATTTTGTGTGGTTGTTGTAACACTACTTGGTTTCAATGTTGAATAGGGCCAAACCTACGGACAATGCTTCGGGTTCAACCAACGCGGCCATCCATCTCCTTATTCTATGGATCATCCCATGAATATGGCTCCTGCCCTTTTTGCCGTGGAAGAGTATAACAAGAAAAAGGTTTGAATTATATCGTAACTTTTGCCATTTATTGTATAGTTTATTTTTGGCTATTTGCATAATCAATAAAAATGGTCATTGAGATTGAAAATCAATATAATTGGTCTATGAGATTATCCACCATCCATGATTTTGGTCATTCCGTTAAAAACGCTTTGGGTAATTTTCAAAGCTTCGTCATTCAATCGATTCTTAACCAAATTCGACCCATAAGATATCAAAATGAAGATAGAAAAGCGTATAACAAGATTATACCTATTTGGAAGCCAATGGTTGCCGGAGATGGCCGAAAAATGCCAATGGTTGCCAGAGATGGCCTGAAAGATGACTGATCCGCGGGAAAATTGGAAAACTCGCCAGAAACTGGGTAAACTTTAAACGTTCATAACTTCTTCAATACTCAACAAAATCGAGTGATTTAAAAACAAAAATCATACTTTTCGACAAGACGAAGATAATGGTACCTTTCTCGAATTGAGCCGTTTTCCGGCCAAACTAAAGTGAGTTAGCCTTAGAGAAAGGTACCATTATCTTCGTCTCGTCGAGAAGTATGATTTTCGTTTTTGAATCACTCGATTTTGTTGAGTATTGAAGAAGTTATGAACATTTAAAGTTTTCGGCGAGTTTTCTAGTTTTCCCGCGGAACAATCATCCTTCAGGCTATTTTCCGACCATCCCCAGCAACCATTAGGCTTCCAAATAGGTATAATATTGTTTTACACTTTCTTATCTTCATTTTGATATATTATGGGTCGAATTTGGTTAAGAAACGATTGAGTTACGAAACTTTGAAAATTACCCAAAGAGTTTTTAACGGAATGACCAAAATCATGGATGGTACACAATCTCAGGGACCATTTCTATTGATTATACAAATCTCAGGACCATTTTGGTTGTTTAGCCTTTTTTTTTTTTATCAAAAAAAGGGAGTTTAATATGTTACTTGTTTTAACTCTATCTAATGTTCTTTGCTTCTTCTTCTCTATTAGAATGCCAAACTGCATTTTGTGAGAGTTGTCTACGCTAGGCAGATACTTTTTCATGGTGATTTCATGCAAAATGTATACTTTGATGCGGTTGATGGGGGTGTGACCGAAATGTACAATGCAAGAGTTCAGAGCAGATTCGGCTGCAATATGAAGCTGATATCATTTGGCGGAGGTAACTGTTCTATGCTATGGTACCCTGTTAATTTATCATTATGAAAGTTTGTTTCACTAAGGCGCATGCTTATTGAATGTGTGAGGTCAGAGTGTGTGTGTGGTGATGATGATCTCGGTTCCACTAAGAAAACCAACCTTGTAAGGATCCTCGTGTACTCGATCCGAATGGATGGAAACATGCTCGTGTTAATTTGCAAACGGTGATTGTGCTTACGTGTGTTTTGCTATATGCAATGTATGTGTGTTGTTGGGTTCTTCTAGCCCATGATGGGTTGCCTAAAGTCTATTGGAATTATAATCTTAGAGGATTAAATTATTTATCAAATTGAAGTTGTTTCCCTACTTGGATCTTGGTTGGCCTTTCAGTATTTTGCCACATACGTGGGTTCAGTCCTCCAAGGCATGTTAGAGCTCTCTTCAACCTGCTCATGGCTAGATCGATTGGTTTTGAGTTGGTTTTCCAATGAGAGAATGATTGATAACTAGATTCCAATTAGGATCAGTAATCGTTATGAAGAAGACCTTTATATGTCAATATAAAGGAACTATTGCACTAATTCTGAATTGGAGGAAAACAATAAGTTGTATACCACTTGGGGAGTTAAGAGTGATAGAATATTGTAAGGGCAAATTGTGTGCGCGGGGGCCCCGAGGTGGTTAAGAAAAGATATAGAGTGTATTTCTTGTTCTTATTCTTTCAGGTTTTTCGTCAAGAATGAGAGGCTTGGTAAGGTTATTCGTTGCACTTGTTATTGATGTAGTGAATGATTGTTGTTGCCTCGTGAACATAGGCACATATAGTTGAACCACGTTAATTCTTGAGGTAGTTTATCTTGGTTATTCTGTTTTCAATTTCCTGAGTTTGTTCTGTTTTTTCCGTTCTTAAAACGCGATATTCACATGCGTGTTTCTTTATATATATAATGGATTGTGCTTGGATTTGTTTTTAGGCTTGATTATCGGTATGCCGATTTACTGTCTCTCAAATCTCATTTTGCCTTTGGAAACTCATCTTGTCACACTTTTGCCATCTCGCTTTTATCCCTATTTCTTCAACTGAAGTCGATAAGAGTTTTTGACAAATTTGATGGACCGAGGAAAAAGTGAGACAGGAAGGGCGAAGTAGGCGAGACAGAGTTTTCGGGGGCAACGTGGGATTCCAGAAATACTTTTAACGGGCGCAACAATAATTAGGCGTAAATATCGAAGTAGTTTGAGATTCATTGTTTGGCATGTGCTTAATTGTCAACTTTGCTGACCAGGTAAACACAAGAAGCACGAGTTTGTGGAAAAGACGATTCGCTATGGAACTTCTACTACCAAAATTGCACATTTTTATTAACCATTTGTGTTAATATTATGGACTATGATCCCTCGTTGCTCTAGTTAAAATGAAACGAATTTTTAGTTTTAGAAAATAAAGTGATGACTTTTAAGTTGAGAGCAAGGTGATATCAAAATGAAGTTTTAAAAAGGAACATTGCTAAAAATAAGCCTTAAATTTATAAAGTTATCATTATAGATGGAGTGCAAAAAGTTGCCTTGTTTATATTATTAGGGGATTTTTGTTTGCCCTTACTAATTGTAATTGAACTAGACTGGAATAATTATTAGTCTAGTCCAGTGATCAATCGGGGTTAATGTTATTGACATTAGCTTGGACTCGCCTATACTAAAGGCGTCCTTGGAGGTTCTTATCAAGACTTTCCAAAAACAATGGGACTAGCCTAGCTAAGGCCTCTCTCTGTTCTTTTTTCACTCTCCCTCTCTCCTTGCCCCCAACCCAAAACTTGATTTCACCGATTTCTCCCAAAATCCCTTTTCTTATTTTCCATCGAAACCCCATAAACCCAAAACTTGATAGTGTAGGTCAATTTCAGGGATCATTTTTGTGATAAAAACCGGTGAATCTTATGGATCCATATATGTGCCACTTTTGCACTTAAAGGAATTTTTAACAAAACTGTAACGGAAGAACCATATTGATTTGCTACACTTATTTTCAATGACTACATTAATTGATTTTCAATTTTAAAGACTATCACTATCTTAATGGTGACGATCAATTTCAGAGATAATTTATGATAAAAACTCTTCTTAAATTTGATATAATAAAAGTCAAATTGTTTTGGACAATAAGTATAGGCCTGGACAAGTAAGACAAAAGGACCACTATTTTGAAATATGAGCTAGCTCAAAAGAAAACACACATTTTCAGCACATTGGCCCGTTTTCAATCTTGGACCAAAATAATTCTCCGGAGTACCCTTACCTTTTGGGCCTGTGCGAATGCACACCTCGCACAACCCATGGGCCAGCCCTGTTTACATTATGGCTTAGATATATATATCTTGGACCAAAAGACTGTTTACTACCCTCATGTTTCGTGGTTTTCAACATTTAGTACATTAAGTTTATTTCGTCTCAAATTCATACCTAAAGTATAAATTTTGGGACAGTCTCATACATCCGTTAGTCAAACTGTTAAGTTTTCTGTTAACTGTGACGTGACACACTGACTGGGCGCCACGTGTCATCCGAGTTTTTTTTTTTTCTTCTTCCTTTTTCTTCTTCTTCCTCCGACTGCAACCTCCTCCTCCTCCTCCTCCTCCTCCTCCTCTGAATCTACCCAGATTCAGTTTTTTCTTCTTCTTCTTCTTCCTCCGAATCTGTCCAGATTCAGTTTTTTTTTTCTTCCTCCTTCTCCTTCTTCCTTCCCCTTCTTCGTTCTTCTTCTTCTTCCTCCGAATCTGGGGGAAGATGAAAGTTTTTTTTTTTTTTTTTTTTTGAGGAAAAGGAAGAAGAAGAAGAAGAAGGAATGAGGAGGAAGAATGGGAATGAAGACGGAGAAGGAGGAAGAAAAAAAAAATTACAGTCGGAGGAAGAAGAAGAAAAAGGAAGAAGAAGAAGGAGGTTGAAAAAAAAAGAAAAAAAAACAAACAAACTTCCTCAGATTTCAGAGGAAGAAGAAGAAGAAGAAGGAGAAGGAAGAAGAAGGAAGAAGGGAAAGGAAGAAGGAGAAGGAGATGCAAATAATAAATAAATTAATAATTTTGGTTACTGGGAAGAGATCATCTCTGTATCTCTCCCAACAAGTCCACCAAACCCAGTGATCTGAGTTCTTTAAATTTGATCAAACGACTAAAATTATTATAACTTTTAAAAGGAGTATGTTTTTAGTCGTTGAATTAAATTTTAATGGTCCAGATCACTAGGTTTAGTGGACTTAGTAGGAGAGATCCCAAAATATCGACGTTTTACTATAGATTTTTCTTGGTTTCAGAGCTGTTAATTTATAGAGGTTTAATTGTAGTGTACATTCAGGTTCATCATCACCTTCATTTTTAATAAAAGTGATTAAATTATCCATATTGGATCAAATTTGATGGGCTGATTCAATATTGAAATGGATGCTTCTTTCAACATCTCACAATCTTATGAATACGCCCTAAATTCAAAATTATTCTTTGAAAATTCCAATTTTAGGGCTTATATTGTTGTTATCTACACGGGAGGAGATGAGTTTAACCTCATAATGAGATAACAATAATGTAATTCAAATTCGTTTTTGATGATAATCGAACTTAAAACCTCACTTAGAAATGAAAAGTTCTAACACCTTATCTTAAGCACTCATCCTATGCCACCTTCCTTGTTGGTGGTGTCGGCCAATGATAACCACCCCCTTTCCTGCCGTTGTCTCTCTCTCTCTCTCTCTCTCTCTCTCTCTCTCTCTCTAATATTCTGCAGGACATAAATACCATAAAATTGAATTTTCTAACGTTGAAATCAGCCTAGTAAGACCAAGTACACCCCTCGTGCAAGTGCGTGAATGAACCCCCCAAAACCCGCAAAATCCCCTTCACCCCAAACCAAACAAGTCAGGCTAGCCCAACACCCTTGGGCAGTCGAGCAAGAATGGCTCGAGTGAGGGCCTGAGTTGGTGTGACGTCAACCTGGCGCCAATCAAGTTGAAATTTTTTTGTGCTCAGCACGTGTATTACACGTGCGCGTGGTGGCGCGTCAAGGGACAAAATTTCAGTGAGACCTGCAATGCAGATGCTTTATAACGTGGGAGATTTAGACCCCTAGATTTCCAATGGTCATATAATCGGACTATCATAATAATTCAGATTTTGAGTTTATAAAATTTAAAAAAACGAAAATGATTGACGTGCCATGTGGCACAAATTGGTCACAAAATTTAAATAATCTAACCAGCAATATAAATTTAGCCAAAAAAATTATTTACAATTAAAAAAAATACATGGCGCGACGGATTTGTTTAAATATCCTATCGGAAATTAATCATAATATTCTTTTATTAATTTTTTTAGGGAAAAAAAAACTAATCTTTGATGCACTTGCTCAGTTGCTTGGGGCATTGATTTCTGAGGTGGAGATGCAGTCATGCGGTTATTGTTCACTAAAGCAGTAATTACCTTAGTGTAGAATTGCTCCAGGGGGTAGGTATCTCATGGCCTTGAAAAATCTGGACAAATCCCACTAAATGTGTTTTCGTTAAGACTAAAATCTAATGAGACCCTTAATTTTCTAAAAAACTTATTAGTTAACATTAAGGCTCCAGCCTCTAGGTGCACCGTTAGATGGAAATGTAGACCAAAGGATCTGATCGGGGTTTCATCCAACGGCAGTAGGAAGCTCAACAAAGTACAATAAATGCAAAAACAACCGGAAAGATGGAAGATGCGGCAAGCAGTCGACAGCTGAAGGAAAATTTGGAACTTAATGCCAGCCCCTATAAAAATCTGCACTCGACGGATCTTCAGAAATCGAAGAGGCGCCTGCTCAGAAATCGAAGAGGCGTTTGCTTTCTCAAAAGCTGGGCTGCTTAGAGACCACGAGGGTTGATCTCAGAAATCGAAGAGGCGTTTGCTTTCTCAAAAGTTAGGCTGCTCAAAGACCACGAAGGCCGATCTCAGAAATCGAAGAGGCGCTCGCTTTCTCAAAAGCTGGGCTCCTCAGAGACCACGAGGGCCGATCTCAGAAATCGAAGAGGTACCTACTTTTCCAGCCTTGTCAGCACCTGTCACACGCACACTCAGCTTTGCGGAAATTATGGGCATTCTGTCGAAGACTTCTGAGGAAGTAGAAAACACATGAATCTTACTGTTCAATCACCCACTTCCCACACGCAACAATAGCTCATGGGTACCACAGATAACTTTGCCAAAGTTCTCTGCCAAAATTGAGCACGTAAAGCTTGCAGCTCCCACTACATCGCTCTGACCAAGAAAGGTAAAAGAATAGCAAAGAAACAGCACTAACAAAGTTTAGACCCATAAATTTTGAAGGTCTAGCTACCATATTATTACCCACAAGGGTAAAGGAACAGTACCACTGCTGGATAATTGGAAAGTCCCTGTGTGTCAACCTCTGTGCTTCGTGGCAAGGTAGACTAGCAAACATGCCCAACCTTTACTCACACTCGAGAAAACACTACCAATAAGATTGCTTGCTCCAAAATCGAAGAGGCACCGTCCTCCGAATCTCGAGAGCCAGACTCCCAACATGACTACTTTCTCAAAAATCGAAGAGAGGGTAAAGGAACAGTACCATTGCTGGATAATTGGAAAATCCCTGTGTGTCAACCTCTGTGCTTCGTGGCAAGGTAGACTAGCAAACATGCCCAACCTTTACTCACATTCGAGAAAACACTCCCAACAAGATTGCTTGCTCCAAAATCAAAGAGGCACCGCCCTCCGAATCTCGAGAGCCAGACTCCCAACATGATTACTTTCTCAAAAATCGAAGTGACACTGCTCCCCGAATCTCGAGAGCCAGACCCCCATCATGATTGCTTTCTTAAAAATCGAAGATGCATCGTTCTCCGAATCAATCGAAGAGACGCTCGCTTTCTCAAAAGCTGGGCTGCTCAGAGACCACGAGGGCCGATCTCAGAAATCGAAGAGGCACCTACTTTTCTAGCCTTGTCAGCACCTGTCACACGCACACTCAGCTTTGCGGAAATTATGGGCATTCTGTCGAAGACTTCTCGAGAGCACAGACCACTTTTTCAAAGTGCTCTGACAGAGTTAAAACATGTGAAGCTGGCAGCTCCCACTACCGTGCTATGACCAAGCAGGGTAAAGGAATAGCATTACTACTTGTTGTTAGGGAGACTCCTATATATGTCGACCTCCATCCCCAACGGACAGGCAGACCTGCAAAAATGTTCAACCCTTCCTCATATTTGAGAGGGCACTCCCAACGAAGCCTTTCGAAATATTTAGCTTTCTTTCCCCCCGATAATACCTTTGCAAACAAGCTATACTAGAGCAAGAATATCTCATATCATTAGGGTTAAAAGCAAGAGTATCCCATATCATGTTTTTTCCCTGTCTTTTCCTTTGGCCTTGTTGTTACCTGCAAGACAAGGAGAAAGAGAGCAATCAGTCAGCACTTGGAATCAAGCTTCCAGCCAGGAACTGACTGCCTGGAACCCCTTACCTGATTACTTACCTGGCATTGCTCTCGAGTACTCATCTTCAACATCTTATGTTTCCAGGGAAGATACCGCATCTGCTTGAGGAACAGATAGGGCAAGTGCGAAGGATACAAGGAAGCATGTGGAGACAAGCGTAACAGCACACGTGCCGATACATCCATTACTCTGTCAAAAGCAAAAGTATCCCATATCAGCAGGGTCGAACGTACTCTAGATTTGATGGACTTGTTTTGACCCTCAAATTCTTCAGTCGGCTCTGGAGGAAACCAGAAAACCCTCCAGCTCAGTTCAAGAATAAGCCTGTGGAAAGTTACTTCTTCAAAAGCAAAAGTATCCCATATCATCTCTTCTCATCTTTCTTCTCTTTATCCTTCATGCTGCTGCAAGATGGGGAGAAGGTGAACAATCAGCCGGAGCTCTGATTGCTTACCTTGTCTGTCACCTCTTTCAGCAGATCCCCTAGCTCGGCGACTTGGGAGACTGCTACTACATGGTTTGTATCGCGCTTGACCAAGCCTGAAACTACAAGTAAGCTTCAAGTGAAATTGATACATTACCTTGTGCATCTCCACCAGTTAAAGATACCACCCCTGGATGGAGGAAGAGTACTTCCAGAGAAGATGCCACATCTACCTATGAGACAGATAAGGCAAGTCAAGACGATACCACACTCCGATACTTAGAAGTTTCGTGATTACGAGATCATTCTCTCACAATATTTCCTAATGTCATTTGTACTAAATCATTCACTTGTACTCACTAAAGGAGAGCTTGAACCTATGTACTTGTGTAAACCCTTCACAATTAATGAGAACTCTTCTATTCCGTGGACGTAGCCAATCTGGGTGAACCACGTACATCTTGTGTTTGCTTTCCTATCTCTATTCATTTATATACTTATCCACACTAATGACCGAAGCAATCTAGCGAAGATCACAAAAAGCGACCGTTTTTGCTGCCTAGGATCTATCTTGCAAGAGAACGGAGAATTAGATGGAGATCTCAATCATAGAATACGACCTGGACGGATGAAGTGTAAGAGTGCATCCGGCGTGTTATGTGACCGTCGTAGGCCACTGAAGCTCAAGGGAAAATTTTATAGGACGACAATAAGGCCAACGATGTTGTATGGCACAGAATGTTGGACGGTGAAGCATCAACACGTACACAAAATGGGTGTAGCGGAGATGAGGATGCTTCGTGGGATGTGTGGGCACACGAGAAAGGATAAGATTGGGCATGAGGATATCCGAGGTAAAGTAGGAGTAGCCGAAATTGAAGGAAAGATGAGAGAAAATCGGTTCCGGTGATTTGGACATGGGCAAAGAAGGCCGACTGACGCTCCGGTTCGAAGATGTGACTACGGGACAGAGGTTCAGGGCCGAAGGGGTAGAGGAAGACCTAGGAAAACTTTAGAAGAGACTCTAAGAAAAGACTTAGAGTACTTGGATCGAACGGAGGACATGACACAAAACCGAGCGCAATGGCGTTCTAGGATTCATATAGCCGACCCCACTTAGTGGGAAAAGGCTTTGTTGTTGTTGTTGTTGTTGTACGTTTTGTTGGATTTCTTTGCAAGTTTGGCCGGTCTGCTACCTATTTATTTAGCTCACTGTTAGAACAAATGGATCACAAAAAGCCCGGCTTGCAAATGCAATCCATGGACGTCAAATCTCTTGGGAATTGGAAGTCCACCGTCCATGCCTTCGTATTTCACCGACTCGATTTCGTTGTTTATTACTTGCTTCTTGTATTGGGATTTAGGGCTTCAACTTCCGCATTATATTATCAACATGACGATGATTGCGATTACCGAAAAATGAGTTGGTTTTTTGATATGATCGTGATGATTGTGATGATGATGACCCAAAATCTAATTTATTTATATACAGAGTTTGGTAAAAATGTGGAGTAAGTCATCCTGTTGTCTTAGCACCCATAGAAAGGTTGTTGCAAACTTGGTCAAGGGTTTTCGATTTGGTACTGCTGCCATCTACCACCACAATGGCTCAACCTCAAGGTCTCTCTGCCACCGCGAAAAAAGTCCTCATTCGACCAAATCTTGGATCATGCAGGTATCACATTTTGAACCCGATGAACATACTACATGTATATTTACATCTGTGTACATACCGTGTTCGTCTATCTGTTTTAACTACTACTAGCTAGATGTCTTAGTGGTTTTAGGTTTTGTGCAAGGATTGTCCTTTTTGTGTGGTTGTAACACTTCTCGTTACAATTTGTATAGGGCCGAAGCTACGGCGTAAGCATCATTGGCCGTCCATCCCCTTATTCTATGAACAGTCTACTCCTCGGCCGTCCATCTCCTTGTTCTATGGATCATCCCATGGCTCCTGCCCGTTTCTCCGTGGAAGAGTATAACAGGAAAAAGGTTTGAATATTTCGTAACTTTCGCCATTTATTTAGTAGGTTATTTTTGTTATAAAAAAAAGAGAGTTTGATGTGTTACTTGCTTTAACATTACCTAATGTTCTTCACTTCCTTTTCTATTAGAATGCCAAACTCCATTTTGTGAGAGTTGTCGAGGCTAGGCAGATGCTCTGTGAGGGTGATTTCAAAATCTTGAAATCCCTTATCTCCCGCTTGACACCATAGAACGCATCGTTCTTAAAATTGGAGGCAGTCGATGACTACTAATTCAGTCAATAATCCTCGTTACTAGGCTCGGGCCCAGAGGATCTTAGGAATACAAGTGGCGCTACTAGGACTCTTATTAGCTTCTTTCTCCCAACGACTGAGTTCGCCTACCTTATCAATGTATTGAATACTAGGTTACACTAGGCCGAAATGTACAAGTGCATTATTTTCTTGTTGCTAATTTCCCCCAATCATTTTACTTATTATGTCTATGTATACATTGTACCCTTTACTAGGTGTTCATGAATTGATCTTCAAACTTGGCATTGAAAGGTCTTCACAAACCCTAAACCTCCTAAAGGAGAGGGAGATTTTCTCTTGCAACCATTTCACACGCGTGGCAACCCCTCATTGGATGGGTAACTCACTTTTTGAGCACGTGGCAAAGCAAGCACTAATTGGCCGAGTGACTCCACTAGGTCGAGTGAAATGATTTCAAGAGGGAATCTCTCTTTCCAAAGGAACACTAATATAGAAATGAATTGAAAATTACAATCACTTAGGTGAAGGTGATGGTCCCAATCAAACTATATTGATTATCGTTAGATGAATTAGACTAATCAAAGAAACAAAGAGCATACATGACCGAAAAGGCACAATCTCAAAGAAACAATGTGCATACATGATAAAAAATAAACAACATGAGATATATTTTTATGTATGTGTGCATAGACTTTTACCAACCAATGTGTACGTATGGAGCTGTATTATTAAGTCTGATTGTGTGGACACCAAAATGGATTTTTGCAGGACAATGATAGAGATTATATTGTGGATTGGAGGCCCATCATGGGTCCTATCCGCGACCAAGGGATAGTTCCCATTGTTGGGCAATATCCACATGCGTATGCGCCGAGGCGCTATACGCTTTAGAGACGCGGAGACGAGTTAGGCTCTCTCCGCAGAGTATCGTGCGCCGTTTTAGAGTTTCCAAGGATCGAGGTTATAATCTGATGATGTCTTTTCGCCTGATGAACACTAGTGGTGCTATACTCGAGAAGGATTGGCCGTATATGGGGAAGCGAAAAAAGGTCAGATTTTCATTGGTTAAATTAACTTAAAATATGGCTAACTTGTTTGGGTAAATGAATTGTAATACTTGAATTAGATTAATTTTTCATTAAAACCTAGTGTTCGATAAGATATTTAATCTTAATCCTCCACATCATCATGATTATGATAACTCATATTCCATTGTTTAAAAAAAAAAAATGACTTTTAATTCCCATTGTGCCCCTGTAATTAATTATTCAAACTTTCTTGGTATGTTCCACATTACTAGGAACTAGTTTTGACTTGATTTATGTTTGATTTCTTCCATGATTATTGTACCTAGAAGATTTTTCATATAATCATGCATAAATTACAAGATAAAAAAGGCAAACTATAACACGTATAATACACCAAATTAGTATATGTATCTAAATTACAGTACCTCCTTAAACCTAAATTACAATACCTATTAGAACACACATAAATCATAGTACCCGTTGAACACACCAAATCATATTATCGAATCAAATGTATCTAAATCATAATACCTAATCGAATGTATCCAAGTTATAGTACCTAATCACATACATCTAATACATAAATGAGCAAACCCAACTCCAAACTCAACAATTCATACGCTAACAAAATGATCAAATCCAATAATAAAAGCAACCAAAACAAATTAACCACAAACGCAATAAAATAAGAATAAATACCACAAGCACAATGCACAAATTATTACTAAGGTTGAACACATTCTTCAAAAATCGTTAGAATCACCTAGATACACATGTCATATGTCGTCCAAAACCAATAGAAAGAACATAAAGAGACCTAAAATGCAAATAAAAAACGGACAACCGAAATGTATGTGAAGATATCAACCAACATATAGATGGTTGCCTAATCTCTTTTTCAATTGCAGAAGCCTAATCTCTAAGTCCTTTTGACGTTGCATCTTTAAATGTCGGATGCTGATTTAGAATTTTTTTAAAAATCCGTTTAATTGAGAAACCATTTAATAGCAATATTTTGGTGTAATATAGGAAGACAAAACACAATAAAGTTACATAAAACAAATTAAATATGACATGGAATGTAAATGCTAACTCAAACACGAATCAAAGGACTAAACTAGTTTTTAATCTTAATTAAGGAATTGATCTAAAAGTAATTATTTTTAAGGACTAGAAATCTTGTTTTCTATAGTTTAAACACAAAGATACTCACTGTGTAACTATTTCTCATTTTTAGCATATTAGCCAGTGGATATACTTTGGATTATGTCACCGTATTCAAGGGGAGCGCGAGATGGAGAGGATGCTAGACAAGCATCCGATTGCTGTCACTATAGCATCCCACCCTGTATTTGACTCTGATACAAGAGTGAGTTGGGCAAACCTCTCTTTTTTAAAGGTTTCGAGAAATAAAAATTCTAATCAAAACACCTTTTCTGCATTGTAGGGGATGATTGTAGGACCGCATGAGGTCCCTGAGCACATATGCACCAGTTCCGAGTGTCCCCATTTTAGACAGGTTGTTAGCGTTCAATGCAGTTATTGCGGTGTTGGATGGGGCCTCCATGCCTTAGTTCTCATCGGTCACGGAGTGACCGATGATGGTCAGCGATTCTGGATGCTACGGGATTCATACGGCAAAGAGGCCAGGGAGGATGGCAATATCCTCGTCGAGAAGGGGAAAGACGTGCTAGGGATCGAGAGTTTGGGGGCGTGGGTTCTGCTTCCAAGCGAGTAAGTAGAAAACTCTCCTACATGAATTAAATTATTTTCATACAATGTATGTTTGTGAATCCCACTAACTGGTAAATTTGATCGGAAAAACAGGACTTGGGAGTTTGCGCCTATGAGGCGACTACCGTGGGGATCGAAGTGGTGCGGAAAACTTGTGAAGAGGTCGGAGCACGAAAGAATGATAGAGGAGAGCTGGAAGGAGGCCGAGAGAGAGACAGGAGAGTGATGAATATTGGGATTAGGTTTTTTTGTTTTGTTTTCTATGACTGAGTAATTTGACTTGTAACAGATAGTATAGCTAACAAAGTAGTTTGTGTCAAATTTACCTCTGTTGCTTCTCTGTGTTTCTGATCTGATGTTGGTGCTATGTGCCTGCCTGCAAAACAATAAGAGGAAAATATATAAAAATTAGCATTAAAATTGAAATTCGATTGAGATTCATGGAACTGGGATAACTGAATCGGGATAATAGGGAGGGATTGAAATTGGAATTGGGATTTTGGGTTGAGCCTGAAAAATAAACACCTTCAATTCAATTCCACGATTAGGTTGAGACTGGGATTGGGATTGGGATTGGGACTGGAGTGGGAAGTTGGATTTGGGGATCTTACGGATCCAAGCCGTCATACATAATCTCTCCCTGTGGCTTGCTTCTTCCTCCGATTAGCATGGATCCAGAACAACAAAAAATCATTCTTCAGAACTGATGGTGGAAATAAGGGGAGGAGGGGCGAAGGCGGCGGCGGCCAAGGAGAAGGGAGAAGTAAAGTGTTCGAACTGGGATGGGTGAAGAGAGATCGGTGTAGATAGATCGATTTGACTTTGGGGTTTGTGTCGTTTATTACTTTTTTATTTTTTATTATTTATTTATTTTTATGTTTTTTTTGGGAAATCTCTTGTCGTCTTTTTCGTTTCTCTTTTATTACCAAGAGGGTAAGTCTAAATAGTAAAAGTACACCCGAATTATTACTATTTACATTCTTTTGTCATTAGTGGATATTTGACTGCAACTACTGCTCCTGCGACTACTACTCGTAATTTTTTAGATTGACCTTTTTTCATTTTTTTGCAATATCTTTTTCAATAATCTGAATCACTTAATATCATTGTTCTAAAAATTCTACACTAGGCTGCTCGTCAGGACTTTGATTACTTCCTAAGCATTATGAAAATTAATAAAGAGCGTCTAGATCTATTTAGGGGTATGCCTAGACGGCCTAAGCACCATTTTAGATCGTAATTTTCACTTAGATTGAAAATTAATAACATTCATTTTGTATTTTATTTTTTCAATAAAATCTAAGAGAATTGTTAAATATTTTGATGAACACTCATTATATGTTTGTTCTTCAGGTTTTCAATATATTCTAATACTTTATAATTCATTTTATTTTACAATTTATGTATCTCAATACAATTATGTATTTTTTAAAATATAATAAGTCACTTATTTATATGATATATAATAAATTTGGGTTAATCTCACTTTATTACCCTCAAGTTTCTTGACTTTCAACATTTGGTACATCAAATTTTTTTCATCCCAGAGTGGTACCTAAAGTCAAACTTCTGGGACAGTTTCATACATCTGTTAATAAAAATTGAAAATTAGGCAATTCAGCCCAAAGTCAATAAAATTTTTACTATTAAGCTATATATCAATGACATATTTTTATTTTGACCTTAATCAATGATATATTTTTATTAATTAAGCATAGGTCAATGATAAATGTCACATATGCTTTAAGTCATTATAAATAGTTAAGATTTGACTCTCCTAGACCAATGGATCTCGTCCATTGATACAAATCCAACGGCCAAATCTCTTCTCCTTTTCTTTTTCCCTCAACTCTTCTCTTTCTCTCTAACTTCAAAGCTCTCAACCTCGAACCACTAGCACCCCAAATTTCAGATCAAATTTAATCCCATCTCAAAATTTGCCCTAACACCGTTACAACCCACCTAACCGACAACCCCAATCGCATGTTCCTCACTTTACCCAAAATTAGCCCAAGCGCCACGTCATCCCTCATTTGCAGGTTACTCGACCTTAAAATCTCAATCAATGTTAATGAAACAACAAAGAGAAGGTCATGCCAACCGGTGTCTTTTGGTTGCAAATCTTTTTCATAACTATAGAAGAATTATATAGAGAAACAAAGTTACAATAGAGAGAGAAGCAATGATGAAGAATAAGAAAGAGATGACAAACAAAAAGCTAAAACAGTAAGAGAGAGCAAAAAATAAATCAAACTTAGAGCACAAATGACTTGCAATTAAATTTTGGGCTTGTTAACATAGGCGAGGTTTGACGGTGCGAGGGAGAAAGAGGAGTTTAGGGGGAAGAGAAAAAGGGGGAGAGGTTTTGGTCATTGGATTTTTATCCCCATGGAACTAATTCAGAAATTATCTAAATCCTATAAATAGTTAGAACATGTATATTCTATCACTTTTTCTCTCGCCCTTCCATGGAGGAGTCTGCTCAATTAAAAAAAAAAACGAAATCATGAAACGGACACTTCATTACAATGTCTAAATCCTAAAAAATAGAGCCAAGAAATAGACAATGCATTACAGTGTCTGAACCTAAATGTAAAAATCAGGAGTCGCGCGAGGTGTGAAGCGTAGGAGATGTGTGAGCGATGGAAAAACAAAACCAAGAAACAAACATTGCAATGCATCGTCTAAATCCAAAAGAAAAAAAAAACGTAATAAGGAAACATACATTGCCATTCATATTGACTTATTCCAAAATATACAAACTATGAGAAATGAAGTGTTAGTTGAAGTAGGTGCCAGTTATAGCGGCATGTTTTGTAATTTTTGTTTATTTTAAATTCATTTAAGTATCACAATACATAACTAATATATTTATAATTAACATAAATATTGTTGACATATTGCAACTTTTTATTGGTTTTACACAAAATCATCCTTGAAAATTTTGGTAATTCTGTAAATGCAAAATACCAATACATTTGTAACTGATGAGGTTACTTTTTTGCTTGTTATCTTTATAAAGCCAACAACCCCTTTTGCGGTCACAAGCTTCACCAAAAAATTTTGGACAAAAATGCCCCCAACACAAAAACGTGACATCCCACATCGTCCAGGGGAGTGATCCTTAAATGTATATTCCCATCCCTACCTAGCACAAGGCCTTTTGGGAGCTCACTAGCTTCGGGTTACATAGGAACTCTGAAGTTAAGCGAGAAAGAGGCCAGAGCACTCACAGGATGGGTGACCAATTGGGAAGTTGCTCGTGAGTTCCCAAAAACAAAACCGTGAGGGAATGGTAAGCCCAAAGCGGACAATATCGTGCTACGGTGGTGGAGCGGGCTCGGGATGTGGTGGACTCGGGGCGGGATGTGACAATTGGGTATCAGAGCCAATTCCTGGCCGGATGTGTGCTGAGGATGACGTCAGGCCCTTAAGGGGGATGGATTGTGACATCCCACATCGCCCATGGGAGTGATCCTTAAATGTATATTCCTATGTCTACCTATCACGAAGCATTTTGGGAGCTCACTGGTTTCGGGTTCCGTAGGAACTCCGAAGTTAAGCTAGAATGAGGCTAGAGCACTCCCAGGATGGGTGACCTACTGGGAAGTTGCTAGTGAGTTCCCTAAAACAAAACCGTGAGGGAATGGTAAACCCAAAGCGGACAATATCGTGTTACGGTGGTGGAGCGGGCCCGGAATGTGGTGGACCCGACCTTTTGGGAGCTCATTGGCTTCGAGTTCCGTAGGAACTCCGAAGTTAAGCGAGAAGGAGGCCAGAACACTCCCAAGATGGGTAACCCACTGGGAAGTTGCTCGTAAGTTCCCAAAAACAAAATCGTGAGGGAATGGTAAGCCCAAAGCGGACAATATTGTGCTAGGTAGTTATAAGAATATACATTTAAAGATCACTCCCCTAGGAGATGTGGGATGTCACAATCCACCCCCCTTAGGGGCCCGACGTCCTCGTCGGCACACATCCGGCCAAAGATTGGCTCTGATACCAAATTGTCACATCCCGGCCCGGGTCCACCACATCCCGGGCCCGCTCCACCACCGTAGCACGATATTGTCCGCTTTGGGCTTACCATTCCCTCACGGTTTTGTTTTTGGGAACTCACGAGCAACTTCCCAATTGGTCACCCATCCTGGGAGTGCTCTGGCCTCCTTCTCGCTTGACTTCGGAGTTCCTACGGAACCCGAAGCCAGTGAGCTCCCAAAAAGCCTCGTGCTAGGTAGGGATAGGAATATACATTTAAGGATCACTTCCATGGGCGATGTGGGATGTCACAAAAAAATTCAAAAGCAACCCATAATAATGCACCAAATAATGCAAGGTTATTTTCGTCATTTTAATGGTGTTTTTTAATAATTAATTCTTTTTGTACAGTTTTTTTATATATAATTAATACCTCACAATAGGCTAGCAATAATTTGATTCAATCAGTTGTTCATTAAATATTATTTTCTCTATTTTTAAACATGTTCAAAACATCTTAAGAGACGTATAATGCCGGTTAGGAAAAAAAATTTGCACGTGCATAATAATGTGATTAAATTAGTTGTCAAATGATTGTTTTTTTTTCTTTTTTTTTTAACAAACTATATTATCTACACTAAAAGGAAGAGGATGTGCTTAGCCTCACAATAAGCTAATAATAATGTGATTCAATCAATTGTTTATTAAATATTATTTTCTCAATTCTTAATGTAAATTCAATAAAATGGAGATGGAAATTGAAATACCAATTTTATTATGTGAATTTAGTTACTTTGATTAGTTTGTGAGCTGTTTTTTCTAGCATGATCTAAAATTATTCATTTATTTCAAATATTTGACTTTTCTTTTGTCAATTCACGCATATAAATACATTTAAAACATGTAAGTCGCATGTAGCATGCCGTGATTTAAAAAATGACGCGAGTGCATGAAGGCTAGTACATCCAAAGAGAGAAGGTTTGGCAAGGTGAAAATATTCTACTTATTTTCATCAAATAATAATGGCTTGAAACAAATTCAGTATGATTAGAACTTTTTTACCACAATGATTTATCGACAATAAACGTGTTTGTCAGGAGTTAACATGAATGCTAAAACTTTATATATATACTAGCCTCTTGCCACACGCATACACGTGTGGCAATTGACATTTTTATATATCTTTTATTTAAATAATTAATTTACATATTCTTTTAAAAATATTAAAAAAAAGAATTAAAAACGTTAAACCACCCACTAATGTGGGAGGTTTTGTTTTTTTGTTTTTTGTTTTTCTATAATTTTAAATATTAAATTCATTCAAAATAAAAATATGGTTAAATACTTTAGCTTCTTTTGGTTCAATTGTAATTTGTGAAATTCTCAAAGGACAATTTATGGTATTTTGAATGTTTCACCATTTTAGGGTGCTCACTTTATATATATAGATAGATAATTCATTAAAATTCAAGATCTAATAAATCAAATAATTCAAAATGCCTTTATAAAATTAACGAGTTTTTGACTCCCGAATATCCAACCGATTAATTAATTCTTTACTAGCCTCTTGCCACACATACACGTGTGGCAATTGACATTTTTATATATATCTTTTATTTAAATAATTAATTTACATATTCTTTTAAAAAATATTAAAAAAAAAAGAAATGAATTAAAAACGTTAAACCACCCACTAATGTGGGAGGTTTTTTTTTTCTATAATTTTAAATATTAAATTCATTCAAAATAAAAATATGGTTAAATACTTTAGCTTCTTTTGGTTCAATTGTAATTTATGAAATTCTTAAAGGACAATTTATGGTATTTTGAATGTTTCACCATTTTAGGGTGCTCACTTTATATATATAGACTAATGTGGGAGGTTTTTTTTTTTTCTATAATTTTAAATATTAAATTCATTCAAAATAAAAATATGGTTAAATACTTTAGCTTCTTTTGGTTCAATTGTAATTTATGAAATTCTTAAAGGACAATTTATGGTATTTTGAATGTTTCACCATTTTAGGGTGCTCACTTTATATATATAGATATATATATATATATACACATATTGTCAAATCATAGATTTTGTTAGATTAGATGTTAGATTAGCCACCGACGAAATTCGAATCCATAGCGTCATGCAAAGACTCAACACTTTTTCACCACTTGGTAAAATGCCACTTGCGAATGCTAAAACTAGTTTGTTGAAAAAATTATAAGAAAATTATGATAAAAATTATAATAAAATAATGGAGAAATTAGGTTCACATCCTTCTTTTTGCTACTCTATTGATTAAAATCCTATCCATTTTCAATTTTTGATCAAGGTCCTTGGGTATTAATAACATCATTAATTATTTGAATAATAAAATATTTTTATTTTTAAATATATTCCTTTAGTGTTAAAAATGTTACAATTAGTATATTTATATTTATGGCTAAATTCTTTATCATATATTTTTATTTTTAGTTTGTACCTATTTTTTGTCACAGCCCGTTTCGGAAATAATTTTGGGCGATGTGAAAAGATGGAACTGCTCTTGAGCGTTGGTGGCGTTGTGTGACTAAGTTTTGGTTTAAAGACCAATTTGATGAGTCCCTAGTATGTTGGACCCAATTGCAAGTAAGGAAAATAATTGGTTTGATTGGTGGGTGGACAGATGAGACCACACACACATCCGCATCACATTCTATCTCACTCCCATACTCTCTATCGGTTTCACTCTCTCTCTCTCTCCTTGCTATACGTACGGATAAGAGCAAGAACGCCTTAAGCTTCACATATCGAAGGTTTTGAGCACACCATTGTGTTCATTATTCCATTACAAGTTTAAAGGTACCAATTTCAGGTAAGAACTCGTCCGATATCACGTTAAAAACTCAAGCTTCGAGTTGAGCACTATTCATGAACTTTTGAATGGCTATGTTTTAGGACAATCCAAGCTCACATCGAGCTCTAAGAGGCTCTCACAAAGCTCGGAGTGCTTTGTTGGCTCGGTTTTGACGTCATGGTCACGAGGTTCGAAAGTGGCCGATTTTGGTAGGATTTTCCCGATGAGTTTTCGAGGGATTTGAAGCTCCTAAGAGGTATAACCTTCTTCCTCTCGTGATTTATGACATTTTGGTGAAAATTTTGTGGAAAATGATGAAAAACGAGTGAAAAAATGCAGTTGCAGGTCTACCCAGAATCCGGTGCCTGCGACACTGTTCCAACATTTGGAGGTTAAAGATGATGCGAGTGAGGCCGTGCCCTCCCAGGCGCGTGAGCCACAGAAAAATTATTTTAAAAATATCACAATGTTCGTGAGGTTGTGTAGGTCACATTGGTATATTCAAATACCAAAATTGAGCTTTGTATGAGAAGTTATTAGTTAGCTTTACCTAAGTGCTTTAAAATAACGTTTTTATAGTTAATTCGTATATAGGTGAGACTTATCCCGATGACGAGCGTATCCAAGGGCGACTCGGGAGCTACAACCCTTCGACATACTAATGAGTGGGCTTTTGGTTTTTAGTATATATTATATACTTGATATTTTCCCAGAAATATGTGTTTAAATGATAGTATGCCATAAATGCCATGCATATAAGTTTATAATTCATTCATGATTTGGTGTGTGATGCTTTATATATGTAAATGTGGTGTTGTGGATGCTCAGGTAAGTTGTGTTTGGTTATGTGAATCATCGATGATGTGATATGTGATTGAATGATGTTGAGCTCATAAAACTACACTTAGGGTGATTGTGATTTAGCCATAGATATGACACATGTCTGTTTATTATGTCACCTCCCGCACCATATGCTCATATTGGATCCAATTTAGGTGCACAGTCTTGTCGTACAGACCTTTATTATGGTTCCAACTCGTAGGTGACTAGGGATTTATCGCCCAGCTATTATGTGAGAGTAGTATTGAGCATGATTATATTACAACCATTATTGTCGTATAGACCTTTTTGTTTGGTTTCAACTCTTGTACAATATGTTGCCGTATAGGTCATTGTAGTGACTCCGGCTAGAGTGACTTTTGAGCTATGAATTCAGCCTTACAGACTACTACAGAGGTTCCGGCTAACATGTTATATTTCTATGAAATTATTCTTACATGAATTGCTTACTCTGTTATATCTTGGTATGACATACATATGAATATGATTATGTGAAGCATGAATTGACTTGATATGATTATACATATATATATATATATATATATATGCCTATATCTTGATTATGGGAAAGATTATACATGTTTTACAGCGAGGGGTTAGTTATGTTGATAAATGAAATGATTTTGTAAAACATTTGTTTTTGCCCACTCACGTTTTATATTTTGCGCCCCTCCAGGTTTTAAGTAAGCTTGTTGTTGGTGGCTTGAGGACGTCGGCAATTCTGACCCATCTAAATAATAGTAGGACATTCCTGGTACTATACAACTAGTACTTGTCCTACTGGACTGCACATAGACTTATTATGCTCTGATTATGACTGTTTACTTTTGTAACTAACTCATATCACTTCCTGTTTAGTAGTGCACTCTAGTAATTCGGTTTTTAATTATTTGTATATTTCCTTTCTTTATTACTTCCGCACTGTGCACATGACTACGTCACTCTCACGTGACGGTCATCATGCCTTGATCTCGGTCGAGGTGTGTCATTTTTAATTTGTACCATTTTTTTTTTCATTTTTAATTTGTACCCATATATTAGTTTCTTTTTGTGACCATATTTTTTAAAGTTTTATTTGTGTTAGTACCCATGTGTATATCATCACGTGACATTATATATTTAATCAATAATAGAGAAATTACATATGGAATATTTATGTTTTATGCCTAAACTTATATTTATATTTTTAGTTTGTACCCACTTTTAATTTGCAACATTTTTTTTTAATTTGTAGTATTTTATTTTTAGTTTTATTTTGTACCATGTATTAATTTTTTTAGCGCCTATATTTTTTTAAATTCATTTGTACTCATAATTTTTTAATCTTTTATCTGTACACTAATTTATTTATAATGTACTCATTATTCTTTATTAATGTATCACTTTGTTATATGTGAAATGTACCAATTTTTTTAACACTACGGATAGATTCTTTTGCCATTTATTATTTCTTATTTTTACATAGTTTTTATCCATTTATTCAATCAAAATGTTTGAATTTTTTTATTGTAACCATTTCTAATAGTATTATAATGAGGGATTTTAAATTTATAGAATTATAAATCTCATAAAATATCAAACAATTAATGTCAAAACTATAAAAATATAAATATTAACTGTAATGTGATGAGATGTACAGAGTCAAGGACTTTGATCAAACTTTGAATACCATTAAGATTTTAGTCAAAGAATAATAAGAATTCAGAACCGCATCCAAAACATCTTTTAAATAATATACTTCTAAGAAGTACATTGATACTTACAGGCTGAGGGGCGAGTTAAGTTGTTTTTAAAGAGATTCAAGCCTTACAGTTGTTTGACAAATCAACGATACACCGGTATAATTATGAAAAATATGACCGAGACATAAGATGTTACATTAAATGTTATTATATAAATGTAAAAACACTTGAAAATAAAATTTTATACTATTTATAAAATAAAATATGATGTATCATTTTGTGTTCCAAACACACAGCACCCTTCGGTTATGGAGGGACTGATTTCTCTTCCCGCTACTAAGTAAGCATTTTGACCTTGAAGCTCGCCAACGATGACAGAAATGTTAGCCTTATAAGGTTATACAATTAAAACACAAACGAAGAGTGACTGACCTGATTCCAATGGTAGTTACCGAAGATGCAGTAGCCATGCAAGCAAGACGTCATCGATAAAACTCCAATCTTTATGTTTGCCATGACAAACAGAAACACCAACTCTTCTGTAAACTCCTAGCTTTATGACAATGCTCTATGGGAAGCCTTAGTTGTCGTGTCTAGGGTTAGCAGGGACCGGTGTTTATATACTAGCCAAAAAGTCTTAGATTCCGTCCATAAGGGAAAACTAAAACTCTCCTTTCTTGGCTCTCAAGTAAAATATCATAATCATATATTATTAAGGATTCCATCAATCCTATTTCCAATATAAGACACCTTATATAGGATTGATATCTTTAAGAGATCAAATCACAATTAACATTATTCTCCAATATTACATTCCTATTACATATAGTAGACCACTTAAAGGTTGATTTATATTGGATAAATCCAACATTCTCCCACTTGGTCTACAAAATGTAATATTCATGTTTATACTTGAGATTGGAGACTAATGTCACTTTAGTGGCCATGTAACAGTGATTACATCTCGTCCTTAATGCAGCTTCTGTCAAATGCATTTCTTAACATGGAACTAACAAGGTTGTAGAGTTGACACAACCCAGAACCTTCATAATCACACATGCTAAGATCCTCATTTACATGAAACACAAATTATGATCAATAGATGAAACTTTAAAATTAAACTTTAAATTAACCAAAATGTCTTACTTTATATCATCTCAGGTCCACCTTATTGTAACTCACAAGTTACACTTTATGCTTCTTCGAAGCCTTAAATCTGCCAATGCAGATATCCTTCATCTAATGAAACCACCATAACATGTAGGTGTGAATACATCTCCAAAACAATCATGCATCACTTTCATTAGATCAATAATAATACAAACAATGTTTGTAGCCAACGGACACAACTGAAAATACCAAATAGGCACATGTCCAAGTAAAATATCCCAAAAAAACTTCATAAAACAAATTAATTCAACACTTGTGAGCAAGATGAATTAATATGTTTTTGACACTAATCTATGCACCATACCAGTTACTTTCATAGTGATTTCCAACACCTGCGGGCAAGATGGAAATCCTCACAACTGAGCCAGTGCACAAACCATGCCATGCCATTTAATATGCAATTTGATAACAACTTGATAACTGATATTTTATCAGATGATTGACTAGCACACGAAAAATGTGACTTAATGAATCCAACTGGAGATTAAAATGAATACATGGATTCTATACATACCTTATAGGTCATCTGCAACTGTAAGGCATTACTAACACGAAACTCAAACTCCCACTGATCTGCAACATCGTTACTTAATTTGCAAATCAATACTTAAATCATACTTTTGAAAATATGCCTTTGGGAGTAGCCTTACTTAGTCAATGAATGCATATTACCTCAATGAAAGGTACAACTAAGCTTGAAAGCATTCACTGCTGTTACACAAAACATGTATCCAACAACCATCTTATATGTATTAATAAGTCCACATTTATGTTAAGTCCTTATGAGCCCCAAAATAAATGATCAACCAAGAAATCCAAATGATTGCAAATAATAGAAAATGTACGCATATACCAAGTATCCATTCGTGCAACTTAAACATTATTATAGACATTCAAGTAACACAAATTCATGGAAGATAGAATAATGCTTTAATAGATTCATGCAAGTCCACTTAGTGCTCAAAATTTTAGAACAACTCCCACTAAGTTTTCAGAGTTTATACTTGCAAATAAGTTAATGAGTGTGAAGCCCAATTTTCGTTCACTAATTCTCCCACTTGGGCAAACACTCGTTAATATATTCTTTCAAAGATGTTCCTAAAGAAAATTGCTCTATATTTTAGACATAATAAAATAGACATCTCAACCAACATAAAGTTGTCAAACAGAATTTCAGCAACGAGTTACACTTACTTTAGAATTTATCATAATTAATTTACAAGCTTGATTGCTACCAAATTTATATTGATCAAAATAGACATACTAATCTTCATAAAATAGAAATACAGAGCCATTTTGGGTCAAAATAGTAGTCTAAAGTCACGTCTCAAAAAGACCAACACAATCTGCCAGTAAAACTGTCTATACGATCATGGGTTACTAGTAACTTCACCATAATTAACATACATGGCAGAAAATTACGAAAATTCGCAGACACATAGTAGACATCTATATGTTGAACATATCCAAAATTCAGGTCATTTGGTGACCATTAGACATGTCATTCACCGGATTTAAATCAAGACACGCAATCTGCCAGAAACAATTATGTGCATCTATCATGAATTTATATATCCATCACAAATTCAATTTCATATCATTTCAATTTCGATGTCCAAAAGAAACTTTAGTAGTCAAATTTCATCCTCTAAACCGACATCATAGTTCAAATTGAAAAGATTTTCAAGCATAAGACTTAAACAATGCGTACCTTAGCAATCCTTGATTAACCTTCATGGGTCCAATACTTTGCATCAACAAGTCTCATAAAGAGATACAAAATACATCATGATGCAACCGATTTCCATGCCTTCAAACCACAACCTTTTATGAGGCTCATTGTGGAAATATTTGTCACTAATGGCATGGAACTTTATCCCAATAAACTTCATGAAACTAAATTAATTTACACCTGTAGGCAAGAAAATTAACTAGTTTCTAGTACTAGATTTTATGTCACAAAAGTTCCTTCATGAAAAACTTCAACACCTGTAGGCAAGATGAAGGTTTTCACAACTTATGTGAAATAAAACCCATACTATGCCATCTTAATTAAACTAAAAGAAGTAATCCACACCTGTAGGCAAGAAGATTATCTCTTTTATTCTAATTAAGATGCAAAGTTGACCGAAGTAACTCAAAAACACAGTCTCATCGTCAACTAAGCCATTGCGGCTTGCTTAGTTGAAATGGCATTGATCAACTCCGCCCTGAAACGATACAAGATGTCACATGAATTAATTAACTGTAAGTGACAAAATTATGATAACTTGATTCGAGCTTCAAGTCTTGCCAACAAATGGCACTAATTCCTTCATGACTCCCTTTGACATTATATTAATCTCAAGAAACCTGACAGCATACTTGAAAGAGATTAATCACATATAGAACAAATTTTATTCCACCAAAAGAATGTCAATACTTATCATTATGGAGTCAATTGTTTGAATTAGAAATACTTTATGCAATGCAAAAAAACAATACATTCCTTTAATTTAAAAACTAAATTGCTCAAATGTTTTCTTAAGTCAAACGGGTTCCTTTTCTTTTGTATCTTTCTTTCCGTAGTACAAGGCTCCTAAAACATTAGCATCAAAATCGTGCATTAGCCTTGTAAATACCAATTAAATAAAAGGAACAACCAAAATTATTTTCTTCCATAGAAAACATCTCGAATATATGCCCTACATTAGCCTTGAAAAGTTTCTTTTCTTCTCCCCTTATGGCACATAAAAATTTACTAATTAAAACACCGTTTAAATTCTTTAGGCATAGGAAAAACCACAAACAATAATACATGTTTGAAAATCCATGCTTATCAATTTAGTCACATACTTTGAATGAAATACATACCTCATGCCTTCATATGTTCACTACTTCTTTATAAACATATGTATAATCACATGACCAACCGGAATTCTCATATAAATAGATAACATACAAATGAGAATTGTCACATAATTACTGCAAACCTCATTCACTTGTATAATGTTCTTGTTCTTGCCACTGGATGCTTTCTGCCATTCTCAGTCAATTCACAATTTATGCATCAATTTCATAATTAACTAGTCATATACAATTGACTATACTGAGATATGAAAGCAAAATTGTAGACAAACTAATTTGATTAGTCATGCATATTCCTTACGAGTTAATATCACTATGACCATAAGCAACAAAAGTACTGCATAACTATTGCTTATCTGCCAGATTATACATATATTTGTGTGTCTTGTATGGGATCATCTCAAGATTAAAGCAATATATAACCACCCAATCCTTGTATAAAAACACGCCACATGTCCATTTTGCTACATGTTTGCAAATTTAAAATTTAATCCATATTGATTACTTCCCGTAGCAACCAATGACATGGCAATCCAATTCAATCTATATATATGTCCCACACATTATCATATAAGACAACTGATTAAAAAAAAAAAATTGATTTGCACGAATTTATTTTACCCATGGAAATCAGAAGCAACAAGGATTTGGGGTGTTTTTCAAAACATGTCTGTGAGGCATCTGAGGGGGTGCTTAGTGTCCCCTTTGCGTCTGTTCACCCTGGAAACTGCGATTGGAGCTGATGAGGCCAGCCAATAGGCTCATTCATGTACTACTAACAAGATATATATGCACATATGTATGCTTTTGGGTATGCTTTAAAAATTCAACTTTTCCCAGACATACTAATTTCCACAGATTTGGTCTATTCGTCAAGGAGCCCCCATCTAAAACTTTTAACATTTGGAGCAAAAATTACTTAACGATCTGCTGCTAGTTAAAAGAAACTGTAAAACACTTGTTTAAACGAGGAGACCAAAAGGAAAGGTTATACCAGGATTTCATATGCCAATGTATATATATGAACCTCCCCATCGAACTTGCTGATGTACAGGGACCTCAAAATTTTGAGAATACATCGACAATACATAGTAAAACATTCCAGCCAAAATATTAGCATGAAAATAGAAGTAGAAAATTTGAAATATGCCATGGTCTTTAGTCTTAGTTAATTTAATGAACTGAGTAATCAAATTTTCTTTATCATCCTTTATCAGAACTGTTGGTGATAATAAAATTTGACTAATCAATTGATTTTTAAACTTACATGTACTTGTTTGATCAGACAATTGCTACCACTAATGCAATTGTTTCATGTCATATTAGCGTAGCAATTGTAGAGTATAATTCATATAGAATATAATTCATGGCAAACATGATACCTTTTGTAGCCAACAATTCAAAGAAATCGCAATACCCTAAATTTATAATTGCTCATTATATTTAGGGTTGACCGAATTAGTTCTAATATGACCTGATCAAACACATACGTCATAAAATTGATAAAATTAGTTCTTATTCAAACATACCAATTGCCCATTCGGATATACATGCTGCCAAAATTTATAAGAATTGGATCCATATATATTCATGACATGCTTAACTAAAACATGGTATTTAATGTACCTACATGCTCGACAATAAGCAGCACATCACTTATACAACTATATCTTAATCTTATCACCAATTTGAGCTTTCAAGGATCCAATTAAATATATACACCAACCAAAGTACAATATCATAGGTCATCATGAAGAATAACTCAATGAGACAAACCGTTTTGCTTTGGTAGATGACTCTGTTTTGCTCGCTAAGTGGAGGGGACTTCTTCAGTTTTCCAATGTAAGGTCAGAACAAATATAACATGCTCACAAAAATTTAAGAACAACATCAACGGCACGTGTGATTAGTAGACTTTCAATGTTTATCCAAATATCAGTTACTGATTAAGTTGTTTGCTTTCAGTCTCTAAAATCAACTTTTCTTAATAGGTTTTAATCATATAACCAAAAGCTCTGATACCAATTGTTAGCCTTATAAGGTTATACAATTAAAACACAAACGAAGAGTGACTGACCTGATTCCAATGGTAGTTACCGAAGATGCAGTAGCCATGCAAGCAAGACGTCATCGATAAAACTCCAATCTTTATGTTTGCCATGACAAACAGAAACACCAACTCTTCTGTAAACTCCTAGCTTTATGACAATGCTCTATGGGAAGCCTTAGTTGTCGTGTCTAGGGTTAGCAGGGACCGGTGTTTATATACTAGCCAAAAAGTCTTAGATTCCGTCCATAAGGGAAAACTAAAACTCTCCTTTCTTGGCTCTCAAGTAAAATATCATAATCATATATTATTAAGGATTCCATCAATCCTATTTCCAATATAAGACACCTTATATAGGATTGATATCTTTAAGAGATCAAATCACAATTAACATTATTCTCCAATATTACATTCCTATTACATATAGTAGACCACTTAAAGGTTGATTTATATTGGATAAATCCAACGAGAAACGGAGGAACCCACTATACACTTTAAGAATCTCAGTAGCAGAGAGTACCAGGGCCACAAGAAGAAGGTCCTCTCTCTCTCTAAATAATCCAATCGCAATCTACACAAAACCCTATAATCTATTGCTCCCCGTCTTCAATATGCTAAATTTGTTCGTTTCGTTGTGGAAAAGGTGCATTCTGTGGCTTGGAACTGCACGGGGACGAAGCTTGCGTCGGGTTCTGTTGATCAAACTGCTAGGGTTTTGCACATTGAGCCCCATGGACATGTAAAGCTAGCTCTTTCCAGTTAATTTATTCATATTTCCAATAAATTCACTGTTTTTTCTAAGTTGTATATATGTTAATATATGTTTATATATCTGTTTATATATGTTGCAGGGTGAGGCTAAAGATATTGAATTGAAGGGGCACACAGATAGTGTGGATCAGCTGTGTTGGGACCCCAAGCATGCTGATTTGATTGCCACTGCCTCTGGGGACAAGACGGTTCGTCTTTGGGAATTTGATTGCCACTGCTCGAAGTAAGCCATTGCTATTTCAAGTTTCGATTTTTTTTTTTTTTTTTTAGGTCCAAAGATGGGAATTTGATGTTATCCCTATGTGGGTGCTTCAGGTGGAAAATGTGCACAGCTAGCAGAACTTAGTGGGGAGAACACTAATATCACCTATAAACCTGATGGGACGCACATCGCCGTTGGTAATGATAGGGTAATGTTTACTTGTCCCGAACCTCTATTCCACGAGTTTGTGCAGTTTCTGGTTTAGTAACTTCATTTTGTGGAATTCTGAGTGGTGGTATCAGTAGCTAATACCTATGTTTTGCTGTTCTTATGCTGTTTTTTTCGCCCCTCATTCAAATGTAGGATGATGAACTCACAATTTTGGATGTTCGGAAGTTTAAGCCAATTCACAAACGAAAGTTCAGTTATGAGGTAATTATCAAAAGGGACACGTTTTTTTTATTCCTTCTTGTATTAATATCTCATCAGCATGAGGCTTTTTGAAAAAACTTTGATGCCTAACCTTGAGAAGTCATTCAATTTTATTATGATCTTCATGCTGGTGTTGGAGTTGAAGGCGTAAAATTTATGAAATAATCAACACTAATTCGTCCTTTTTCATTAAACATCAGTGCTTTGAATCGACTATTCTGTATCCACTTGATTATGTTTTCAATGATTTTTGTGAGTAGAGCCACTAACGTAAGTAGTATGACTGCTTCATAGTTGTGGAAACATGTGTAACTTATCTGTAGATCATTTGTGCGATCCTTCCGCTTGTTGCTTCATCTTAGTACAAGGGATACCCTCAAATCCTGTTTATAGCATCTGACTCTGCACCTCAAATACTTATTGGGCAGTCTTCTGCTTTTCCAGGTTAATGAAATTGCTTGGAGCACAACAAGTGAAATTTTCTTCTTGACGATTGGAAACGGTGAGAATAACTTTCTGCTAGTAATCTCTTTTCTTTCTATATGTTGAAATTCGGATTGGATATTTAAATATATATTCTTTTGTTCGGGTAAGGTTGAAGTACTAGCATACCCATCTCTTAAACCAGTCGACACTCTCATGGCTCATACAGCTGCCTGTTATTGCATTGCTATTGACCTAATTGGAAGGTTTGCTACAAAGATCTATTATTTTTTATTTTGTTCAAGCAAGAAAAAAAAAGTTTTTTGATGTCATCTGGCCTGTTAATTTGCTACATTAGTTTGTACTGCCTATCAAACTCCACCATCATCGATCCAAAATATGCTCTTGGCGATATCACATGAAGACCTGCTTGTACTGCTGCCTTGTACTCTTTTTAATGCTCTTGTACCATGACAGATATTTTGCTGTTGGGAGTGTTGATTCCGTGGTCAGCCTGTGGGATATCTCAGAGATGCTCTGTGTGAAAACATTTCCAAAACTTGAGTAAGTTCTACCCTGTATTGCCTCTAAATTAATTATTCCTTTTATTACTTTAAATTCTGCAGTTATTGAATAACTAGTTTGTTGGGTAGACTTTTATCATCAGCATCCTGAAACCGTAAAACTTGAATGACCTCTTTTTGTACCTTTTCAGATCACCTGTGAGGGACAATAAGCTTCAACCACACTGGAGAGTATCTTGCGTCTGCCAGTGAAGACTTATTCATTGACATAGTAAGTGCTTCATGTGGCTTACCACTCCTAGCTTTTATCTTTTCAAGTATATTCTCCCTATGGGAGGATGTCTGGTTACAAGGGCTCCCGCCTGTTCATCACCTGTACGGTGACTTTGTTAAAAAATAGTAATAATGATGATATTGCTGCTGTCTAAAACAGTCAAATGTTCAAACCGGGAGGACAGTACATCAGATTCCATGTAGGGCAGCCATGAACAACGTTGAGTGGAATCCCAAATCCAATCTACTTGCATATGCCGGAGATGACAAGAACAAATATCAAACTGATGAAGGTATTGCCGTTTCTTCTTCCACTAAGCTCATTCATATGCACAAGACAAATTTAACTGATGTGTGTTTGGTTACCTTAATTTGTTGCAGGTGTTTTTAGGATATTTGGCTTCAAAAGTGCAACCTAAGTTATGCGCTTCTCCTTTGGCTTGTAATTGGAGCGGTTGTGCATGTGACGCGACTGTTGTGGTTCTAAACTTGCATTTGACGAGAATCGAATATAAAACATCTCACTCACACATCACATTTTAAATGGACAGAAAATTAATAAACGAACAAAAGAAGAAAATACTTTTATTTTTGTATTGTTAAGCAGTAATCATTTATTATTGTTAATTTTTGTCCTTTTGATATTTTTCAATTCATCCGAACCGACGGCCGAAAATTAAAAGGGTGTGAGA